>NC_091990.1:173521586-173877420 GCF_044704955.1 Pristiophorus japonicus
TCTATGAGATCCCCTCTCATCCTTCTAAACTCCAGTGAATAAAGGCCCAGTTGATCCAGTCTCTCCTCATATGACAGTCCCGCCATCCCTGGAATCAGTCTGGTGAACCTTCGTTGCACTCCCTCAATAGCAAGAACATTGGGGAATAGAATGCTGTTCCATTTTGGGCACTGATGTCAAGCATTAAGCACCTCCAGGTTAGATATAGCACAGGTTAAATTCAAGGAAAGCTTACTTTATTCTGCCCAATAGTATGCTCTAAGTCCCAAACTGAAAGATTCCCACATTACTCTTTACATTGCTGGAATCATCATCATCATCATAGGCAGTCCCTCGGAATCGAGGAAGACTTGGTTCCACTCCTGAAGTGAGTTCTTTGGTGGTTGCACAGTCCAATACGAGAGCCACAGACTCTGTCACAGGTGGGACAGATAGTTGTTGAGGGAAGGGTGGGTGGGACAGGTTTGCCGCATGCTCTTTCCGCTGTCTGCGCATAATTTCTGCATGCTCTCGGCGTTGAGACTCGAAGTGCTCAGCGCCCTCTCGGATGCACTTCCTCCACTTCGGGCGGTCTTGGGCCAGGGACTCCCAGGTGTCAGTGGGGATGTTGCACTTTATCAGGGAGGTTTTGAGGGTGTCTGTGTAGCGTTTCGACTGCCCACCTTTGGCTCGTTAGCTGTGAAGGAGTTCCGAGTAGAGCGTTTGCTTTGGAGTCTTGTGTCTGGCATGCGGACTATGTGGCCTGCCCAGCAGAACTGATCCGAGTGTGGTCAGTGCTTCAATGTTGGGGATGTTGGCCTGGTCGAGGACGCTAATGTTGGTGCGCCTGTCCTCCCAGGGGATTTGTAGGATCTTGCGGAGACATCTTTGGTGATATTTCTCCAGCAACTTGAGGTGTCTACTGTACATGGTCCATGTCTCTGAGCCATACAGGAGGGCAGATTGGAATAGAGCTTGACTGACCAAATCTGTTTAACTTACTGCAAACACTCTTCATGCATGGAAGCAATTTAATAGACTGTGCATTTTGTGAAAGCATAACTATTTCTATCTTTGATTTTAGGAATGACTTAGTGGACCCATGGATTCCAGAAAATGGTAGAGATTCCCATTCTGTATTACCAGGTTGTCACTGACAAATTGGAGTTGACCTTCATTACATGTTGTAATAGTCTAACCAAATGGTAAGAAAAAAATACATGTTTGTATTTGGAAAGGCCGCAAAATAGTAAGTACTCAACAAATCAGAAATACGCTCTTGTTGAGGCAATAACAAAGCACGAGATTTAGGTCAGCAGTTTAATGCATTAAATATTGTCACAGGAGAAATTGACTGGATTAACTGCAACGTGACAAAATAGTTAAGGGAATATTAATTGTCAAAAAAAAACATGGCCATTTCGAACACAGCGTACACATTATTACCAGCATGCCATCCTTTATCCTTGGGACTTGGGTTTAATTATAGTCCAGGTTGAGGGGATGAAAGTTGCCTGCTGCCTGCCTATAAGGAGTCTAAGTGAAATTAAGTTAGACAGTTTCAACTCTAGTTCTTGATGTGGTGCACGCTGAACACAAAACGGCTCACGGTACAGCCCTGACTTGGCAATCTCATTCAGAAATCTCAAAGAAGACGAGTGTAGAAATTGGGAAATGCCACATTGGTGCTGCAGGGGGCGCTGTTCTCAGTGTTGGAGATAAGGCCTATTGTGGGGCAGATTAGAGGGCCTTTTTCAGTGCAGCTGGCCTGTGCTAATCCTGAGCTGGGAGTGATTGATGGTGACACTGGGTGCCTGGAATGTGAAAGTGCTCCACTGCCTACAACACAAGTGAGCCAGAAAATGAGACCTGATCTTCTTTATACCAGACATGGCTATCCAACATGGTCATGTAGCGAAAGAATATGCTATAGGTCGGCTTCATTGATTGCCCCAATACAGCCTATAGAGTTCATTATGACTATTGAATCTTACCTTTATATTGCATGACAAAAGTGGTGCTTTATTCTTTCGTGGAATTCGGTGCTACATGATATACTGCTCCTCTAGATGAGGGTGTATCTCTACGCTGCAAGCTACAGTGTGAAATGGCAGTGTGTTAATGCTCATTTGTTAGCTTTTGCCGTTTTATTGCGTCGTATGATATTCTTTGTTCCTGCATTGTGTATGAGATCTTAAAGAACAGAAGGGCCAAGATTCAACCCCAATTCCATGCTGAGTTAACTGTTGACCTCCGAGTTCCTGCCACTAGGAATTGGGGTAAAAAAATATACAGAATCCCTAAGCTCGAATGCTATCGAATGCCCCAACTGGAAAGCACATGTTTAGGGCAGCTGAAGGCAGAATCAGACTCAGTCATACTGTTTCCCACAGTCAAATTGTTTGTTAGAAGTCATTTTCCAGTCTCTCAGATGAAGACTTAATACTTGGGTAAGATACAGAAGGGCTGCCAGCACTTGGAACAACTTGTCCAGTAAGAGCCAGACGAGGAGGGATTAAAAAGGAAATTTACTCTATTCTATAATCAGCATCATACGCTCCAAGTGCTGGCAGCCCTTCTGTATCTTACCCAAGTATTAAGTCTTCATCTGAGAGACTGGAAAATGACTTCTAACAAACAATTTGATTGTGGGAAACAGTATGACTATTCTATAATCAGCCTCGAAACGAGGATGACTTGCTTCCACGCCAAAAAAGGACGAGTTCACAGGTGTTTCAATGAAGGACCCGAACTACATCCTGAAGGGTGGAAGATGCCTGTGCGTGGATTTTTTTTAACGTGTGGTGGCCGTTGCACACCAGCCACCACACGGGCTCGACAGAGCGAGGTCTTGGTCCAGTGGCAAGGATTAACGACTGGAGACCAGCTCTGCTGCACGGACCTAGTGCGCACACATTTCGCAGTGTGGGCTGGCCCGTGCTGCCCCTGGGCCCCGAACTCACGCCTCCCCCGGGCCTCTACAATCTCTCGCCGCTCCTTCGTCCCGACCTCGCCGCTCCTGCTCTACCTGCCTACGCTCCAATCACCGACCTGGACCTTGATGACGTCACTCTTTGCTGCCGTCGCCCTTCTGCACCATTTCGCGCTGCTCCCTGGAGTAGTCTCACAAGGCCTCCATGCTGCTCCTGGACTGCTCACCTCCGCTCCTTTGATAGCCTCGACCTGCCGCTGGTGTTCTTACGCAGGTCGGAGCCTCCACGCTGCATAATCAACAACAGAGGCTGCCGTCTGAGATGGCTCTTCTGAATATTTTTGATGGGAATCCCAGTGGCAATTGTGAACTAATGAATGAGCTGGCACAGGAGATTATTTAATATTTTTACTTCTCTGTAGCAATGCCAAGGTGTCGTGTTGCTTTACAGAACATATTGGAACAGCGAGTCTGCAAGATGTCATCCAAATATCACAAGTCAAATAGATTATCGTACAGTCGGGATAGAAACAATCTTTTCCAAACCGGACAAGCATCCAGACTGACCAATGAGAATGCACAGTTAATCATCCATTTGCTTTTGAACATCTTTGAGAGGATTTCAGGATGCAGCCTAAGCCGCTATGATGTCTCTTATTCACTATAGACTAAGTAGGTGTTACTGGGCCATGGAGGGAGCTTGTAAGTAACGTTTCTAACAAGATTCTGTTGTGTTAAATTACAATCAGTGTAGGGAGAGAGGGTTTGATTGTAAATAAAAGGAAAGCAGGACTACCTCACATTAGGTCAAACATTACATTTAATAAAAACTGTCAATAGCTATCGTAAATCCAATTTATTTTTTCAAACAGACATCTTATTTTTGTGCATAACCATTGTAAACAATAAAACATGCTCAGTTTCATGTTAAACAGAATACTGCATTGCAATTAAATGTTGAAGCTGCAAATGTCCAGAATGTTTTTTTTTTAAGTACTGCTTTCGCTTTTCCTTACTGAGGGTGCTGATACTGGCTGGAGTATGATTGCATGGCTGCTGGGCCTCCTGGAGCACCTCTTCACGTGTAACTAGACTGTGAGCTACTTAACAGTGCTGGGCATCATAGCAAAATATGATCTTGTCACACACATGCATATTTTCCCAAAGGGTCACTGGATAGCCATCTCTAGTTGATTTTCTCTACTCTAACCCATGGTGCTCAAGACGATCGCAATACCCTAATTTCCACCCGAGCTATAATCAATGAATTTGGCATGAATCAAATCGGAGACCTTATAGCTAGGCCTCACACAGTCTCTAAAGGCGGAGTCATTGGGACAGCTTCAGAATTTTTTTCACTTCTTTCTAATGCACTCTTCAAAATATCAACAACTTTAAGGAGGGGCAGGGGGTGCTGTGAAGAAGGTCAGTCTCGAACTCCAGTTGTTGGGATATGGAGGAAAGCCCATTGGCTTCATTTATGTTGAGAGATGTTAGTCAGTCCTGCGGGCATTGCTAGGATCACAGAATCCAATTGTATAACAGCCTGTGATCCTAGCACACTCATACGTCTCACATCGTCCTAAATATATGAAACACAGGATATTCTGTATTATCATATCTTGTGTAATTAGTTTTGGGGCAGAATATTTTCCATTGCAGTCAAATTATATATAAGAAATAATTTGGTATTAAAAAGGACAACTTGGGGTCTTGTGTCCATAACCAAAAAGGGGGGGGGCGGGGGCACAAAGAGCCAATTTTAGGGTCCCTAGCCTGATTACAGGCAGTGCCACCTGTGGCAGCTTTCAATATGTTAATGAGGGGCTTAATGTCTATTTAAGGATCTTTCCCAGAAATTCATCAGGACTGAGCAGAGTAGGCACCGGGCCTTAGAAGGGGGTGCAGTGTAGACTTCTAATGCGGTCTAAGCAACACTCCTTAAAGGGACCCCTGGAGGCTACCACCAAAAATGTAAGTAGTTTTTTTTTTAAACAACTTACCATTATGTGGAGCCCGCTGTCAGCCTGCACCACCATCTCCCTCCATCCTCAAGACTCACCTGAGGGCCACTGAGGCATGCAGCCCAAATTGGTCCAGTCATGACTAGTGAGCTCCCTCTGGAGGCGAGACAGGTGGCAGTAACGCATCACAATTATTATGAGGCCCAAGGTCTAATTTCAGCTTCTGACCTAGCCTCAACAGTTTTTTTTTTAAGGAAAGAGTTCAAGATTTTCACTATCTTTTGTGTGAAAAAGTGTCTCCTGATATCACCCCTGAATGGCCTAGCTCTAATTTTAAGGTCATGCTCCCTTGTTCTGGACTCCTCCACCAGATACAATAATTTCTCTCTATTTATGCCTCAAATCCTTTAGTCATCTTAAACACCTCAATTAGCTCGCCCCTTAATTTTCTATACCCAAGGAATACAAGGAATATGCAACCTGTCCGAATAATTTATCCTTTTTTGCCTAGGTATCATTCTGGTGAATCTGCTCTGCACTGTACCCCCTCTAAGGCCAATATATCCTTCCTGAGATGAGGTGCCCAGAACTGAACAAAGCACTCCAGATGGTGTCTAACTAGAGCTTTATACAACTGTAGCATAACTCCCACCCCTTTGTATTCCAGCCCCCTTGAGATAAATGCTAACATTAGCCTGTTACATTTTTTGTTGTACCCGTCCACGAGCCTCTAGTGATTTCTGAACATGGACCCCTAAATCTCTTTGATCCTCCACATTTGCTAGCTTTCTACCATTGAGAAAATACTTTGATCTATCTTCATTAGGTCCAAAATGGATGACCTCACACTTTCCCACATTGAACTCCATCTGCCATAGCTTTGCCCACTCACTTAATCTATCACTTTCCCTTTGCAACTTCCTGCTCCCATTGACATTACTTACTGTGCCAACTGACAGTGTTGGTCAACAAACTTGGATATACAGCTCTCTGTTCCTTCATCTAAATCATTGATAAGTCAGCAGTTGTTCAAAATGACATTGGAATTAAATTTTAATAGCTTGCTGGCAACTCATAGGATAATCTGGCCTAAAACTGACTGAAATATGAGGAAAGACTGGAGATACAGCCTGGAAAAGAAGTAACGAAGAAGAGTTTTATATGTTAACAACTAGTCCTGAACAGTTAAATCTGGAGCAATAGTTCAAGTTAAATTGTAACGGTAAGACAATGTAATAGAGATTCAAATTAATGAAAGACTAATATCAGAAGGTTCTTCAAAAAAAGAGTAATCAACACATGGACAGGTAGAATGGTAGAGGGAAAACCATGGAGTCTTATAAGATACACCATGATTCTATTATGGTAGGAACTTGGTTCTTTCTATATTGATGTGCTAATGGTCTTCCTCATCCACACAAGATGATCTGCTATTCAATATTGGGCAATATTACCCTAAATTACACAATACATTGATACAAAGCTAAAACCATTGCCCATCAATGAAAACTGTGGTATAACTGCGTTCTAATTGGTGCAGTATGCTATTTATTGAAACCCAGCTCATATTTACAAATGGACATTGAAACATTAGTGATCCTGAACTGAGAGCGAAGATATCTGGTTAATTAATATCATATGATCAAAACTGTGAATAAATGGTATATGAATTTACAATCATTTTGCTTTTTGCTTGTTCATCATATGTACATATCACTCCATCGTAATGGTATGGCCATGTTTTAGATGCCAGCTCCCATATCGTAACATATTCCCGCATTTTCCAAATTGGGCCAAAACCCTTTCATCAACTAGGGAACCCTCTCGGTTGATGACTGGTGAACCGTTTCTATTCTGATGCTCTCAGAATTGTATCAGGTGCCGATCGTTGTGAGCTCTTTCTGAATATTGCTTAGACAATTAATGAGAATTTTTTTATTTTTCGTTTTGCTCAGATCCAAGTTCAATTACTCCCATTTCATTTGGGAAACTTCGCACAGGCGTAAACAGAAATATAGGTCCTCGGGAGCGCAACTTGTTCAAAGCTAAATCTAATTTAAGAAGGTGAGAAAAGATTAAAGGATAACATATTCCAATTATCTGAAGAATATGCGAATTGAAGAATACTCTGGGTCATTGAACTGGCTTTAAAATATTTATTGTTAGACAAAGTTTTGCATGCAGCGCTGAGGATTGAAGGAAGGGAAGCCAGTCATCCTAGACAAATCGTGTCGACGCAAAGTATGTAACCTAACTTAAGTGAATGTGAAGTTATTCAACATGCACTTAGGCAAGAAGGTCAGGTGGAGGTGAGACCACCTCCAAGGTGGTATTCCAATGCCGCTCAAGCCTTGCATCCACTGCATTATAACAGCAGCTCATGTGAAGCCAGGTTTAAAAGGGTCCCACTGCATAGATATGTTTTAAAGTGAATTTAACGTTAGAGGAAAAAGTCAACCGCTTAGTGGGCTCTCTCACAACATTAAAGTTTAACTGGTGAGTGCAGCATTGTATGTTCAAGAAAGTGACTCACCACCACCTTCTCAAGAGCAATTAGGAATGGGCAATAAATGCTGACCTGGCCAGCGATGCTCACATCCCAGGAACGAATCATTAAAAAAATGTGGGTGTGCGCACTTGCATTGTTCTATTGTCCCAGGGCAGAGATGATGTATTAATTGGATTTGCTTATCCCCCATCTTACAATCAAGAGCAACTGATCTGAGGCTGGTTCCAGTAGAAAAACAATGCGCTTGGTTTTTCAAAATGGGGAGCCTGGACTGTACTGAACTGGAATAAGATGGGGGCTATTGAACCAGGGTTACTTAGTCCATGTGTTTGACACGTGTCTCTGCACAACCTTTCAGAGAATAGTTTCTATTCTTCAAATACATATGCTGTGGCTAAACTACTGCAATATCAGAGGGAAAGACATAACAGTGATGATATAAGCGACAATAACTGGTTTATAGGTAAACAAAAATTAATATAAAATTAATAAGCTCGACTGCTCTTGATCCACATGTTGGCTCCAGTTCTTCAATAGTCTTTATCATAATGTTCAACTCCAGCTGAGAGAGAAAGAAAGAAAGAAAGGGCAATTAATATATATAATATATATTTTAAGTTATGTTTTTGGTTGATTTTTTTCTATTTATTAAGGGGAATGATATTTGTGCTAGGTGATGAATATTTGTTTGACACCCAAAGCGAGCATAAGCATTCCTAAGTCATGTAGGGTTGTATACAAGTAAAGCTTCCTCTATTCTGTCCCAACAATGTATTGTAACTCCAGCCTCTAAAGAATACCATCTGCTGCACTCATATCTGATGAAGGGTCATCGACCTGAAACGTTAACTCTGTTTCTGTCTCCACAGATACTGCCTGACCTGCTGAGTATTTCCAGCATTTTCTGATTTTATTTCAGAACAAATTAACTGGTCAGTCATCTCCGTGATGTTTATGCAAAAAATGGTTACCAATTTTGGCTGCATAACAACAGTTGCTGCACCTCGAAGGAATTAATTGTATATGAGGTGTATTTTTGAGATGTGATGAGGTGTGATATAAATGCAAAGCTTTCTTTCTCTGTTGTTAACCAGGTACTATGGCCTTCTGTATCATCATCATAAGCAGTCCCTCGAATCGAGGATGACTTGCTTCCACGCCAAAAAGTTCACAGATGTTTCAATGAAAGACCTAATATTCCAGGTCCGGAACTACATATTGAAGGGTGGAAGATGCCTGTGCGTAGATTTTTTGAATGTGTGGTGGCCGTTGCACACCAGCCACCACACGGGCTTGGCAGAGCTAGGTCTTGGTCCATAGGCAAGGGTTAACCAGGATGACTGGAGGCCAGCTCTGTTGCACGGACTTAGTGCACACACATATCGCAGTGTGGGCTGGGCCCGTGCTGCCCCTGGGCCCTCGCCTCTTCTGGGCCCCGATCACATCCCTCTACAATATCTCGCCGCACCTTCTGTATGGTGGACTGTTGGAGCACATTTTACATAAAGTACTGATGCTGAATCACAGAATCACACAGCACGGAAGGAGGCCATTTGGCCATTGTGTTTGTGTTGGCTCTTTGAAAGAGCTGTCCAGTTTGTCCCACTCCCCAGCTCTTTCCCCGTAGCCCTGCAATGTTTTCCTTTTCAAGTAAATACCCAATTCACTTTTGAAGGTTATTATTGAATCTGCTTCCACCACTCTTTCAGGCAGCGCGTTCCAAATCATAATGACTTGCTGTGTTAAAAAAAAGTCTCCTCATCTACCCCTCTGGCTCTTTAACCAATGATCTTAAATCTGTGACCTTTGGTTACTGACTCTCCTGTCGGTGGAAACAGTTTCTCCTTACTTACGCTGTCTAAACCCCTCAGAATTTTGAACACTTCAATTAAATCTTAACCTTCTCTGTTCTAAGGAGAACAATCCCAGCTTCACCGTATAGCTGAAGTCTTTCATCCCTGGTATCACTATGGTAAATCTCCTCTGCACCCTTCAACAAGGCCTTGACATCCTTCCTAAAGTGTGGTGTCCAGCTGGGGCCTAACTACTTTCTTCCTTGAATAATAAACCAATTTAATGGAGGTCAATGGGCTAATTTTATTCAATATGATCCAACTATTCGAGATGTGTTGACAACTTTACCTCATCAAAACTTATAGTACATAGTAGGTTGGGCCTCTGCTCATTGGAATTCAGAAGAATGAGAGGTGATCTTATCGAAACATATAAGATTATGAGGTGGCTTGACAAGGTGGATGCAGAGAGGATGTTTCCACTGATGGGGATGACTAGAACTAGGGGGCATGATCTTAGAATAAGGGGCTGCCCATTTAAAACTGAGATGAGTAGGACTTTCTTCCCCCTGAGGGTTGTAAATCTGTGGAATTCGCTGCCTCAGAGAGCTGTGGAAGCCGGGACATTGAATAAATTTAAGACAGAGATAGACAGTTTCTTGAGCGATAAGGGGATAAGGGGCTTTGGGGAGCGGGCAGGGAAATGGACTTGAGTCCATGATCGGATCAGCCATGATCGTATTAAATGGCGGAGCATGCTCGAGGGGCCGTATGGCCCACTCCTGCTCCTATTTATTATGTTCTTATTTCTTTTCCCATTTGGGATCAGCACCGATGCTTAATAAATGGGAATGCCTAGACATGGGGAACACTTACACACAACAGAATTCCCATTAAGAAACATTTCACTGCACCAATGATCAGTAAGCTACTGCAGCTTCTAGCTATTTAAGTTAGTAACATTGCATGTTGCTGACTTGCGGTCTGCTCTGTTTTTCTGGGGAGCATGGTGTAACTGTATCTGATTGTGGTTGAACTCAAGAGAGAAGTGGGGGAGGGAGAAAGAATGTCTGACTCTGCATGCTGTTCAGGACCAGCCCTCTAAATTATTATGAGGCACCCGTCTAAGGTTAGAAGTAATGATCCTGCTCACAGCTCGCCTTACACACACCGCCTGTGGAGCAAATTAAGTCAACAGGCAGTTGTCGTGCTCGAAAATCTGGCTCAGCAACTGTCAACCACCGCACACTGCAACCAGAAGGCTTCCAGTTTGAGTTAAGCAGCCACCTCATTTCAAGCCCTTTCTCCTTCAGGATGTATTTACTGTAATCAAACTAAAATTTGCCCTCATATTCCTTCATGCACAGATCGGGAGTTATTTTAACAAAAGTGCTGTCCTCTTAAAGGATATCGTATTTTCCAATTTAAAAAGTATGCTGTCCCCACTGCCTCGTACTAGCCTTGGGAGCCAGGCCAACATCCCCAGCATTGAAGCACTGACCACACTTGATCAGCTCCACTGGGCAGGTCACAGGAAACGTTACAAGGACCCCCTCAAAGCCTTTCTGATAAAGTGCAACATCCCCACCGACACCTGGCGGTCCCCGGCCAAAGACCGCCCTAAGTGGAGGAAGTGCATCCGGGAGGGCGCTGAGCACCTCGAGTCTCGTCGCCGAGAGCATGCAGAAACCAAGCGCAGGCAGCGGAAAGAGCGTGCGGCAAACCTGTCCCACCCATCCCTTCCCTCAATGACTATCTGTCCCACCTGTGACAGGGACTGTGGCTCTCGTATTGGACTGTTCAGCCACCTAAGGACTCATTTTAAGAGTGGAAACAAGTCTTCCTCGATTCCGAGGGACTGCTTATGAAGAGTACTAGCCCTTCACTTAACATTCTCTTCCTCAGCTCAGAAGGTAGAGTACTGTGAGACATGAGTTATCAATGTTGTTGTGAAAATATGGCCAATAACAACCATGGAAGTGGAATCATAAAAGTTTACAGTACAGAATGAGGCCATTTAGCCCATTGCATCTTGGCTGGCTCATTAAAGAACAATCCAAAACTAATCAAATACAAAGCTTTCTCAATAGTCTAATAATGAGATATATCTTTTACTAGCCAACACAGCAGGGTAATCGAGATGAGGACTATTCCACAACTATAGTTAATTGTATTCCATGATCCGTCAGTGTTAGACATGTCATTTAGGGTAAGATATCAGTTGCACCCCTTAGCCCCCCCCCGATACAATGCCTCCTGTATAGCATTCTACCTTATGAATTGGCTGAGAATGGACAGATTCTGAACTTACCCACGAGATTGGTGGATCTGAACGCCAGATAGGATTTAACACTTGAATTTGCAACCTCTCATGTTGAATGGCAGGTGTCGATCTCCCTGCTGTAACTAAGCTCAGGAACATTGGATCAGGAGTAGGCCATTCAGCCCCTTGAGCCTATTCTGCCATTCAGTTAGATCATGACTGATCAGAGAGGATCTATCCTGAGATCACGCTCTTTTTCTAAGAAACTGAACTGATGCTTAATGTCAACCAGTTTGCTTCGGAAAATAAAATCACCACGGAATTGAATTTTTCATTTTATTTTGTTTCAGGGTATTAAAATGCTAATGGCTTTAACAACACTACCAACTACTCGTCACTGTGCTTCACCTCGCCCAAAGCCGCCTCCACCTCTGGCACCAAAGCCCAACAAGAACAATGTCAAGTTACAAAAAATCTTGAAGAGGGTTGCGAAACGGCAGGCTGCACAAACATCTCTACAGCCGGAGGATGCTTCAGATAAGTCCCACCCTTACTCAGCTAAACCTTTCCGCTCTAGTCTGTCTCCCGTTAGTGAAGCTAGCCCTGATCCAGAACACACTGAGCACCGTTCTCGATCTCCACGATCTCCTCGACCCCCTCAATCTCCTAAAATACCAGAATCGCCTGTGCCTCCTTACAGACAAGGCCCTGCAATAGTAACCCGAGCAGATGTGGCAAGTCCGTATCCTACACGTAAATCGTTTTACATGGGCAAAATAGAGATGCTCCCTAAAATAGAAATCAGTGCCCCAGGGCCACAAGCTGAACACCAGAACCAAGTATACAGACAAGTGCCGTGGCCTATGGTTCCTGTAAAGACATTCTCCATTCCAGTTATTCAACCAGTTAGCAAAACACCAGAATTGCCAAAGCTCACAATATCACCACGGTTCTCTCCAAGTTTTTATACACAAAGATCATGGCCTGGCACTGAAGTCCCCACAGCAAAGTTTTCCACAGTTGAATCTATTATACTTAAAGCTCCTGTTCCTGAAGCTCATATTAATCACTTTTCTGATGCCAATGGCCTCAATATTGCTGTGACTAGTGCTGGAGTTCCTGTGTTTGGAACTTATAGAGTAATGACACCCACCAGTGATGCTCATCAGGAAAAGTTTCCTAACATGACAGCTCCGAGAGCAAAGACCCCCACCTATGAACCTCCGAGAGCGAAGACCCCCACCTATGAACCTCCGAGAGTGAAGACCCCCACCTATGAACCTCCGAGAGCAAAGACCCCCACCTATGAAGCTCCAAGAACAAAGACCCCCACCTATGAACCTCCGAGAGTGAAGACCCCCACCTATGAAGTTCCAAGAGCAAAGACCCCCACCAATGAAGTTCCAAGAGCAATAACCCCCACCTATGAAGCTCCAAGAGCAAAGACCCCCACCTATGAACCTCCGAGAGCTAAGACCCCCACCTATGAACCTCCGAGAGCAAAGACCCCCACCTATGAAGCTCCAAGAGCAAAGACCCCCACCTATGAACCTCCGAGAGCTAAGACCCCCACCTATGAAGTTCCAAGAGCAAAGACCCCCACCTATGAACCTCCGAGAGCTAAGACCCCCACCTATGAAGTTCCAAGAGCAAAGACCCCCACCTATGAACCTCCTCAATTCAACACATCTAGCTTTGAAGCTCCGAGAGAAAAGATTCTTAGAAATGAGGTGCCTCAAGAAACCCTGATCAAAAAGGTTTCCAATACCGTAACTCTGCAAAATGATGCTTATACAGTTGGCATTAGCACCATTAACATAGAAATCCATCAACATACGGAGGCGGCCACCATACAGGAAAACAAAGCAGAAAGTGAACCCAGGCCACCTGACTCTGTTGCTGAGACAGCTAACCAAGAAGGGGCGGAGTCATTTCCCAAAGTAGAACCTCAGCTGAAGTCTCTACTGAGAGCTAAACTCCCTCGAAGCACGGTAAGTGGTTGGACTCGTCTCAAGAAGCACATGGTGGTGGAAGAAGAGCCACCAATGTTCCCCGAGCCGGAACCAGAGCAGGCACAGTCAGAATCACAAGAGCAGAATCAAGACAAGCCAGAGGATGGCAAACAAGAGTCTCAGAAGGCAAAAGGATCACGAGCTAACAAGATGTGGGATGCTATGCTATTTCAAATGTTTGCTGGCAAAGAGTGCTTGGCAGAAGGAAGTGAACAGGAGCAACAGGAAACGCGGCGGGCAACTCCAATGTTCAGTAGCCGTCTGCCTCTTCTGCTTTTTAGACCTCGATTCGATGCAAGAAAGTTAAAAGAAGCTGCTGAAAGGCCCCTGAAGAAGATTAGTAGCACACTGATTGAATCAGGGTTGCATCGCAAAGCTATTGATGATGAAGAACTTAAGGACTTCAATCGGACTGCAAAAGGGTGGCAAATAAAACAAAAAGAAATGAGCTAAACATACAAACTAGCAAAATAAAGTAACCAACTGACATCCAGTGATAGAGGCTAATAGCCCTTGCACAGTTGGTAGAAGAAGAATCAACACATATACAGAGTAGCATCTATGCTGCCAATATTGAATACTGAATAGTTTTTTAATAAGTTAAATTCTTATACACATAATAAAATGTTACTGAATGTAATAAAATGTCATTTTAACCAGCTTCTGTTTTTGTGCACTCTGTTTACCGTGCTATAATCTGTTGCGCATTAGTGGTGCGATTGATGTGTGAATGTATTCTGACCGCCTGAAAGAAGATTGATTGAAAAAAACTGTTGATTAGTACATGCAAGGTAAGTCATGGCATGAAGAGTCGAAAATGACATGGAGATGGACAGTAAAAGCAAGACATTAGCCTGATGAACATTCGTTGGCATAAGAGGTTTTTGCCAAGAATGACAATCATTGGGGAGCATGTTCTGCATCACATGCCAGGCTGCACAGGGGGCTCTCAGTCCAGCATTACTGCTTCAAACCCCAGCAATTTGGGATTCTTAAATGAAAAAACACCCACTTTACAGCTTTGAATTCCTTTCTATATCATTTTCTTCATCTCCAATCAAGTAAATATGGGCACACAACGGTCACAGTTCGATACCAATTATATCCCATGGATCATCCAGGAAGTGTACCACATATGACTAAAGATCGATTGCAATTATGCCAGATTTCTAGTAGGTTTTACGGTGTGAAACTGTTCTATTAGAGGTTGGTCAAGAATGACTATAAGGAGGCCCTTATACACAGATGGGTTCATACCATGCCACATGACCCTCTATCATATGAGCAATGCAACATCAATATATTTAAAACAAACAGCTGAAATCTATCCATATATGTGAGGGCTGACACAATTGGGAAATTACAGATTTTCTGACTTTGCACAAAGTGGCACTATCAAGCACTGACATGTCAGGTATAGTAGGTCAGATGCAACAGATAGCACGCCATGCATAATTCTCACTGAGTGTTAAAATCCTCAGCACATGGAACCTCTTACTGCCTCATTCCTTTTCCTTAAACTGTTCTTATGGGGCATCATTGTAACTATTGGCGACTATGTAAAATGGGCGATAGCAGATCAGCTGCCTGTTATATACCTCTCCCAGTTTTCCTTTCTACTGAAGTCCATGGCAACGGACATCGGGAGAGATGTATAATGGAGGGCCAATTCAATATTGCCCATTTTACACTATCGCCAAAAATTAAAATAACCTCCATTCTGTTTGAATTTTCTACATTGGCACCAATAGAAACAGGAGTAGGCCATTTAGCTCCTCGAGGCTGTTCAAGTTTGAGAAGACAGAGTCAGAACTACGAAGGGGTATTGTATTCGCAGCCTTTTGAGCAAAGCAGCCACAGGCAATGTAGTTGGTGTTATAGTACCAATATCAGGACATCTTTGGTGATGTTATACCTGTACTGCTGCATGGCAAGCACAGGGAAGAGACTAAAGACAGAAATAGCTGGAAATATGCAACAGGTCTGTCAGCAGCTGAAAAATGGACGAATATTTTGATTAAAGTTGTTTATTTCCAACATTTCCTGTCCCGCCCCCGAGTATTTAGGTTTCACATGGGAGATAAAAGGAAAAACTATCACATTGATAAGTGCGTGACTGCACTGACAGAAACCAATGGAAGCAGTCTGCATTTTTTCTATTTTTTGTGTTATGCTTTTGCATTCAGCCCATTTAATGGGCTCAATTTTCCCCGAAGTATTTTTTTTGCGTACTTGAGTTACGCCCAATATTTCGGGGTCTAAGTAAGCCCCAAAAAAATATTCTAATTTCCCTATTGGATTTCTTCATTTTGGCGTGGTGTAACCCAACCTTTAGTTTCTCTCTCTTTCTCTCTCCGCCGATTTCCTTAACTCTGCGGAAGGTTTTTCTCGCAGAGGCCACATACGCTGGCCTAAGCACAACTGGAGTAACTCCCAGCTGGCCAAACTTCCCTAAATGGCATAACTGTGGTTTTTCAACTTAGACCAAAAAGAGCAGCCTGCTCCAAAAAAACAGCGCAACTCACTGGGGAAAATTGAGCCCAGTGGAACTAGTAACTAACACTGGGTAATAAATGATCTGGTCACTATGTGTAGCAGCGTTATATATGCCTTTGTGAAGATTTCTACTGTTTGGTGTTTTTCAGATGAAATCATAAACACGTTCATTTATTTTAAAAAAAAGGATGTTCACAAATGCATTTATAATATCCCTACACATAGCAAGCAGAGGAATTCTTAATCCAGTGCATTTTGATGGCCAGCGATATCACCATAGATCCATCACTACTACAGACTTCCTTGGGGCATACTCTAAACTGGTTGACGATTAGGTTTATTTTGAGAAGAGCGCCTTTCAAATCTATAATTTTTTTGTGTCACCTCTCTCCGTCAACCCAGTTCCCAACTTTTTTCCATCTCAGGGTGACTTGGCGTCAGCATTTACAGCAGGAGAGGGACACAGTTAAGAAACAACGATGGTAAATGCTCACCCAACACAAAAGCAAAATACTGCATATGTTTGAATCTGAAATAAAAACAGAGAATGCTGGAAATCTCAGCGGGTCAGACAGCTGCTGTGGAGAGAAAATAGAGTTAACGTTTTGGGTCGACGACCTTTCGTCAGAACTCCAGATGATAAACACTCAGCCAGGCCACTCCAACGAGGGCAGTGTTAAAGAAGGAAACATTGCACTACTCCCCGTTAATAATGTCTCTCTTTCGAGTATTGATGGAACAGTACAGAGAGAATGTTAAGGGATCCCACACTCCTTGACCAAAGATTGGTGTGTGACCATCAACATTACCCAAGAAGAAAATAATATATTTTCTTAAATACAAAATGAAGTGTGGGCTTTAACTTGCAAGCCCTTTGGTTTGTTTCTAATTTTTCAGGTTAGGTTTGCAGTGGAATAAATGGTTACAGTAGTTTGACTGTCACTTGCACATTCCTTTTACATGAACGTCAATATCAATCTTTATTTCCCATCCGCCCCTTCCATGAGTGCTACTATGAGGTGCAGTAAAACTAGTATATTTCATAAAATAACATCATGCTTTATAATCACAAAATACATTTTTAATTTTATTTCCACTTGCTTTGGTCCAGAACACTCCTATGCTAACTCGTTCTTCTCCAGGAGCTTCTGACTTTCCTCAGACTTTTCAGTCTATCCTTCCTCCTACAGCTATTTTTGTAGACACCATAATCAAGTGCTCCCTTGTTTTTTTTTGTTGAGGGCACCAAAAACACAAATTATTACAAGTGCCCCCTGGCTAAAAGTGAAGGGGCACTAAAACCGACAAACTTAGACAAATTAAATTTTAGACAGTAACGCGGTTCAAATTAAAATTTGGTTGCCGGGGGTGATGATGCACTCCAGTCCCTCCGACGCCTACCTCTCGCGGAAGGCCGCGAGCGTACCGGTGGACGCCGTGTGCTCCATCTCCAGGGACACCCTGGCTCGGATGTAACCGCGGAAGAGAGGCAGGCAGTCGGGTTGTCCCTCCTACAACCCTGAAGTGTTTAAAAGTTAAGCTTGCTGATCTCTGCTGCTGATTTTCCTCATCTTCCCCTTGTTGCTCTGGCATTTCAAATAGAAAAAAAGTGATCATTGGATAAGAAGCGTATCCTAGTTTAATTTATTTGTAAGGAACAAAATGACAATATCAAGCACTGCTGTGTGAGGTACGTTAAGTCAGAGGCTACATTCCCTCCATAATCCCAAATGTGTGTTTAAATCCTCAGCACATGGCACCTCCCACTGACTCACTCAATTGGCTTTCTTTTCCTTAAACTGCGTGACCATCTCAAATATCATCTGAATGGCTAGTCCAACCTAGCAATGATCAAAGCCTCATTGCAGAGGGATGCTGTTAATATCACCCATCCCACTGAAACAGGATAGCTTATTGCATTTTCTTACATAAGGTTAGAAATCATCATCGAAAGCCATGAGTAATACAAATCGGAATTGTTTCCAGCAACTGGAGGTCACGGGAGCCATCTTCTACCATTACTAGAGCCTCTATATATTTTTGATAAATATATTATTTATACCCCATTCCCTTAAAACAATCTTCTCCCATTCTGACACCTTGCCCAACCTCTACCCATTCTGCTCTTTAGCCTTCCACTATCGAAATGTGTAAGATTATGAAGGGGCTTGACAAGATGGATGCAGAGAGGATGTATCCACTGATGGGGGAGACTAGAACTAGAGGGCATGATGTTAGAATAAGGGGTTGCCCATTTAAAACAAAGATGAGGAGAAATTTCTTCTCTCAGAGGGTTGTAAATCTGTGGAATTCGCTGCCTCAGAGAGCTGTGGAAGCGGAGACATTGAATACATTTAAGACAGAATTAGACAGTTTCTTAAATGATAAGGGGATAAGAGGTTGTGCGGAGAGGGTGGGGAAGTGGACCTGAGTCCATGATCAGATCGGCCATGATCTTATTGAATGGTGGAGCAGGCTCGAGGGGCCGTATGGCCTACTCCTGTTCCTATTTCTTATGTTCTTATGTTTTATTATAGCCCTGACTTCCTCAGCATGGTACAATTGAGACTGGAAACTCAGCAAATGCAACATGGAAGGAGGCCATTTCGGCCAATCGTGTCCGTGCCGGCCAACAAGAGGCTATCCAGCCTAATCCCACTTTCCAGCTCTAGGTCCGTAACCCTGCAGGTTACGGCACTTCAAGTGCACATCCAAGTACTTTTTAAATGTGGTGAGGGTTTCCGCATCTACCATCCTTTCAGGCCGTGAGTTCCAGACCCCCACTTTCTCTGCTTCAAATAGTTGAAAGATATAATGGTCTCTGCTTCGACGATTGGGGAATTATGGAAATAAACTAATGACGTACCATGTGGTGGTACAGCACAGTTGTGTTCATAAGAAATTCCTTTTTCTGCTATTTAGCAGAAGGGTTATTCCATTTAAAGTAAATGAGTTATTTAAAGTAAACAGTTAACCATTTTTAAAATAGTAGGCCAAAGGTTTTCATTATATGATAATATTCACAGTGTAACTCCAAGGCCATGATTATAGATATGGTACTGGGAATATGACCAGACCACGGACAATTCGTGCACAGGTTGTTTAAAGATAGTTTTAAAATCACAACATTTAGGGCCCGAACTTGGTGGAAGCTAAGTTCCACCCAAAGGACCACCGAAATACCTGATCGTACTTTGGGCGGGAGTTTTGTAAAAAAAAGTCCTTGAAAGACCGCCCGGCGGCAAAAAAAGGGAACACCACCACGAATCTGGGCGGGAGCTCCCAATCTCAGCGCCAAAGTGTCGCCCAGGATTGAGTCAGACCCAGGAAGGGGGCAGCACATAAAAATAAACATTTACCAAAAAAAAACACTGGAAAACATTCAGGGGACTCCATCCACATAAATTGCTGAAAAAAAAAGTTCAGTAACCATTTTTTTGCAGGTCTTCATACTTACCGTTCGACCTGCCTCCACGCAATGGTCCTTCCCCCTGCTGCTGCCGACTCCCGCCCAAGAGGAATTTGCCAGCTCGGCAGGCGGGAGGACACTTTCGCAACTCGTGCGCCAGCGGCCGCCAGTGGGCCGTTCACAGCGGTCCTCCACTCCTGCCGGCGGGAAGCCCAGTGGAATCTGTCACCGAGGGGAGACCGCCCCAAAAACTCGGCGGCACCAAGCAGGCGGTAAGGCCACCAGGTTCGGGCCCTTAGTTCTCAGGGACAATCTTTTTGGAAGCTTTGGAAAATGTCCTGTCTATCAGATGGCTACTGTCCCATATTAGGCTGCTTTAAAGGAGATTGATAACTGTTGAGATTCATTTACAGTTCTCAGCACTTTAAATAAATCTGTCATCATCAAATTCCACATTTTAGCTGCATGATGGTACTGTACTGATGTACAGGACGTGCTACCACTTAACATGGTCAGTTCTAAATAAGCAGACAGAAGACCTTTTTGCTCTGATTTGGAAACTCAAAATGAATGCATCAGATGTTTGACGTGCGCACAAATACATGTCCATCACTGGAGTCGGGTTCGGAGTGCAGCGGTAACTGTGTGCTACTGATTTTGATTTGTGGCCCATTACTTATTAGCAGCTCTTGCTTTTTGTTCTGGCTGCTGGCTATATAAGGCCCACCAAACTACCAGTAGTTTGGTGGGCCTTATATAGCCAGCAGCCAGAACAAGCATTTATCCTAGTATCCAAGGCTAGATTTGAACCCAGGTCACAGATGAAATGCCAGTGTCTACCCCAATGTACTACCCAAAACTACTTCATTGGCTGTAAGGCGCTTTGAGATGTCTGGTGGCCGTGAAAGGCGCTATATAAATCCAAGTCTTTCTTACTATAGGGACCTTCCATCACAAAGCAACTCTACCCACACAGCGGATATTTTATTTAGTATACATTGTCAATGATCGTTATTCTGGGTGCATGTTAACAAAAGGCATTGAATAAAATGATCATTTTGATAATAGTTACTTTGAAATCTTTGTTTCTTGTCTTTTATGATGTCATCTGAACTTCTGGTACATAATTTCCTTGTATTGCACTCCCAGTCATTGCTAGTTCTTAATGGATAGACATTCTTCCACGTGGATTGCTGACTTTTTCCACGGGATAAATGTAATGCATAAAGGAATTTCACACATATAGATGGAATTGTATCTCTGTACAATTTGCATCATTCGCCTGTATAGAGCGGGTGGTGAATCGACCAATCACACCCTGTCTGCCTGATACCATAAGCATGCTGTCCGAACCATTTTTGAGTTCGGGCCTCATTTACATCCGAAAGCAAATGCTCTACTCGGAACTCCTTCACGGCAAACGAGCCAAAGGTGGGCAGAGGAAACATTACAAGGACATCCTCAAAGCCTCCCTGATGAAATGCAACATCCCCACCGACACCTGGAATCCCTGGCCAAAGACCGCCCTAAATGGAGGAAGTGCATCCGGGAGGGCGCTGAGCACTTCGAGTCTCGCCGCCGAGAGCGTGCAGAAATCAAGCGCAGGCAGCGGAAAGAGCGTGCGGCAAACCTGTCCCACCCTCCCCTTCCCTCAATGACTATCTATTCCACCTGTGACAGGGACTGTGTCTCTTGTATTGGACTGTTCAGCCACCTAAGGACTCATTTTAAGAGTGGAAGCAAGTCTTCCTCGATTCCGAGGGACTGCCCATGATGATGACATTGGGTCAGTGACCTGCCAAGCACTCCGAGTGTGAGCAGGTAACTCGCTGATCCAGGGCTGGGGAAAACAGTTGGCTCCATAGCAGAGCCAGAGTAAAGCTGTAAGGGGGGGGGGGGGGGTGAAGAACTCAGGGAGTGGGAGAGCCCACTGCACAGCCGGCAGCAATATTTTTGTGATGCCTGCATGGTTCCCAATTTCATGATCTCATTAATTCCAACCTGATTGGGATGAGCGTTGGTCGTCCAGTGACAGATTTGCCTGAAGATTGCATTGCATTAAAAAAAAAATCTTTAAATCATCATCATCATTATCATCATCATCATCATAGGCAGTCTCTCGAAATCGAGGAAGACTTGCTTCCACTCTAAAAGTGAGTTCTTCCTCCAGCGACGTTCTGGAGTCGAGCACGTGGTGTGCACAATGGCTGTGGTCACTCTGACCTCTCCTCCTACCACAAAATGGACCTCCGACCTTCCCAATACCTGGCCCCAGCCAGGCCACGGATCTCCCACCATCTCACCGAAGGGTGGTGCTCAGTGCCCATCCCACGGCCTGCATCTCATCGTAGGCAATTAGGCTCATCATCATCATCATAGGCAGTCCCTCAGAATCGAGGAAGACTTGTTTCCATACTCCCCTAACATTAAAAACAATATTCAACTGCTGGCTGCTCCATTTTCCAATGCTAATAGGGCACAGTGCAATTGAAAAGCACCTCTGGTGTGTATTCCTCTCACTTGACCCCATGAAAATGCCAGATAGTAATTACAAACTTAAGCATCACATTCTCAGAGTTTAGGATAACATCTAAGCCATCCAACTAGATTCCAGTCTGTAACTCCCTCTCTGGGATCCTTATATCATGAACCATACAAAGCCTTTAATTAGATTACAGCCTGTAAATCACACCCACATATCCATTATTCTATACTTGTAAACCACCGTAACCTCTTGATTCGATTCCGATATGAAAATCTCTGCAGGGTATTCATTATTCTGCATGTAAATCATCTGAACCCCCTCTATTAAATATTAAACTCGATAATTTGCTCCCAGTTATTCTTTTATTATATTAGGGGACAAAATAAGAGGATGCAGCTGGAGACAAATATAACAAGGGCAGATGCATTGCAAAACTGTCGCTGGTGGCTTCAGGGAGCACAAAAAGACTTGAAAGAAAGACATACATTCATATAACGCTGTTCATGATCTCACCATGCCCGTCGCCAAAGCACTTTACAGCCAATGAAGTGTAATTGGGGAAATGATATGGCCATATGAAAGCTCATCTCACAGATTACGCACTGCCTAATGCATGAGATGAGGAGAAATGTTTTCACTCAGAGGGTGGTGAACCTGTGGAATTCTCTACCACAGAAGGCTGTGGAGGCCAAGTCACTGAATATACTTAAGAGGGAGATAGATAGATTTCTAGACACAAAAGGCATCAAGGGGTATGGGGAAAAAGCGGGAATATGGTGTTGAGATAGAGGATCAGCCATGATCATATTGAATGGTGGTGCAGACTCGAAGGGCCGAATGGCCTAATCCGATGCTCAAGCGACTCTAGTTCAGCAGTAAACCCTGTATTTGATCTTCTACTGTACATGCAAGGCCCAGAGTCAGGGAGATGTAAACCATCCAAACTTTTCCATTACCAGATCAACTTGCATGAAAACAGCAATAAAACAGTTTAATTTGGAGGGTTTGTCATCAATGTTAATTTAAAATATTTTCCCCCAGAGTGCAACCATTTGCATGAGCAGCGTATGTGTGTGTCAATACTGTAGTATCACTCACAGCTAACCACCATTCTGTATTGTATCCAGGACAAACTTTCCGAGATAATTATTTTCTCATTAACTGCTTTAATTTTGTCATTGAAATTATTTTCTTGTAATTTTTGCTCTTATGAAATAGTGCACGGCAAAGGTTAATTACAGGAGATGGTCAATGGTTTTGTCCTTGAATATGCACAAAATTGGCTTAAAACTAGCTCCAGACCAGTGAAAATTACCTGCACTGGAGCATAAACATTTACTGGCAACATCTGGAAACTATGCAAAACGGAGAAAGTAAACGTGCCACAGAGATAATCTCTGAAAATTCACTGAAAGGTGAGGCTACATCAGGATATAAAGATGGTGCAAAACAACGGTGTTAATGAGTAAAGATATTCAGAAATTATCTTTTTATTCTGTGGCTCACTGTGGTAACATAGGGCTCAATTTTCTGCAAAGCATTTTTTTGGCGCACTTGAAGAGTTACGCCCGATTATCTGGGGCCCAACTATGCCAAAAAAAATTCTACGTTTCCCCGTTGGATTTCTTCATTTGGGTGCGGCCTAACCTGTCCTTTAGTTTTGGGGGTGGAGCCTTGATCTCTCTTTCTCTCTCTCTCTCTCTCCCTCCCTCTCCCTCTCTCTCCTGATGCGCCAATTTCCTTAACTCTCCAGAAGGTTTTTCTGCAGAGGCCACATACGCTGGCCTAAGCACAACTGGAATAACTCTCAGCTGGCCGAACTTCCCTAAATGGCCAGAATTGGCGTAGGTGGCTGGTTACGCCCCCTTTGGCTGAAAAAAAAAACGGACCTAAAAAATCGGAACTAACTGAATTACACTGGTGCAAATTGATTGGGGAAACTGGGGTTTTTCAACTGGGGCCAAAAAGAGCAGCCTGCTCAAAAAAAACGCCGCAAGTCACCGGGGAAATTTGAGCCCATTGTTTGCAATTGTTAAAGCCCCCAGGTTACTAAGATTAATATAACGGAGAGTTTAAAGCATCCTTGAGATGAGCTGGGAGAAGAAGCAGGTTAAGTGAACACTGGAAAGAACTTTTTGCTCACGCTTGGGCTATCATAGAATTGGGCGATCGAGTATCTCAGAGTGATGCCACAATCCATCACTACAGAGGTTCGAAGAATAAGCAAAAGAAGAAATATACAGAGAAATTTGACGGCAATGTGCTGTAAAGATCTATTTTCATTCTCCAGTGTTGTGAAACATCGGGCCCAAGTTTCCAGCCGTGCCTAGAACGGCGCAGTCCCAACCTGGACGCCCATTTTTCGCGCCACAAAGTGCGCCGAAAAAGACCCTCCAGATTCTCCACCTCCCTGCAGGTCCTCTGGCCCTCGGCGCAGCGCAGCAGGAGCTGTAGGGGGCGGAGCCAGGTCCCTGCGCTGAAAACAGTGCTGGGACCTCTGCACATGCACGCTACAGTGGGCGCGCATGTGCAGTAGCTCCAGGCGCCCAAAACTGTGTGGGAGGGGCCCGAAGCACGCAGCTTTTAGCCCTGGCCGAATGGCCTCACTGGGGCTGCGTGAATAAGGCTCCTCCCATGGCCAGCTCCTGCTTCCGCCCTACCCCCGCCTCCGGACCGGACCCGACACCGACCCGACTCCCGCTTCCCCCATCCCCCCCTCCACCCCCCCCGCCCCCGGACTGGATCCGACCTGACCTCCCTCCCCCCAACCTGACCTCCCTCTCCCTCCCTCCCCCCGACCCGAACCGAACCGACCGACCTCCCACCACCCCCCCCGACCCGACCCAACGCCACCTACCTGTAAATCTGGTGCTGGGGACGGGCCCTGCCTGAAGTCTCGGGTCCAGCCCATTCAGCCTCCCTCCCCTTCTCCTTTCCCCCCCCAATCTCCTTCCCCCCCCAATCTCCTTTCCACCCCCCAATCTCCTTTCCACCCCCCAATCTCCTTCCCCCCCAATCTCCTTTCCCCCCCAATCTCCTTTCCCCCCCAATCTCCTTTCCCCCCCAATCTCCTTTCCCCCCCAATCTCCTTTCCCCCCCATCTCCATCACCCCCCACATCTCCACCCCCCCCACATCCTTCCCCCCCATCTCCTTTCTTCCCCCCTCTCCCCCCCTCCCTCTTCTCCCCTTCTCCCCCCTCTCCCCCATTCCTCCCCCTTCTCCCCCATCCCTCCTCCTTCTCCCCTATCCCTCCCCCTTCTCCCCCCCCTCTCTCCCTCTACCCCCCTCCTCCCCCTCCCCTCGCTGTCAGAAACACAGACACTGACAGACAGAGAATGAGAGACACAAACAGACAGACAGAGAGATAGAGACACTGACAGAGACACACGAGGGGGGGGGGGGCATTCCAGCACACTGTTGGAAGGCTCCCGGTGCTGCAGTCGGTAAGTAGAAAATGTTTTATTTATTGATTTAAAAAAAAAATTATTTCTTATAAATTTTTTTTGATTGATTTATTGGTTGATTTATTGATGTATTTATCATTTATTATTGATGATGGCTCTTTATTTGTAAAACTGAAGTGTTTAATGTTTGTAAACTTCCCTTTAAACCCCCCCCCCCCCCATTCCCTACGCCTGATTTTCTAAAGTGTAGACAAGGTTTTATCGAGCGTACAAAAATCTTCACTTACTCCATTCTAAGTTAGTTTGGAGTAAGTTTTCACTGACGAAACTTTGAAAACAGGCGTAAGTGGCCGGACACGCCCCCTTTTGAAAAAAAAATTCTGTTCCAAAGTGAAACTGTTCTAACTGACTAGAACTGGAGCAAACTAAATGACGAGAATTCCGATTTCTAAGATACTCCGTTCTACACCAGTTGCTCCTAAAAATCAGGAGCAAATCATGTCGAAACTTGGGGCCATAGAGTTTAGTTGGGTGTTATTTTTCTTATTAAAATTATAAACAAAGTGAAACAGAATTGAATAATATCAAGAAGTGGCTGAGCACACTGGATACAGCAAAGGCTATGGGCCCCGACATCATCCCGTCTGTCGTGCAGAAGTCTTGTGCTCCAGAACCAGCCGTATCTCTAGCCAAGCTGTTCCAGTACAACGACAACACTGGCATCTACCCGACAATGTGGGAAAATTGCCCAGGTATGTCCTGCCCACAAAAAACAGGACAAATCTAATCCGGCCAATTACCGCCCCATCAGTCTGCTCTCAATTATCAGCAAAATGATGGAAGGAGTAATCGACAGTGCTATCAAGTGGAACACTGCTCTTTAGGCCTATCAAGAAAACAAGCTAGCTCTATGCATCAAGCGATTGGCGGGGGGGCGGGGGGGGGGGTTGTAAAAATAAAAAATAATCTCTGGGCTGCCCATTGAGGTTTACAGTAGATACGGTTGCAGTGACCAACTTAGAATAAACCAAAATATAATCTTGCTGTAAATCAGCCTTCAGCTGGTTTCCAATTTATCAAAAAACGATTCTTGGCATTTGGGCTAAACTTGGACACCAGAGTGTTAACATAGCAGATGCTTCTGCTATGTGGCTTTCCGCAAAAGCTTAAGCTTACTGCTACAGCTTGTGTTAGGTTTTCACTTCATCACTTCTCTGCTTCAACACAAGTTCATCTTGGAAAACAGCTACTGAAGTGAAGCAGAAACATTAAATGCAGGAAATTGGCATATTTTATACTTTATTCTCTTCCAAACAGATGACGCTCCAGCGTTAGCCCCTAATTCATTCAATGCATACACATTTAGGGTGTTTAGCATGTCATTTAAAAATGAGGAGAAAGAGCGACATGAGGGTAAGGTTTTTGTGAAGATTTCCTTTGTGCTCTGGAACAGATTTCCCTCTCCTGTTCTGTCCAATTTGGGGCAGGTCGGATTTGGTTGGAGAGGGACATCAGGTGGCGAGTCATTCTGATGGTTGCTTGCTGGCCCAATGGCATTTACTGCCACTTGCATGATTTCCTCCCAGAGTGACGTTGGGTATACAACATATCCGCCCAAAAATGTGTAGACACATTGGAGCTGAAATTACCCCCCCTCTTTAAGGTCCATTATCACCTCTAAGAGGCGGTAATGGGGCGGTAAAGCCTTTCCGACCTGGGGCAGGCGGATGGTTTGACCCATCCGAAACTGCCCCTGTTCCCGCCCCGTCGGGCACTCGCCAACCCCTTACCGCCCAGTGGCGACCTCTTTCTGCCCAGCGAGAGAAATTGCCCCACAGGAGCAGAGCCGCACCGCTTGGTGCCCCCGACAGCTTTTCCCAGCGGGAAGCTGCCAGTGGCTGGGCAACGCATCTGCCATTAAATTGTCGGCCGACTCTGAAGTCGGCCCGACAATGGCGCCCACAGGCAGCCCAGAACCCCCTCTTGGGTTCCGGGTCATTGGCCCGGCCACATCGCTCCCAGGTGACCTAGTGAGCCCCACTAAAGTGGCTGCAGAGTTCGCAGCGGCCCTCCCCTTTAACTGAAGGGGAGGGACGTTGCCACACCTCAGCGTGACGCGGGATGTCTGCGTCACGCTGGCATGCTCAGCGCAGCGCTGATGACACTGCCCGCCTTCTGTCCCGCTCCCGACGCACTACTGCTCCTCTGCCACCCCAAACACCGTCGCAATTAATTAAAACAAAAAAACGAGGGTAATTTCCCTCTATTCTCCACCCCATGGATTCGGGCGGAGAATATTAATTTAATTAACAATACTGCAGGTGCAGTCTCACCAAGGCCCTGTATAACTGTAGTAAGACTCAAATCCTCTTGCAATGAAGGCCAACATACCGTTTGCCTTCCTAACTGCTTGCTGCACCTGCATGTTCGCTTTCAATGACTGGCGTACAAGGACACCCAGGTCCCTCTGTACATCGACATTTCCCAAGTCATCACCATTTAAGTAATACTTTGTCTTTATGTTTTTCCTACCAAAGTGGATAACTTCACATTTATCCACATTATACTGAACCTGCCATGTGTTTGCCCACTCACTCAACCTATCTAAATCACCTTGCAGCTTCATTGCACCCTCCTCACAACTCACAATCTGTAGTTCCCTGTTTCTCTCTCTCCCTCCTTTTTTAAATAGTGGGGTTACATTTGCCACCCTCCAATCTGCAGGAACTGTTCCATAATCTATAGAATTTTGGAAGATGACGACAATGCATCCACTATTTCCATGGCTACCTCTTTTAATACTCTGGGATGCAGATTATCAGGCCCTGGGGATTTATTGGCTTTCAGTCCCATTAGTTTCTCCAGCACTATTTTCTTACTAATAATCATTTCCTTTCATTCCTCTTGCTCACTAGACCCTTGGTTCCCTAGCATTTCTGGGACATTATTTTTATCCTCTTCCATAAAGACAGAAACAAAATATTTATTTAATTGTTCTGCCATTTCCTTGTTCCCCATTATAAATTCTACCGTTTCTGACTGTAAAGGACCTACATTTGTCTTCACTAATCTTTTTCTTTTTACATACTTGTAGAAACTTTTGCAGTCAGTTTTTATGTTCCTTGCAAGTTTACTCTCATCCTCGATTTTTCCCCTCTTAATCAATCTCTTGGTCCTTTTTTGCTGTTTCTAAACTGCTCCCAATCCTCAGGCTTGCTACTTTTTCTGGCAACTTTGTATGACTCCTCTTTGGATCTAATACTATCCTTAATTTCTTTTGTTAGCCATGGTTGGGCCACTTTTCCTTTTGGATCTTTATGCCAGAAAGGAATGTATAAATGTTGCAATTCATGCATTCATTCCTTCGCCATGTTAGCCATTGCCTATCCATTGTCATGCCTTTTAATGAATCTTCCCAATCTATCATAGCTAATTAATTCCTCAAACCTTCGTAGTTTCCTTTGTTTAGATTTAGAGCCGGATTGGACTACTTTACTTTCCATCTTAATAAAGAATTCAATTATGTTATGGTCACTCTTCCCTAAAGGACCCAGCACAACAAGACTGTTAATTAACCCCTTCTCATTGCACAATATCCAATCTGGGAGAGCCTGTTCCCTAGTAGGCTCCTCAACATACTGATCTAAAAAAACCAGCTCGTATACAATCCAGGAGTTCATCCTCCACAGTATTATTACTAATTTGGTTTGGCCAGTCTATATGTAGATTAACGTCATCTACGATTATTGTAGTACGCTTGTTACATGCATCTCTAATTTCCTGTTTGCTCCCATCCCCTACATTACCACCATTGTTTGGATCTTATAGATAACTCCCACGAATGTTTTCTGCCCCTTGGTGCTCCTTAGCTCCACCCAGACTGATTGTATATCTGGATTATCTGAGCCAATATCTTTTCTCAGTATTGCTCCGATTTCATCCTTTACTAACAATGCCACACCACCCCCTCTTCCTTTTTGCCTGTCCTTCTGAAATGTAATATTTCCAAGTTTGCTGATGACACAAAACTGGTGGGATTGTGAGTTGTGAGGAGGATGCAAAGATGCTGCAAGGCGATTTAGATAGGTTGAGTGAGTGGGCAAACACATGGCAGATGCAGTATAACGTTGATATATATGAAGTTATCCACTTTGGTAGGACAAACAAAAAGACAAAGTATTACTTAAATGGTGATAGCTTGGGAAATGCCAATGTACAAAGGACCTGGGTGTCCTTGTACACCAGTCATTGAAAGCGAACATGCCGGTGCAGCAAGCAGTTAGGAAGGCAAATGGTATGACAAACATTTGCCAGGAGGAATTGAGACAGCAGCTGCAATAAGTGAGTTTTTATTCAGATGGGACAATGACACATTTAAATACCCACTTGACCTGCTACTCAAAAGCACCTCTGTTTTCCTGGTCAGTTTCCCAAGCCCCGGGAAACCTGTGCTGCTCAAGTAAAAGTTGGAGCCAAGCCGCTGGTTCTTGGAGGCTAAAATTCCTTCATGTTACTCTACGTTCCTGATCTTTCAGCTGTGTTGCCACAGAGAGGTCAGGCACTTCTCCACAAGTAGAGGGAGACAAATCTGAAGGAGAGTCACCGTGGGGCTCTCTCACATAGCTCGGAGAAGGATTATCCCTTCATCTTTAGCAAAAATAATTATGGTGGGAACAAAATGGACAGAAACAATTTTTGCTTGGTTGTCCACCATGTTGAAGCACATTTGAGAGGCTGGACTGTGAACAACACAGCAATCAAACTAATATATAAAGTTCAATTAGCCATACTTTCTATGTTAATTTCTCCAAAATTACATTGATTTCAAATCTGAATTCTTCAGGAGCAATGGGTTTTTAATGAAATTAATAGGGAGGCAGGAGGAGGAGCAGCAGGAAATTATAGCTTTAAAAGGTTTGCGTGGTGCTATGGCCAGCACAAACCTATAATTAGATATGAATGAAATCTGCTCTGGAGAACACTAATCTATACATAGGGGCGACTATTACATAGCATACCAATCCCTGACCCATCATACCGAAAGCATTAGCAATGGCATGTCAGGCCACTGAATTGGTTAATGACTATACAAACATTCAACTGAGGAGAAATAACTACTTTGAAGTTTTGCAGCATGCATCACACTAAAGCTATAGTCCACATTCCACTTGGATAAATATGACAAACTAAAGACAGATGGATCTGTTCCACAGTGACTCTCAGTCTAGGCAATGTCCCCAGAGGACCATTTTTGCTTTCCATTTAAGTGGCAGATGTGACCATATGTCCAAGGAATAGTTGGCACTTCAACTGGAGACTATAAAGCGGATCAAAGCCTTCAAAATTGGACAGCCTTTCAAATAATGTAAACAGTGATAGGTGCAACATTGATATCAGCACACAAGATGTCACTAGCATTTATTGCAAACAATACCTCAGTACATGTTTACAAATCACGTTAAAGATATCTAGGAACAGAAGACCATTGCTGCACCAACTGTCTCCCCACTCCTAATTCTTGAAGCCAACATAACATTCCTGAGCTTTGGACACAGGATGTTGAAGGGGATCTTGGGGGCATCATTATATTGCAAGCACCAGTTTAAGACCAGTACCTATATCGTGACATGGGCCAGCAAAGCAGAGGTTTACTGTCAGCTTCAGGTTGATCTCTGACCACACTAAATGCAATTTACTGGCATCCAAATGTCACGTTAATATGAGCAGAAAGATGACTGTCCTGCTGGCTCTCTGAAAATATTAAAAGGCTTTAAAATGAAGGTCAACCTAGGAACCAGTGTGAAGCTAAAACAGTACATGCATATCTCCTGAAGATAGTCTCAGACTTTTTGGCTAAATATGATTTGAACAACTTCATGCGCAATTTACTCTTCCCAGTATCATTTGATGCAACGCAAAAAACGCTTTAGAAACATAGAAACATAGAAAATAGGTGCAGGAGTAGGCCATTCGGCCTGTCGAGCCTGCACCACCATTCAATGAGTTCATGGCTGAACATGCAACCTCAGTACCCCATTTCTGCTTTCTCGCCATACCCCTTGATCCCCCTAGTAGTAAGGACTATATCTAACTCCTTTTTGAATATATTTAGTGAATTGGCCTCAACAACTTTCTGTGGTAGAGATTTCCACAGGTTCACCACTCTCTGGGTGAAGAAGTTTCTCCTCATCTCAGTCCTAAATGGCTTACCCCTTATCCTTAGACTGTAACCCCTGGTTCTGGACTTCCCCAACATTGGGAACATTCTTCCTGCATGTAACCAGTCTAAACCTTTGCATCAATTCAAGTTGCTTTATATAGAAACATAGAAAATAGGTGCAGGAGTAGGACATTCGGCCCTTCGAACCTGCACCAACATTCAATAAGATCATGGCTGATCATTCAGCTCAGTACCCCTTTCCTGCTTTCTCTCCATACCCCTTGATCCCTTTAACAGTCAGGACCATATCTAACTCCCTCTTGAATATATCCAATGAACTGGCCTCAACTACTCTCTGCGGTAGGGAATTCCACAGGTTAACAACTCTCTGAGTGAAGAAGTTTATTCTCATCTCGGTCCTAACTGGCCTACCCCTTATCCTTAGACTGTGACCCCTGGTTCTGGACTTCCCCAACATCGGGAACATTCTTCCTGCATCTAACCTGTCTAGACCTGTCAGAATTGTATATGTTTCTATGAGATCCCCTCTCATGCTTCTAAACTCCAGTGAATAAAGGCCCAGTCGATCCAGTCTCTCCTCATATGTCAGTCCTGCCATCCCAGGAATCAGTCTGGTGAACCTTCGCTGCACTCCCTCAATAGCAAGAACGTCCTTCCTCAGATTAGGAGACCAAAACTGAACACAATACTCCAGGTGAGGCCTCACCAAGGCCCTGTACAACTGTATTAAGACCTCCCTGCTCCTATACTCAAATCCCCTAGCTATGAAGGCCAACATGACATTTGCCTTCTTCGCTGCCTGCTGTACCTGTATGCCAACTTTCAATGACTGATGTACCATGACACCCTGGTCTCACTGCACCTCCCCTTCTCCTAATCTGCCACCATTCAGATAATATTCTGTCTTTGCGTTTTTGCCCCCAAAGTGGATAACCTCACATTTATCCACATTATACTGCATCTGCCATGCATTTGCCCACTCACTTAACCTGTCCAAGTCACCCCGCAGCCTTTGAGCATCCTCCTCACAGCTCACACCGCCACCCAGCTTAGTACCAGTACTCCACAGCTGCCTGTAGGAAGCACTGAATTACTAAAGCAATTCTAGAACTTAGAACATCCTCTTATAATATACATTTAGTTCAAATGCAAAACAGATAAGGCAAACATAGCATAAGTCTACCTCAGTCTAGCTGTGGACATTGTCTCTACCCCAATGTTCTGATCCGATGGAAAGTTCATTTAATAATCGTTTCAATTTTTTTAAAGGCCTGCCCAAGCCCAATCAGTGATTTCTTTCTGGGCTTCAAAACTGATTGAACTCACTTGATTGGCTATTTGCATTGGCACCGTGCTCATCATCAGTGATGGGGACCTTCTCGTACTTGCCGTGACCAGTCACCACAAACTTGTACCTTGGAGCAGAGGGATGATTCTAAAATAAAGCAGAAAGCAGGATTACTTTATTTTGTACTACTTATTGTAGACAGAGATCCATGAAAATAAGATAAACTCGGCTTAGTTGATATTCTGTAGGAATATAGTTTTATTTTTAAAAATCTCAATAATCATATCAACAATGAAATGATAACTCATCTTATTTCAATGTCAAGTACTCTGTAGTAGAATTCATGATGTGCTTTCGGATATTATTAGTTAAAGGTGTGGTATAAGTGTAAGTTGTTGTTGTAGAATTCTGCACCATTGCATTAATTGTCGATCTTGGCACAGTCAAGCTGATGCGGTTTGTTCGTGTGGTTGCCACTGGCTTTAGTCAAGTGAGCAAAGCTTATAACAGCATGAGACACAAACAAAAGGAGTATTAAGGATGTCAAAATGCTACATAACCTGTCACTCCCTGCATCCGCATCAAGATTGTGTTATTTAAACCCAAGGCAAGATTTTGCACATCTTTGCACTAAACTATATAAAATTAGGAGAGTTCTCCCATAATATTCTCCATTCATTCTGACTGGAAATCTTTCTTGCCTCCCAAGCCTATATCTTACAGGGAAATATTTTCAACGTAAGCCTTAGAGGCGCATAAAACTTATACAGCTCCACTGATGGGGGAGACTAGAACTAGGGGGCATAATTTTAGAATAAGGGGCCACCCATTTAAAACTGAGATGAGGAGGAATTTCTTCTCTCAGAGGGTTGTAAATCTGTGGAATTCGCTGCCTCAGAGAGCTGTGGAAGCTGGGACATTGAATAAATTTAAGGCAGAGATAGACAGTTTCTTAAACAATAAGGGAATAAGGGGTTATGGGGAGCGGGCAGGGAAGTGGTCCTGAGTCCATGATCGGATCAGCCATGATCGTATTAAATGGCGGAACAGGCTCGAGAGGCCGTATGGCCTACTCCTGCTCCTATTTCTTATGTTCTTACGTTCTTAAAGTTCCTCATGCTTGGCAATAAGGTTCATTCAATATCGATTAAAAAAAGTGCAGTGTACTTCATTCATGTGCACTCGTTATCTTGGATTCACATTAAAAATAGTTTAATAAATAGATTTCTGTCCTATCACGCCAAATAGCATAACTGTCCACTTTTATACAGTAATTAAGCAGGAGCCAAAATAAAACCACATCAGCCACCTGGGCTAGCCCAGAGCTTCCAGAATGTTTGCTTTGCATAATTGAATCAAAAATAAATTTGGCCTTGAAGGAAATGTAACTTCAGATCAAGATCAGTCTTTGTGTCGCCCTTGTGTCGGTCCAAGTCAGCATGGATTTATGAAAGGGAAATCAGGCTTGACAAATCTTCTAGAATTTTTTGAGGATGTAACTGGTAGAGTGGACAAGGGAGAACCAGTGGATGTGGTGTATTTGGACTTTCAAAAGGCTTTTGACAAGGTTCCACATAAGAGATTAGTGTGCAAAATTAAAGCACATGGTATTGGGGGTAATATATTGACGTGGATAGAGAACTGGTTGGCAGACAGGAAGCAGCGAGTCGGAATAAACGGGTCCTTTTCAGAATGGCAGGCAGTGACCAGTGGGGTGCCACAGGGTTCAGTGCTGGTACCCCAACTATTTACAATATACATCAATGATTTAGATGAAGGAATTGAATGTAATATCTCCAAGTTTGCAGATGACACTAAGCTGGGTGGCGGTGTGAGCTGTGAGGAGGATACTAAGAGGTTGCAGGGTAACTTGGATAGGTTAGGTGAGTGGGCAAATGCATGGCAGATACAGTATAATGTGGATAAATGTGAGGTTATCCACTTTGGGGGCAAAAACAGGAAGACAGAATATTATCTGAATGATGACAGATTAGGAAAAGGGGAGGTGCAACGAGACCTGGGTGCCATGGTACATCAGTCATTGAAGTTTGGCATGCAGAACCAGCAGGCGGTGAAGAAGGCAAATGGCATGTTGGCCTTCATAGCAACGGGATTTGAGTATAAGAGCAGGGAGGTCTTACTGCAGGTCTACAGAGCCTTGGTGAGGCCACACCTAGAATATTGTGTTCAATTTTGGTCCCCTAATCTGAGGAAGGGCGTTCTTGCTATTGAGGGAGTACAGCGAAGGCTCACCAGATTGATTCCTGGGATGGCAGGACTGACATATGAGGAGAGACTGGATCAACTGGGCTTGTATCCACTGGAGTTTAGAAGAATGAGAGGGGATCTCATAGAAACATATAAAATTCTGATGGGATTGTTCAGGTTAGAGGCAGGAAGTATGTTCTCGTTGCCGGGGAGTTCCAGAACCAGGGGTCACAGTCTAAGAATAAGCGGTAAGCTATTTAGGACCAAGATGAGGAGAAACTTCTTCACTCAGAGAATTGTGAACCTGTGGAATTCTCTACCGCAGAACGTTGTTGAGGCCAGTTCGTTAGATATATTCAAAAGGGAGTTAGATATGGCCCTTACGGCCAAAGGGATCAAGGGGTATGGAGAGAAAGCAGGAAAGGGGTACCGAGGGAATGATCAGCCATGATCTTATTGAATGGTGGTGCAGACTCGAAAGGCTGAATGGCCTACTCCTGCACCTAATTTCTATGTTTCTATATTTCTAAAACAGATGCTGAATTTTTAGATGCTCATCCCTAGGCTGGTCTGTAACTGAAGCTGTTGTGCGTGGTAGGGAGTCCCTAGCCAGAGACCGCCCTAAGTGGAGGAAGTGCATCCGGGAGGGCGCTGAGCACCTTGAGCCTCGTTGCCGAGAGCATGGAGAAATCAAGCACAGGCAGCGGAAGGAGCGTGCGGCAAACCAGTCCCACCCTCCCTTACCCTCAATGACTGTCTGTCCCACCTGTGACAGAGACTGTGGCTCTCGTAATAGACTGTTCAGCCACCTAAGGACTCATTTTTAGAGTGGAAGCAAGTCTTCCTCGGTTCCAAGGGACTGCCTATGATAACGATACCATGTACATAATAAATCAGTACAAGACTAGAAATAAATCTGCACCACCCTATTCTCCTGTATAGATCTAATTATTGCTTTTCTTTTTGTAGTTGTTTCTGGAATATGCTACCTCCATAAAATATTAGCGGCCATCTTTCTCAATTAGGAGTGACCAATAGTCGAATTCAAGCACAGCTCTGTGAAGGTTGTCCAGGATTGATCAGAAGATGAACACAAGTCCTCAGTTTGAAACTGCAGCATGCAAGAGTTGTAAGTTGTAGTTATCAGGCCAGACCAACTATTCGAACTGCATTCTACTCTACCAAACCTGTTCTGTCTGGTCCTCTTCAAACTATTACATTTCCATTGGAGGGAGTGGGGTAACAGAAATGTTAATATATCTGTTTGATCCACGTGCGAGCAGCAGGGAGTCCGAGGACATTGGAGGCCTACGAAAGGCCCAACGCATTGGAGAAGCGGGATTGTGAGCAGCAGGGAGTCCGGGGACGTCGGTGAGGCCTACAAAAGGCCCAACACGTCGGCGAGACGGGAGTGTGAGCAGCAGGGAGTCCGGGGACGTCGGAGGCCTACAAAAGACCTAACGCGTCGGAGAGGCGGGAGTGTGAGCAGCAGGGAGTCCGGGGACATCGGTGAGGCCTACAAAAGGCCCAGTTGGTGCAGCTGCAGCAGGGAGAGAAGGCAACAAAGAAGTAGAAAGAATCGAAAGGTGACATCACAGCCAAGGGGGTAAGTGATTGGCTGGTGATTGGTAAGCAGTTTTTCTTTTTCTTTTCTTTCTCAGTAAGTAACCTTTTATCATTGTTGTTGCCAAATTAAGTTTATCTAGGGGTTAAGTCATGGCAGGAGAGCTCGAACATGTGTTATGCTCCTCCTGTGCTATGTGGGAAGTCAGGGACGCTTCCAGTGTCCTTGACGACTACGTGTGCGGGAAGTGTATCCGCCTGCAGCTCCTGACGGACTGCGTTGCGGCCCTGGAGCTGCGGGTAAATTCACTCTGGAGCATGCACGATGCTGAGAATGATGTGAATAGCACGTTTAGTGAGTTAGTCATACCGCAGGAAAAGGGTACACAGTCAGATAGAGAATGGATGACCAACAGGAAGAGCAGTGCAAGGAAGGTAGTGCAGGGGTCCCCTGCAGTCATCCCACTGTAAAACAGATACACCGCTTTGGGTATTGTTGAGGGGGATGACTCATCAGGGGAGGGCAGCAGCAGCCAAGTTCATGACACCGTGGGTGGCTCGGCTGCACAGGAGGGCAGGAAAAAGAGTGGGAGAGCTATAGTGATAGGGGATTCAATTGTAAGGGGAATAGATAGACGTTTCTGCGGCCGCAACCGAGACTCCAGGATGGTATGTTGCCTCCCTGGTGCAAGGGTCAAGGATCTCTCGGAACGGATGCAGGGCATTCTGAAAAGGGAGGGTATACAGCCAGTTGTCGTGGTGCATATAGGTACCAACGATATAGGTAAAAAAAGGGATGAGGTCCTACAAGATGAATTTAGGGAGCTAGGAGCTAAATTAAAAAGTAGGACCTCAAAGTAGTAATCTCAGGATTGCTACCAGTGCCACATGCTAGTCAGAGTAGGAATCGCAGGATAGCTCAGATGAATACGTGGCTTGAGGAGTGGTGCAGCTGGGAGGGATTCAAATTCCTGGGAAATTGGAACCGGTTCTTGGGGAGGTGGGACCAGTACAAACCGGACGGTCTGCACCTGGGCAGGACCGGAACCAATGTCTTAGGGGATGTGTTTGCTAGTGCTGTTGGGGAGGAGTTAAACTAATATGGCAGGGGGATGGGAACCTATGCAGGGATACAGAGGGACATAGAATGGGGGCAGAAGCAAAAGATAGAAAGAAGAAAAGTAAAAGTGGAGGGCAGAGAAACCTAAGGCAAAAAGCAAAAAGGGCCACATTGCAGCAAAACTCTAAAGGGGCAAAGTGTGTTAGAAAGACAAGCTTGAAGGCTCTGTGCCTCAATGCGAGGAGTATTCGAAATAAGGTGGACGAATTAACTGCGCAGATAGCAGTTAATGGGTATGATGTAATTGGCATCACGGAGACATGGCTCCAGTGTGACCAAGGCTGGGAACTCAACATCCAGGGGTATTCAACATTTAGGAAGGATAGACAGAAAGGAAAAGGAGGCGGGGTTGAATTGCTGGTTAAGGAGGAAATTAATGCAATAGTAAGAAAGGACATTAGCTTGGATGATGTGGAATCAGTATGGGTGAAGCTGCGGAATACCAAGGGGCAGAAAACACCAGTGGGAGTTGTGTACAGATAACCAAACAGTTGTAGTGAGGTTGGGGACAGCATCAAACAAGAAATTAGGGATGCATGCAATAAAGGTACAGCAGTTATCATGGGTGACTTTAATCTACATATTGATTGGGCTAACCAAACTGGTAGCAATGAGGTGGGGAAGGATTTCCTGGAGTGTATTAGGGATGGTTTTCTAGACTAATATGTCGAGGAACCAACCAGGGAGCTGGCCATCCTCGACTGGGTGATGTGTAATGAGAAAGGACTAATTAGCAAACTTGTTGTGCGAGACCTCTTGGGGAAGAGTGACCATAATATGGTAGAATTCTTTATTAGGATGGGGGGTGACACAGTTAATTCAGAGACTAGGGTCCTGAACTTAAGGAAAGGTAACTTCGATGGTATGAGGCGTGAATTGGCTAGAATAGACTGGCAAATGATACTTAAAGGGTTGACGGTGGATAGGCAATGGCAAACATTTAAAGATCACATGGATGAACTCCAGCACTTGTACATCCCTGTCTGGAGTAAAAATAAAATGGGGAAGGTTGCTCAATCGTGGCTAACAAGGGAAATTAAGGATAGTGTTAAATCCAAGGAAGAGGCATATAAATTGGTCAGAAAAAGCAGCAGACCTGAGGACTGGGAGAAATTTAGAATTCAGCAGAGGAGGACAAAGGGTTTAATTAATAGGGGGAAATAGAGTACGAGAAGAAGCTTGCTGGGAACATAAAAACTGACTGCAAAAGCTTCTATAGATATGTGAAGAGAAAAAGATTAGTGAAGACAAACGTAGGTCCCTTGCAGTCAGATTCAGGTGAATTTATAATGGGGAACAAAGAAATAGCAGACCAATTGAACAAATACTTTGGTTCTGTCTTCACGGAGGATGACCACAAATAACCTTCCGGAAGTACTAGGGGACCGAGGGTCGAGTGAGAAGGAGGAACTGAAGGATATCCTTATTAGGCAGGAAATTGTGTTTGGGAAATTGATGGGATTGAAGGCCGATAAATCCCCGAGGCTTGATAGTCTGCATCCCAGAGTAATTAAGGAAGTGGCCCTAGAACTAGTGGATGCATTGGTGATCATTTTCCAACGGTCTATCGACTCGGGATCAGTTCCTATGGACTGGAGGGTAACTAATATAACACCATTTTTTAAAAAGGGAGGGAGAGAAAAAGCATGTAATTATAGCCCTATTAGCCTGACATCAGGAAAATGGGGAAAATGTTGGAATCAATTACTAAGGATGAAATAGCAGCGTATTTGGAAGCAGTGACAGGATCGGTCCAAGTCAGCATGGATTTATGAAAGGGAAATCATGCTTGACAAATCCTCTGCAATTTTTTGAGGATGTAACTAATAGAGTGGACAAGGGAGAACCAGTGGATGTGGTGTATTTGGACTTTTAAAAGGCTTTTGACAAGGTCCCACACAAGAGATTGGTGTGCAAAATCAAAGCACATGGTATTGGAGGTAATATACTGACGTGGATAGAGAACTGGTTGGCAGACAGGAAGCAGAGAGTCGGGATAAACGGGTCCTTTTCAGAATGGCAGGCAGTGACTAGTGGAGTGCCGCAGGGCTCAGTGCTGGGACCCCAGCTCTTTACAATATTAATCAATGATTTGGATGAATGAATTGAGTGTAATATCTCCAAGTTTGCAGATGACACTAAACTGGGTGGCAGTGTGAGCTGTGAGGGGGATACTAAGAGGTTGCAGGGTGACTTAGACAGGTTAGGTGAGTGGACAAATGCATGGCAGATGCAGTATAATCTGGATAAATGTGAGGTTATCCACTTTGGGGGCAAAAACGCAAAGACAGAATATTATCTGAATGGTGGCAGATTAGGAAAAGGGGAGGTGCAACAAGACCTGGGTGTCATGGTTCGTCAGTCATTGAAAGTTGGCATACAGGTACAGCAGGCGGTAAAGAAGGCAAATGGTATGTTGGCCTTCATAGCTAGGGGATTTGAGTACAGGAGCAGGGAGGTCTTACTGCAGTTATACAGGGCCTTGGTGAAGCCTCACCTGGAATATTGTGTTCAGTTTTGGTCCCCTAATCTGAGGAAGGACGTTCTTGCTATTGAGGGAGTTCAGCGAAGATTCACCAGACTGATTCCCGGGATGGCTGGACTGACATATGAGGAGAGACTGGATCAACTGGGCCTTTATACACTGGAGTTTAGAAGGATGAGAGGGGATCTCATAGAAACATACAAGATTCTGACGGGACGGGACAGGTTAGATGCGGGTAGATTGTTTCCGATGTTGGGGATGTCCAAAACCAGGGGACATAGTCTTAGGATAAGGGGTAGGCCATTTAGGACTGAGATGAGGAGAAACTTCTTCACTCAGAGAGTTGTTAACCTGTGGAATTCCCTACCGCAGAGAGTTGTTGATGCCAGTTCATTGGATATATTCAAGAGTGAGTTAATATGGCCCTTACGGCTAAGGGGATCAAGGGGTATGGAGAGAAAACAGGAAAGGGGTACTGAGGGAATGATCAGCCCATGATCCTATCAAGTGGTGGTGCATACTCGAAGGGCCGAATGGCCTACTCCTGCACCTATTTTCTATGTTTCGATGCTGTCTGGATGAGAGTATAGAGATTTTGGGTCGGAGAGAGGTACACGATTGAGGTAGTCATGTATAGAAGGATTGCATCAAAAGGTCTATTCTCATTCTCAGCTTTCTTATGCTTTTATTTACAGAATCTTCCCAACAGCTTGACAATGGCAGGTTTACTCACCTTCCCAGCACTTGCCGATTTGGTGACAGACTGCGACTCAGTTTTGTTCTCCCAAATATTCTTTTTGCTCCTCACATCCCCTGGCTTAATTTCCTGTAGAAACACAAAATAACGATTTAGATTCCACTCATTCTAGGGGTAGACAAACTAGAGCAATAGTAAAGATCTGCGACCTGGGGGTATATACCGGTAATGTATACTGAGTCTTCCTTGGACTGTGTGGCTGATTTATGTTGGACAGGAAGAGACTAGTGTTACTAGTTTGTGCAATGAGGCAACCTCCTGTGCAATGTTGTCAGCCATGACAATTCAGATTGATAATTGGAATTCCAATGTAGCTAGTTTTCGTTTGATGACAGAACTAATATATTCTTGAGAATGTTGCCATTTCATGGAAAATAGTTCCAACACTCCTGTCATGAATTATTACAAACATTTTGAAAGGGGTGGCTGAGGATAAAATAATGGAACAGTTAAAACCCCATTCTAAAACAAACTTGAATAACACATCATAACACTCAGCCTACACCTTGGAAATGGTGCAATCTAAAAAAACTGCCTCTCTACTCAGCAACTGTTCAGTTTGATGTTGAATAACAAAGGAAAACAAAAATGACTTGCACTTATTTAGCATCGTATCAAGAATTATCTTGCAACACTTAAGATATAATGAATTACTGTTTTTAAACTTCAGTGAGTGTTGCTGCTATGTAGCCAAACATTTTCCTCACAGAAAGATCGTACAAGCAGCAATAAGATGAAAGACCAGCTGATCTGTTTTTGGTAGCATTGTTTGAGAGAAAACTTTCAGTCAGGATTATTGCTGCTCTTCAGAAAGCGTCACGGTATCTTTAACTTGCAACCGGACCTCATTTTCACATCCCACCTGAAGCACAATGTCTCCAAGAATTAGCAGACAACGGATTGTTAACCTATCTGCTTAACTCCCAGAGTGCAACTTGAAGCCATAAACATCTGATTGCAAAGCAAGAGTACCACTAACTAAGCCAAGCTAAAACTTAAATATTCTAATACATTTTAACTGAATAAGAAGTGCTTTACGCAGGCAAAAGACTAATTACCTCTCTCAGTTGTACTCTAATTATCGCTCACAGCCTTCCGCGGGAGGTGGGCACCGGAGGGACTGGAGTGCATCATCACCCACGGCAAGCAAATTTTAATTTGATTTAAGTTGATGATCAAAACGTTAATTTGTTTATTTATCTGTTTTAGTGGCCCTTTAATAAGGGGGCATTTGATTTACAAATCAACTAAAAATAGTTGTCCTCTAATTATCTCTCAATCTTGAAGTGCAGCTGATATGGGTTTAGTTCTGCCACCTAAGGACTCATTTCAAGAGTGGAAGCCTTCCTCGATTCCGAGGGACTGCCCATGATGATGATGGGTAAAACAGCCAATGTGTGTTGAAGTTGTCCAGCGTGCAACCAGTACAGACAGCCATTAGGGGGCGCTATTGCCTTGCAGTCTCAAACTTATTCTGGTCCACTCTGCCTGTAGTTATTTGGGGTGGGAATATTTCCAGTTTGAATAATTTATTTGTAAAGGAACACAATGAATTACTTATTTCCTTCCTCTGTGAAAAGACAAGAATCAAATTTTGTATTCAAGTACAGTACTGTCCCAAAAGGCTGAGACTCATTTATTTTCAACAAAGCTCAGTTTCTGGACTCAGGTCGTTAAGCCTTCTAAATCTAAAAATCATGCCCCAGCTTTGTTTTTGGATGCACAAACTTTGTATGTGCTACACTTTCTCAATTTAAATTTTTTTTTAGAATGAGGGTGAACGTTTCTGGCCATCAGGTGGTAGAAAAGAATGAGTTTTGATGTTAAGAACCAGGGTCAGTAATCAAGCACTTGCAGGTCAAGCACAGTTGACGAGTACATTTCCCTTGGCATTGTGCTTTAATGCTAACTTCAGAAGATCACACGCCAGCATGACTTTAGTAACTTCCCATGCAAGTCATCTGTTTGACTGGCATAGTCAATTTGTACAGGCATCGTGTGGCATAAAGAATGCAACATAAAATAGACAAATGAACTTCTATTGCCTGTCTCAAGGAACCAATAAGACTGACCAAAGTCTATTCAGGTAGGACAGTCATTGGAGAGAGAAAGAGACGAGACTTATAGATTGAATCTCAGGTTCCTGAAGTGAAAGGGCAGTTTGCCGACCCACTATGTCACTAAAAGGACCAGAACAATTAACTTCTGTGACTTTAATTCTGCTTTTATAATGTTTTTGCCCTGGATGTGCCATCTACTGCATACAGAAGGACGTGATCGTGGTCCAGGGGAGGCGTGAGTTCGGGGCCAGGGGCTCAGGGGCAGAACGGGTCAGCCCACACTGGGATAGGTGTGTGCAATAGGTCCGTGCAGCAGAGCAGGTCTCCAGTTGTCTTGGTTAACTCTTGCCACTGGACCAAGACCTCGCTCTGTCAAGCCCCGTGTGGTGGCTGGTGTGCAACGGCCACCCCACGTTAAAAAATCCACGCACAGGCATCTTCCACCCTTCAGGATCTAGTTCAGGACCTGGAATATTAGGTCCTTCATTGAAACACCTGCGAACTCATCCCTTTTTGGCGTGGAAGCAAGTCATCCTCACTTCGAGGGACTGCCTATGATGATGATGACAGAAGGTAGGTGGGACCTGGATTTGTACCTCGCGGTCACTGAGATCTCCTGAAATTTGGTTTTAATCATCGTATGGGGTTGGAGAGGAAATTTCCAAATTACCTCTGATTTGGCCTGTTTTTTAAAATCTGTTTATTTGCCTCTCCGAGGAGATTACATGATGACCAGTGGGAGGGAACACCGAGAGTCGCGAAGATTTATTGCATCATGGCTGGGACAGGATCTACGGTCTTTTCCCGTCAGTCTTTTCGTATGCTCAGTCAGTCGTTTGTTCTCAGGCATCATGTGGCATAAAGAATGCAACATAAAGTAGACAAATGAACTTTTATCTGAAGCACATGACCAGCTAGTGCAAAGCTTTACCAAAAAAGTGCTAGTTTAAAAAAATAAAAGAGAAACTCTGAACAACATCACACCGCCATTCGTATTTTAAAGAGCTGGCAACATAATCAGCTCTTTTAAATCAGTTGAGAACCATTAATTGTCCGAGAATGATATTTACAAATACTAAATACTCTCAGCTCTGCCTTTCCTCAATGTCACAGAGCTGAGAGTAGAAAATGAATGCACTGTGGCCCACTGCTTAGTGAAAATAAAAGTCGATATTGTACCCATGGGTAAAGTATAACTTACATAACAGAGGAAAACTATTCATGATACCAGTGCCTTAATTCAATCCAGAAAAAAAATGCCATTTTTTTTTTAAGGAAGCTCAACCTATCTGCTCATTTTCCTGCTCCGGTGATCGCTCGTAGTGTTCTTAAGCTTTTTTTTATTTGTTCATGGGTTGTGGGCATCGCTGGCAAGGCCAGCATTTATTGCCCATCCGTACTTGCCCTTGAGAAGGTGGTGGCCAGCTGCCTTCTTGAACCACTGCAGTCCGTGTGGTGAAGGTGCTTCCACAGTGCTGTTAGGGAGGGAGTTCCAGGATTTTGACCCAGCGATGTTGAAGGAATGGCGATATACTTCCAAATCAGGATAATGCGTGACTTGGAGGGGAACGTGGAGGTGATGGTGTTCCCATGCGCCTGCTGCCCTTGTCCTTCTAGGTGGTAGAGGTCGCGGGTTTGGGGGGTGCTGCATTTATACAAGAGAGATTTGCTCTCCATTTCTCCTGAAGGCACTGACTCCTGCTGGGTACAGTTCCAGAGGCAAAATTAACTTGCTCAATTGTCCTATTTTTCATGCGCGAGCTGAGACAGTGACTATTCAGGCTATTCCACCACAGAAGGCAGTACAGCAATCCTGTTCACAACCAGTGTCCACACATGTGCAGTGAACTACAAGAATTGCATGGCAATCAGAAGTGGGAGTCCTATCTGATGGTTTCTCCTCTCTCATCGAGAAGTGCCGAGGCCAATTATAGCCTGACACAGCTGTAACTTGACTCTAAAAATAAGTAGTTTTTGCTTTACCAACAACAATTTATATTTATATAATGCTTTAACATCCCAAGGTGATTCACAGAGTGTTATTAACACAAAAAATTGTAAGGAGATATTAGGGCAGATGACCCAAAGCTGATCAAAGGGGTAGGTTTTAAGGAGCGTCTTATAGGATGAAAGAAGTGGAACCTGACTTATGAGGAAAGGTTGAGCAGGTTGGGCCTCTACTCATTGGAATTTAGAAGAATGAGAGGTGATCTTATCGAAATGTATAAGATTATAACGGTGCTTGACAAGGTGGATGCAGAGAGGATGTTTCCACCGATGGGGGAGACTAGAACTAGAGGGCATGATCTTAGAATAAGGGGCCGCCCATTTAAAACTGAGATGAGGAGGAATTTCTTCTCTCAGAAGGTTGTAAATCTGTGGAATTCGCTGCCTCAGAGAGCTGTGGAAGCTGGGACATTGAATAAATTTAAGACAGAAATAGACAGTTTCTTAACCGATAAGGGGATAAAGGGTTATGGGGAGCGGGGCAGGGAAGTGGACCTGAGTCCACAATCGATCGTATTAAATGGCGGAGCAGGCTCGAGGGGCCATGTGGCCTACTCCTGCTCCTATTTCTTATGTTCTTATGAAAAGCGGAGCGATTTAGGGAGGGGAATCCAGAGTTTAGAACCCAGGCAGCTGAAGGCATGGCCGCCAATGGTGGAGCATTTAAATTTGCGGATGTTCAAAAGGCTAGAATAGGCAGAACGCAGATGTCTAGGGGGATTATAGGGCTGGAGGAGATTACTGAGATAAGGAGGGGCGGATGGCACTGCAGCCAGCTAAACTTGCAAATGGCCTGCCGTACCTGCCTTGTTCTGCAGGCAGCAGATGCCCGCTCTTTTGCCAGTTATGTACTGCCACCGGATTCAAAGGCATCCTCATTGGCTGAAGGAGGGCAACGGGTGGGAAAGTAAACTTGAGGACTAGTACCAGGAGGCCGCATCGTGCCACCTTCCTGAAGCATCATCATCATAGGCAGTCCCTCGGAATTGAGGAAGACTTGCTTCCAATCTTAAAATGAGTCCTTAGGTGGCTGAACAGTCCAATACGAGAGCCACAGTCCCTGTCACAAGTGGGACAGACATTCGTTGAGGGTAAGGGTGGGTGGGACAGGTTTGCCGCACGCTCTTTCCGCTGCCTACGCTTGATTTCTGCATGCTCTCGGCGATGAGACTCGAGGTGCTCAGCGTCCTCCTGGATGTACTTCCTCCACTTAGGGCAGTCTTTGGCCAGGGACTCCCAGGTGTCAGTGGGGATGTCGCACTTTATCAGGGGAGGCTTTGAGGGTGTCCCTGTAACGTTTCCTCTGCCCACCTTTGGCTCGTTTGCCGTGAAGGAGTTCCGAGTAGAGCGCTTGAGAAGCAATGTGAAACAGCCTTATAACTCGTAATCTACTCACTGCCCTTCTCATTAGCAAGCCTGCGAGCTACACAATTACCAACAAACATTTGGTTTTAGTTTTCTTTTAGAAAAGTTAATTGGAAAGTCATTTGCTTTGTAGGGAGTATTCTTCGTTAAAATCGGATTAGCATGGTGGGTTTACTTTGTAATTAATTACCTGGTACTATTGATGGGAAATCTCTCTTAGGCTGTAATCTTTGAATTTAAGGCAACAAAAGGCCTATTTGTTTGCTCCTTCGGGCCTCAATGGAGTGCTGCATGTCAACTGTGGTGCACATGATAGTGAGTGGGCCCAATCGTAGCAGAGGTCTTATCGACCCCCATCTGTCTTTATTGTACAGAAACAAGTGAACCAGAGGGAACTAGGAGTTGTAAATATTAGCAGCAGGCCACTGCATAATGTGGCCATGAATTCACATGGACGTCAGTGACTATTGCCATTTGTACTACGGAGGTGCATCTGACAGCAAGCACCCGTGGGAGACACTTCAACCCTAGTATAAATGAGGAAGCGTATATGTCTCCAGATACACAGATGGAACATATTTTCCTCCATTTTCCCACCCATTTCCTGGCCTACCCAGCGTGGCCAATTGAGGAAAATTGGGCAGTAAAAGCCTGAAGCCAGATCCGTGCCGCAAAAAAGCTACCTCAACCATTTTCCTCGCCGCGTCCGCACTGCATCCCATACGAATGATGGTGGTTGGGTGGGGTGTGCTTCATTTCCCTCCCCTACTTACAAGTGGCCCCCAAGGGAAGCAGCATTATTACAAAGTAGGCATTGGGGCTGGCCTGTGGAGGGCCCAGGGGCAGCAGAGACCAGCCCACACTGCGCTATGTGCGCCCACTAGGTCCGTGCAGCAGAGCAGGTCTCCAATCATCTTGATTAACCCTTGCCACTGGACCAAGACCTAGCTCTGTCAAGCCCGTGTGGTGGCTGGTGTGCAACGGTCACCCAACGTTAAAAAAATCCACGCACAGGCATCTTCCACACTTCAGGATGTAGTTCGGGACCTGAAATATTAGGTCCTTCATTGAAACACCTGAGAATTTATCTCTTTTTGGTGTTGAAGCAAGTCATCTTCAATACGAGGGACCGCCTATGATGATAGTTAATGGCCACAAGGGACCTGGGAGAAACCTGCAGGTACGTCTTCAGAAATGTGTAGAAATTTTGTCGAAATTAACATTTGTAATATATCTCTAAGGCTTTTTAAAGTATTTCAAAAGTAGATTCAAGAATTTTGAAGATTAATTTTGCAAATTGGACCCGGGGAACCATCAGGATCTCTCGGGGCAGAGCCAAGCGTGAAGGATTGGGGAGTGGGGTTTTAAACTCCAGATTTGGCACAGAATAATCATGACGATGTGCTCCGAAGCCCTGTATCCGTTTGCATCAGGTTCGAAACTGGCAACGTAATTGCGATTGGCAATTTAAATGTTATGTGAGTAAATTATTTTCAGTCAGTTTTAGCAGAGTCCTGAGATACATAATTGGTTACCGCAAAGTAATTGGGGGAGATGGGAGGAGGGTGTGGGTGGGGGGGGGTCATGACCCCCCCCGACCCTCTCCCCCCCCCCCCCCCCTCCGTGGGAGACCTCTTCCTGCTTATCTCCTCTTGTAGCAGATCAACAGGAAGGAATCTCCCACAGGCATCTTCCTGTTTATACGCTTTGAGAGGGATCAGAAGTACGGCCCCAGAGATGCCAGGCTGCACAGGCACTGTCGGTGGCCTATGACCCCTGCCTGCTGGTCCTCAGGCCTCCCTGCCTGAAGAACCAGGTGCTACTTCATAGTGATCCCAGCAATCCTTCAGGAAGTTGTGCTTGCCTCATGAAACAATAACTGCCCCCCCCTCTCCCACCCCCCCAGTCAGCAGGGACACTGTCAATTGACGAATGTCCCAGGCCACTGCCAAATGAGTTGGTGCCTTTGGCAACAGGGTTGCCTCAGCCTGATTCCCGGGATGGTAGGACTGACATATGAAGAAAGACTGGAGTGACTAAGCTTATATTCACTGGAGTTTAGAAGGATGAGAGGGGATCTCATAGAAACATAAAATTCTGATGGGATTGGACAGGTTAGATGCGGGAAGAATGTTCCCGGTGTTGGGGAAGTCCAGAACCAGGGGTCACAGTCTAAGGATAAGGGGTAAGCCATTTAGAACCGAGATGAGGAGAAACTTCTTCACTCAGAGAATTGTAAACCTGTGGAATTCTCTACCACAGAAAGTTGTTGAGGCTAGTTTGTTAGATATATTCAAAAGGGAGTTAGATGTGGCCCTTACGGCTAAAGGGATCAAGGGGTATGGAGAGAAAGCAGAAATGGGGTATTGAAGTTGCATGATCAGCCATGATCTTATTGAATGGTGGTGCAGGTTCGAAGGGCCGAATGGCCTACTCCTGCACCTATTTTCTATGTTTCTATGTTTCTCCTCCACCCCCCCCCCCCCCGCCAGTCAGCAGTGGGCAGAGATCATAAGGGAGACTATTAACTGACGAAAACCCCAGGCCACTGCCAAATGAGTTGGTGCCTTTGGCAACAGGGTCTCCCCAGCCGTTTGTAGACATTAAGTCACCCTCCACAACTATCAAGGCTCCCATTTGAAAATCCTTCTGCTACTTCTCTGCACAGGCATTCCCCTACCTGTCCCAAATCATTCTGCACGTAACCCAACAAAGACAGAAACATCTCACTATCAACTAAGCTGACAGAGTTCATATTATTAAATACCACTATGTCTTCCCATGACACCTACTTTTGTGTGTCCTCTGAATCTTAGCCTCCTACCTCCACTGAGGCAGGAGGTTCTAAAGTGGTTGAGTTGCAGCAGGAGCCCTGTGGGGATTGAAGTGGCACTTCCTTGTCTTTCAGGAGAAAGTAGAGAGAGTGAATTCATTCCACGTGTCCTCATATGAATGAATATGAAACCCAAGCTTTAATTTTTTTTAAATTCGGGTGAGGTGAAGTCAAGGTTTGAACTTTTAACAGTAGGAAGTATCACCTGTCCTCCAGGTTTGGCTTCCACAGCTCCACCCCTGGGCATATCAGGCTGCCCAAATCTAACAAAACATTTTTTGTTTAAGTTCTAACTTGATTTTTGTGTTTGAGGACTTGCTGCCTTAGGAATTCTCTGAGTATATCAAACTGAAACAACTGTCTACATTTCCACTTATGGCCCAACACATTCATGACACATACCAAAACAGCTCAAATTCAACTCGAGCTGAACATTATAATGGGCTGGAACTCGGCGGTAAGTCAGTGCTTCCATTGCACATGCCATTTTGGTCCCTCTATCGCCCATTTGTAAGTCATCATCATCATTATAGGCAGTCCCTCGGAATCGAGGAAGACTTGCTTCCACTCTTAAAATGAGTCTTTAGGTGGCTGGACAGTCCAATACGAGAACCACAGTCCCTGTCACAGCTGGGACAGATAGTCGTTGAGGGTAAGGGTGGGTGGGACATGCTCTTTCCGCTGTCTGCGCTTGATTTCTGAACGCTCTCGTCGATGAGACTTGAGGTGCTCAGCGCCCTCTGGAATCCACTTCCTCCACTTAGGGCGACCTCTGGCCAGGGACTCCCAAGTGTCGGTGGGGATGTTGCACTTTATCAGGGAGGCTTTGAGGGTGTCCTTGTAACGTTTCCGCTGCCCACCTTTGGCTCGTTTGCCGTGAAGGAGTTCCGAGCAGAGCGCTTGCTTTGGGAGTCTTGTGTCAGACATGTGAACAATGTGGCCTGCCCAGCGGAGCTGATCAAGTGGGGTCAGTGTTAGCCTGGCCGAGGACGCTGATGTTGGTGTGCCTGTCCTCCCAGGGTATTTGTCGGATCTTGCTGAGACATTGTTGGTGGTATTTCTCCAGTACAGGCAGGATGGAGGGACACCCAAATGGCCCTCCTAGTCTCGGCTGGGATGTTGGGGTAGGGAGACATAAGGAAGTGGAACATAAATTTTTTTTTTGAAATTCGTAGCCAATCGTTCCAATTCTTTGTCAAATCACAAACGCCAGAGGTCACCTTGCACACATCAAGGATCACTCTGCGCCAATGCTCTTAGCCAAAAGGCCGAGAGCCACTGCACCGTTCCTGGAAGTACTGCAATACCAGGTTCGTGCCATGGAGGTGGATGGGTCAAGCCCCCCACACACCTTCTATTTCCAAAAAAAGCAAGCATATACCTTCCTGATCCAGGGAGAACCACCTTGGGGTTATGGGGTTACTCCCCTGTCAGGTCAGTTACGCATGATCTTAGCCAAAAGGCCGAGAAGCGAACTGATAAGAACAGATACTACACTTGATCTTAGCCAAAAGGCCGAGTTTCCCCCCCACCCCCTGCACTGGGAACTAAAAGAGCCAGCTCAGGCTGGTCTCGCACACCTCTTTATGGAATGCTGAGGAACAGCCCGAGGGGAGGTGCCTACCTGCCCACCCATCCTCCCAGCCACAAAACAATGTGATTTACAGAGAAAGTCTGAAACAATTGCAAATATTTCAGTAGATCTCAAACACAATCAAAGGTGCCTCAAATAGGTTTTTAAAAATGAACTTTCATAACATGTAATCTGTCATGCAATAAAGGTATTCACCACACAGAATTGCAAGTTGCTTCTACAGTTAAATTCAATTGTGCACATTTGTATTCCATCATGAACTGAAATTGACTGTCGCTTAAACATCAGCACAAGAACATCCCCCATTTGGGATCGGAGGTATCTCAAAGAATTTATATTTGCTATCTGTTGCCATATTCCCAGAGAGCTTTAGTGATCCCTGAGTAATAAAACTAGTTTAGTACAGGTTCGACCTCCCAAATCCGGAGTTCCAAAATCCGGAATGTTCTGAAATCCGGACATCATGCTGATTTGTGGAGGGGTCATCCGAAAACCGGAAAATGTTCCGAAATACGGACATTTTTTTAAACGCCGCACATGTGCTAGAAATTTACTATTTGGTGATAGCGGTATTTTTTTCGGCATTTCTCGCCAAAAATACCGCTAATCACATTGTTATTTTTTTTAAAGGCCTAAGTTTTGTTAGAAAATGCGCCCAGCGGTAAAAATCGGCCTTGCACGAGGATTCGCGGTGGAAACTGCGGTCCTCGCCAACTTTAGTCCGAGACCGATTACCGCTGCGAGAGAGGCCTTGGGCGTTTCTTTTCGCCCAGAATAAGTCAGGCCGAAGGGGTTCCAAAATCCAGAAATACCCGAACCTCGGCCCGGGCATTTCCAGATCCGGGACGTCGGAAATACGTTCCGAAATCTAGAAATATCCGAAATCCGGAATGGCCTCGGTCCTGAGGTTTCTGGATTTGGGAAGTCGAACCTGTATATGCTTCATTGTAAAGGGGAAGGTACCTTGTGGCGGCTTTTTAACTGAACGATTGTGGACTTCAACTCCGAGACATGCCTGCCACTCAAATCTAATGTCAGAGGTGGGATACTTTAGGATTCTCTTAACAACCAGAGAGTGCCACCTTGGTTGAAGAGGAAAGACTGGAACAACTGGACTCAATGCCCGAGATACCAACCAAACATAAAATGGCATTGGCAGTTCGTAGGGAGAAGTCCAGAGCCTAAATCATCCTGGCTGAAGGAGGCGAGGATACAAGGCCCATTGCTAATCGGACAAGGCAGGAAAATGAGAAAATCTGCAAAGGTTTAAGCAGTCTTTATTTACCAGATCCTACAATAGTGGTATGTGCCAGTCTGCAGCTGAGCAGGAGTATTATAAGGAGTTTAATCAGAGATATTGTGTTAGCCGAAACACTAAACAATGAACTCAGTGCTGTTTGATTAGCTCACACCTGATGTGAGGGGGAGAACTGAGAGCGAGGGGACATATTAAAGAGGTAAGCTAAATATTCATATAATTAATATTCATAATAGAATACAGAAAACATAACATTACCATAGATTATATTTCAATTTTCTTTCAATAAGTAAGGTATGCAGCAGATGAAATAGTCCATCTGCATGAAAGGGGCTATACTGTTGTAATGGGGAGTAATTTCAATGTAAAGTATTCCCATATTTGATTTTGGTTCAACCAGTTGTGCAAAAATATTTTGGGTCACCTCCCACCCCACCCCTGCTGGAGGTAGGTCTTGTCAGGCCTGAGATATAGGAGATGCCCAGGTGACTGCAGCCATTTGTACTATAAAGGTCCTTCATTGAAACACCTGTGAACTCATCCTTTTTCGGCGTGGAAGCAAGTCATCCTCATTTCGAAGGACTGCCTGTGATGATGATGATGAAAAATTCAGCACTTTGATTCCCAGGTGATGCTGACTTAGCTGATCTCAGTAAAGTTAGTGGTATGGTTGCTAAAACTAGACTCAGTACCCTGAGCTGGGGTGGTGGGGCAGTAATCGCGTTCCTCGTCTCAGTCCAGCACCTTTTTGAGAAGTGTGCATGTATGGATGCCAGGTAAGGACAGATTGAAGCTCAGCTGTGATGCCTCCCCATGTGCAATAGACACTCATTGACGCGGGACACGAATGAAGAATGTTATTTGGGTGGGATATTGAATGGTACCTGTAATGTATTTGCTTCATGGGTTCTTTGCTTAAGAATTCATGCAACACATTGCTATTAAGAACTAGTTGGTTTATTAACAAAGGTTTAACAATCACACTACACATTACCAGTTCATCCACTAGGCTCACTACTGCATACCTCATCGTGGATGACCTAGACCCAACTGGCTGGGGTTTTATTGAGGCTTGTGAACATCACGTGACTGGCTAAGCCACTCTCAATGCAATAGCTCTACAAACCCGTGAGCCTACATTAGAGTACCCAATACCCTTGGAGCCATACCCCAGCGAGAGTCAGCACTTTAAAAAAAAAGAGTAAACTGAGTGAGGACAACAGAATTGTTTGGGATTTCTCCCTGTCCCCACTACAGTGATATTATTGAAAGCACTGCCCCCTCCACCACAGAAATCTTCTCTGTTCATTCTATTCTGGCATTTGGTAATACAAAACATCAGGACACATCACAACCCACCAAGATTTCACTGGAAAGTTCTACAACCTGACCTAGAAAATCCCACAGAATTTCTTTCTAAAGAATTTATTCTTAAAGACTGAAAAAAGACCTGCAAAGATGTTGAATAGGATGTCCTCGGGGTATTTTGCTACAAAAACCCCCCAAGAAACCTCAGTGAATAGAAAGAAATATACTCCCAGCTCTAGGGTAACCATGTCTCAGCTATTATATTAGTCACACATGCCAAACTGGCCACTTTTCAACACGCCTTGCAGTTTGTTAAGAGACGTCAGGAAAATTACCTTATGAGACAGCCAAGGTACAGGATGATTTTTTAAAAAGGCACAGAAGATGCAGAAGGAGAGGAATTAGTCAGAGCCAGAGGCTACCGAGAGGTAAAGTAAATCCAAGGTTTGGAGAAAGCCTGAAGAGAAGAAAAAGAACGAATAGGGCACAGGATGAAAAACAGTGTCTTTACTCAAAGATTTAAGACCTTAACTAAACCAGAAAGCTTCTAGAATTGCCTCATTTTGCTAAGAAATGAATGTCAAATCATGTTGCCAAAGGAACTCAGAACTCTTTGTGGGGTGCAGTGACTATTGTTCTGTCATCAAATACAGTAGCCATTCTTCACCAACAATGTCCCACAAATATTAACGCGATGAATGATCAATTGGTCAGGTTTTTTTTTCATAGCATCGGTTAAGGGACGAATGCTGGCCAACTCAACAGGCAGAACCTTGGTTAGCATCTCCACAAAAAGGCAGCACTCCGTCAGTACTACTCTGGAGTGAGAAGCCAAGTCTTGGCGTGGAACTTTGAACCCACAACCTTCTTTCTAGCTCAGTGGCTGGAGTGCCACCGATAAGCCACAATCGAGCCAAAACTACACAGTTGGTTTGTGGCTTAAATTGTATTGCTTGCTTTGCTATGGTTAACAATGTATTAGAAAACCTTAATAATATCAATTAATAATAACTCCCTATCACAAGATGAAAAACAGCACAAAATAATTGGACTTATTAAAAAGAATGTACTTTTAGCATCTGGTTTCGCTCTTGTGGATTCCCAGACACCTTGCTCAAAAAGCAGATGGGTGGTAACCCTAACTGGCCTGTGACTGCACACTGTGGTCACTGGGAAAACCACATTGGTGACTGTTTTTATTATGGTATAAATTTATATTAAACTCTTCACCCCTCAACAAAATTCCAGCCTATCACTCACCCTTGAGTATCCATTACACGTAAAATGAGGAAAAAAAATAACTGGCTGGAAATCTGAAATACAGACAAAAATTGCTAGAAGCATGTGAAAAGAGAAGACGGCTTAACATTCGGTGTTGACTATTTGTCCGATGAAGGGTTCCTGCTTAAAATGTTAATGTGATTTTTTTCTGTTTGTCGGATGCTGCTGGACTTGCTATGTATTTGCAGAACTTTCAGTTTTTACATATTCATTATATATTCTACATATTAATCCTTCGATCAGAGTACAACCCAAGTATCTGTTATTCTGAATGCTAAGTAAATCTCTATTACCTCTATAGTCTACCAGTATGGGCTGGCCCGTGCTGCCAGTTGGTCATTATCCCGCCATTCACAACCAATGTTTTTCTAACTCCTAGCATTACCATTTGAATTTGGGCCATCATCCCTTTTGTCTCTCTATCCTGTCATCCACCCTGTCACAGACCTTCCCTTTTGTTCTTTCTTCCCCTCGCCCTTTCCGTGCTTGTTAAGAATCTCTTCTTTCCGAACACTCTCCTGGACCAAGACCTAGCTCTGTCAAGCCCGTGTAGTGGCTGGTGTGCAACGGCCGCCATACGTTAAAAAAAATCCACGCACAGGCATCTTCCACCCTTCAGGATGTAGTTCAGGACCTGGAATATTAGGTCCTTCATTGAAACACCTGTGAACTCATCCCGTTTTGGCATGGAAGCAAGTCATCCTCATTTCGAGGGACCGCCTATGATGATGATGATAGTCTACATAGAGGCCCTTGAGACAATGATAGACTTTACAGTTCTTTTAGCAACTGTGATACATTACAAGAAACAACTGTTGGAGTGAGTCACAAGTTTTCTAGAAGATGATCTCAGGGTCCTATGGTTATTCTTAAACCACCAGCTGACACCATTGGGTTCAAACTAGTCACACTTGTACACTGATGCACTTAGCACAGTATGTGCCAAATCATGCCTGGCACAATCATGTCTGTCAACTCTGGAAAATTGTGGCAAAAAGGATTTTATTTTTAGTACACTGACTGCCTGAAAAGATGTAAAATATAATTTCCCCCATCCCCCAGCCACCCCCTCCACCCCGCAGTATTTTTTACTCTTCTCCTGGAAATACCAATCCTAGGTGAGGTGTGTCTCTACAAGTTCAGAACACTTGATGGTACCTCTCACCCAAGTGGCCCTGCTTTACGTGTGAGCCAAGACACTGAATGTTAACATGTTATTTAAGAACATAAGAACATAAGAAATAGGAGAAGGAGAAGGCCATACGGCTCCTCGAGACTGCTCCGCCATTTAATAAGATCATGGCTGATCCGATCATTGACTCAGCTCCACTTCCCTTCCCGCTCCCCATAACCCCTTATTCTCTTATCGGTTAAGAAACTGTCTATCTCTGTCTTAAATTTATTCAATGTCCCGGTTTCCACAGCTCTCTGAAGCAGCAAATTCCACAGATTTACAACCCTCTGAGAGAAGAAATTCCTCCTCATCTCAGTTTTAAATGGGCGGCCCCTTATTCTAAGATTATGTCCCCTAGTTCTAGTCTCCCCCATCAGTGGAAACATCCTCTCTGCATCCACCTTGTCAAGCCCCCTCATAACCTTATACATTTCGATAAGATCACCTCTCATTCTTCTGAATTCCAATAAGTAGAGGCCCAACCTACTCAACCTTTCCTGATAAGTCAACTCCCTCATCCCCAGAATCAACCTAGTCATCTGACATCCGCACACACGTATATAGCAGCGAGAGCTATACTGTCAGTGCTCTGACTGGAGAATGACCCCGCAATGCTTATAATTCCATTTCTAATTGAAAACAATGATCCTCTCCTCTATTCTCAATGCACCCAAAACTCCAAAAGTCTACCAATGTGTTGGACATGTGGCTTGACAGCCTCAGTTTTTAGCCCAGCAAATGCTGGTGTTAACCTGTTTGAAGTAAATAGGTTGATGCCCCGCCTTAAAATAATGCCAATTAGAACAGTTAGGCTAAAAGAACGTTACTGAAGGCAGGCATGTCTTTCACATGACCTTTTGTTGTATCATTTCTGTCATGTTTTATAATCGCTCTCAACGGAGAGGCAAAAAGAAAACAAATGAAAATCTTATATTTTGTGTTGTTTGAGATGATGGTGCAATTTTATTTCCTCTTAGAAATAATTCCTGTTGTTCAAAATGAGCTCAAACCACACGGGAGTAGCTGTCAGTACAAAAATGCAGTACAGAAGGGGGAACTGTCACCCTGCAAAACATTGTACTCTGATACACATTTGCCATTGCAATGAAAAGTCAACTAAAAGTCAGAGATTGCAGATATGTTTACTTACTGCTGGTTTGGAGGGACTGACCCAGGTACTAGGCTCCGGGCTCTTGCTCACCCACTGATTGATGAGGTCACCGACGCCCACTTTCAGTCCTTCAGTATCCTGGAAGAAAATAGATGAGATTAGGGGGAGGAGGAAACATGCTCATTATCGGGACATTAGACAAAGTGGTCTTTTCCCAAGTACTGAGCAATTCGTTTGCAAAGGCCTATCTTACAATTCACTGATTAGGAGTCATGTTACCCTAAGTGGAGGAAGTGCATCCGGGAGGGTGCTGAGCACCTCGAGTCTCATCGCCGAGAGCATGCAGAAACCAAGCGCAGGCAGCGGAAAGAGCGTGCAGCAAACCAGTCCCACCCACCCCTTCCCTCAACGCCTATCCGTCCCACCTGTGACAGGGACTGTGGCTCTCGTATTGGACTGTTCAGCCACCTAAGGACTCATTTTAAGAGTGGAAGCAAGTCTTCCTCAATTCCGAGGGACTGCCTATGATGATGATTACACAACAACAGGAAATAGGAGAGTGCTGATTTATGGTAATGAACCTCATATTTTCTTTCTAAGAAGCCACTTAAAGTTTAAGAATGCTTAACATTATTCCTTGGCAGGCGAGAGAACAGAGACAGATAGCTGTGACATGCCCAAGTATTTATTTCCCTTACTTCTAGTGATGAAGTGAATTTTTAAAAATCTGGATATCGGTCTCCACTGAACACCTATTTCCCGTGTTACAGCAGTTTGGCTGTTTCCATTCACAGCAGCTTTCTCTGAGGTATCTTGAAAAGAAAGCCTTTTGTGGTGTGGGCTAACATGCTGAGTGGAGTTGCAGGGTATGACAGGATTGGATTTTCAACATTGAGCTGGAAGACCTCTACGAGTCCCACAGGAGAGGTTGGGTTTCCAGTTCACCCAACTGCAGATGTCAAGTGGATCAATGTGCACTTGTAGATAGTGGTCCAAGTTGGCTCACAAGTGACAAAAATAGTCTCTTACCTTACATGGTGTCCCTTTGGTAACTGGGCTACCTGCAGCATCACCGGTCTCCCATAGGCTCTTCTTGGTGGCAACATCCTCCGATAGGTTTGGCATGTCCAGTGATGAGTGTCTGAGTAACTTTGTAGTGCTCTATGTGTGTGAGAGAGAGTGCAAGATTCATAGTTGAAGATAAACAAGCAACAATCTGCTGGAATAACAGCAAAGAGTGATTGGACCACCTGAGGCAATGAGGCAGGCAGCTTCGGCTAACAGTCACTGCCTAGGTTCAAACACAAAGAATGGCCTCAGGCTAAATACGTGGTGATTTGCAAGATCCTGCAAATCCCCTGGGAGGACAGACGCACCAATGTTAGCGTCCTCGACCAGGCCAACATCCCCAGCATCGAAGCACTGACCACACTTGAACAGCTCCGCTGGGCGGGCCACATTGTTCACATGCCAGACACGAGACTCCCAAAACAAGCGCTCTACTCGGAACTCCTTCACGGCAAACGAGCCAAAGGTGGGCAGAGGAAACGTTACAAGGTCACCCTCAAAGCCTTCCTCATAAAGTGCAACATCCCCACTGACACCTGGGAGTCCCTGGCCAAAGACCGCCTTAAGTGGAGGAAATGCATCCGGAAGGGCGCTGAGCACCTCGAGTCTCGTCGCCTAGAGCATGCAGAAATCAAGCGCAGGCAGCAGAAAGAGCGTGCGGCAAACCAGTCCCACCTGTGACAGGGACTGTGGTTCTCGTATTGGACTGTTCAGCCACCTAAGGACACCGTTTTAGAGTGGAAGCAAGTCTTCCTCAATTCCGAGGGACTGCTTATGATGATGAGGTGATTTGTGTCATTAGGATGTACCCCAGCAAGTAATCAGAATAGGCAATGCAGAGGGGAGAAAATTGGTACATAAAGGAGGAAGACAAAACATAATGTTGGAAGTTCCTCTTTTAAAAGGACATATGAGAGACTATTGAAAATGGCACACTAATAATTCAACCAGTATTACAATTTTACATGAGGAAGTTACACCATTAATTCCTTCCCATCCTATATTACAACAGTGACTACACTTCATTGGCTGTAAAACACTTTGTGGTATATTGAGGTTATGAAAGGCTTGAACATCCTGTTTTGCCTTTTTCTAACCAATTCCGTTGATTTCTTTTCAATATTCACCCACTTACAATAATGACTACTCATGGCTTCACAGCAGGGTACATGTGGGGGGAAAAGTGTATTGGTTCAAGGCTGATGGTATGATGGGCTGAATTCAAATCAGGATAAAGGGATTACTGAACTAGCAGCGTGAGGGAACTGCAATAATGCTAGTAGAGATGCAACCCTTAAGCCAGGCTGGGACAGGTTACTGAGACTGACAGTGAGGAGACTGATTTAATATCACACAATCAGTGAGCTTTAGCCCACCATGGCACTGAATGGTGTGACACAGATTCATAGTGGTGATTCCACAGTCACTGTGTGGAGGCACACAGTGCAATCCAAGGACTTTTCCATGAGGAGGGAACAGAATTTGAAGGGACAGTAACCCCAGGCTCTCTTGTCCAGTTCCGAAGGTCTGGCTATACATTTACATCAAAGGCCAGTCAGCGTGACTATCAGGCGATACTGCAGGTTGGAAAGGTACATGACAAGGTGACTTCACAAAAGGATAAAGCAATAAAAGAATGTAAGGCCCACACAGATCTAGGATTCTTATAACAATTTCATTTTCAAGGGATTACGGTCTGTGGGTAAAAATCAGTATGTATCTGTAACTGCACAGTGAGTAAATCAGATTACCTCAATGGCACTTGTGTACTGCTCCAATCGTTCGTCAATCTTTGATATGCTAGTTATGGGCTGGCTCTTCTTTACACTGTTACTGTAATTTAAAAATGTATTTTAATTCAAATTATATATTAAAAAAAACAATTTTAAAAAGTCACATCATCACATAGAAACATAACAAGGGAAACATTCTCCTCAATCATCAACCTTTTAGTGTTATAGAGGGATCATGCTCGGAAGCATTATAATGATAATACATGTACGTAACAAAATTAACTTGTATTGATAGAACACCTTGAATGCAGAAAATGTCCCCAGGTGTGACATAAAATTGACGAGTTAAAGGAAAGATAAGCATGGGTGAGCAAAAACTTTGTCAAAAAGCAGGGCTTTAAGGAGAGTCTTAAAGAAGGATAGGGAGGAAAAGGGCTGTAGGAGTTTGGGGATGGAATTATGGATCACGGAGTCTTGATGGCTAAAATCATAGTTGTCAATGGTGGGGCATGGAGGGGGAATACATAAGAGGTCAGAAGCAGTAGAACAAAGAGCTGGGTTGGGGGGTGCGGGGGAAGTTGTAGGGATGGAGGAAGTTGGTTGGTCAGGGCTTTAGTGGAAATGGGTTGGAGAGAGCAAGGGGTCAGTCTTATGGATGAGTTGAGCTTGGAGAGGGCATGAGCTGGGACAGAAACTAGAGAGAGACAGGTGTTCAGAGCAAGGGTAGGATGGGTAGAGGTGGAGGTTTGGCTTGGTGGGCAAGTAGGTGAGGCAGCTCAATATATGGTCTCTCTCTTAGTTGACAAAATAAATCCATGAGCACTTTGCATGTTCTTAGAGGTGAGAGTGGAGGAGGCAGGGGAGAGGATGTTAAGCAGGCATGTTGGAAGTAGACAAAAGATGTCAGATGGTTAGCTTTGTTCTCCAGGATGATTCTGGAGGAGTGAGTAGTTTTGGCAGAGGAGAGAAAGGCCTGGTAGAGCTTGGTGTGGTGAAGCCAAATCTATCAATGGATGACTAAGCCAGTTGCATGCAAGGTAGCTCAGGTTTGTGCCATTTGGACTTGATAGAGTGACGTTGGAGGCTGTGTCGGGTGAATGACCTTGATGGGAGATGGTGAAGGTTTAGCTGGGGACAAGGGCATCAAAGGTGGAGATAAAAGGATGGTTGAGCAATTGCAGAGGTATCATGGCGAATACAGGGTCAAAGGTTAGTCAGTTGGGAGTTATGGGGGAAGAGTCTTTCCAGGAAAAACAGCAGGAAGTGGGATTAAAACATGGTGGTGCGATTTAGGTGTTGAGGGATACAAGGAAATGGTTGACGGTAGTCTTGTCAAAGATCACAGAATGTAGACGGCACAGGAGGGGGTGAGGTCATGGCTGAGAATATGTGTAGAAGAGTTTCTCTGGAGTGAGCGGTTTGGGGAGGACAGGAGGTGAATGACTTGAGGGGGGAAGAGGGTAAAAAAAGTTGAGATGGTGATTGAAATCACCGAGGATGAAGAGTTGCTCGGTGCAGAGGCCGAGGGAGGAAAGAAGAATACCGCGGTGAAAAACTGCTGGGGGTGGTAGACAACAAAAGAATTTACAGGAGAGGCAAGATGGGGGGAACAAGGTGAGGTAGCTGAACAAGGAGAAGGTAGCTAGGGAGCAGCGGGAGACATTCTGGTAAGGACAACACTACCACTGCAGTGGTTTGGAGGGGTCAGATAGAAGCAAGTATGGCTAGCCGGAGTGTCTTCGATGTGAGCAAGGTGTCCCCACCCGCGAGCCAAGTTTCTTTCAATGATTAAGTTGGAGATGTTCACGAGTGAATAGACACCCTGGAGGCAAATGTGGTGAATGTTGCTCCATGGAGATTTGAGTCCAGGAGGGTAGTGGTGGATTAGGTTGAGCAGGATGGAGAGGAGGGAATCCTCCAATGGGCTCATTGAGTGGGAAGATCACGGAGAGAGAGAGAGAGAGAGAGGGAGGGAGAGAGAGAGAGAGAGAGAGAGAGGAGAATGGGCTAGTTGCATTTACTGTTCTTATGGAGGCAGGAACGGATGCCTTGATGGACCCATCGGAGGATTCTGAGAGAGACACACGGGGTAATAATGGACTTGTTCAAGGGGAAGGCATCAAAATAATAGATGAGTCATGGATGCGGTCCAAAGTACTTGAGAGCAGAGAGAAGGAAGGTAGCATGGCTGGTTGAGGGGAAGAAGAGGAGAGAGATGGACCGGAGAGAGATAAAAAAACATTCAAAGGGAGCTGGAAGTACTGGGCTCAGGTCCAAAGCGTTAGCTAAAATGAACAAAGGGATACAAAAGAGATTATGGGTTGCATTGGCACAGCAGAGCTTTAGGTGAGACATGTAGTGGTCATAAACAGAAGACAGGGAACAGACAAAATGCAAGTGTCCAAAGTTATTCTCGGGGTCAAGTCACTATGGGAGATGAAGTCCACTTGTGGAGGCAGCTCGGAGTGGCCGCTGACCAAAGTCCAGGTTTGGAGTCCATCGTTAAAAGGGGTTGGATCCAGGAACTATTGGAGAAGCAGAGTATTAGCTGAGGTGCCGGAAGAAGTTGGCCAGTGGAGTTGGAAAGCTGTAACACAGTGGAAAGTCAATCAGGCACTGGCAGAGTTTGATCCTGGGGTTCTGTAGAGGTGCTTAGTGACCTCAGGTGTTGGTAGAGAGCGCAGCAGATCTGGTGGACTAATTGAGGATGGAAGAGCAGTAGGGGTAAAACTTACACAGGATTACATCGGGTATATAGCACAGAAACAGGCCATTCGGCCCAGCCAGTCCATGTCGGCATTTATGCTCCACTCGAGCCTCCTCCTGTCTTTCCTCATGTAAATCTATCAGCATGACACTCTATTCCCTTCTCTCTCTAATGCTTGTCTAGCCTCCACTTAAATGCATCTGTTATTTTTCGCTTCAACCACTCCCTGTGGTAGTGAGTTCCACATTCTCAAACTGGGGACCAAGAGCCAGGGGAGAATGAACGGTAAATTGACGCCCGGATGAGGAAGATGATCTGAGCAACAATGTTGTTGCTGAAGATTTTATTACCTCTTCTTGAGCGAACGGTTCAAGGACTCTGTTCTTTCGCTGATCTGGAAATCAGAAACACAGCAACAGGGATTAGTCTCAGTGTTTAATGGCCAACTTACTGGCCAATTTTGACTTAAGCCAAAGCTTTTCATCCTGGGAAATGGATCACTCGTTTGCTGTTACCATGGATACCCTTCTGGCCTAATTCAGCTTTGTGTCTCTAAACAAGAAGACACAAGAAGTGAAAGTCACAGGGTGGGTGAATCATCGTAAAGTTACAAATTCCCATCGAAATGGTGCAAAACTTCAAATTACTTGTATTGGAATTATATTTACAACAGTTGAAAGTGTTCATTAGAATCCATTTTTGTCCACATATGTTTCTTGTGGAAGCTTTTCCCAGATGGAAAGCATAATTTTCTCCCAATCAAAAATAAACACAAATGCTAATTTTTTCAGAAGAAGGCTCCCAGTCTGTTTCCTTACAATATGCGTCTAATTATTTCTGTCTTTTTGTTATGGAATATTTGAGATCAAGGCATGAGTCCTGATGATGTTATCAGATAAAGGAATGAATGAATGACTGGATTTATTGACTCAACCAGTACCAGGAAGTTGAATTAACAAATGCCAGTCACTAATAAGGGGTGCTTTAGTAAATTGTCTTCACTGATATGAATCCAGCCAGCTTCCTCCCAATGTCAGGGTCATTAACTTTTCCCATCTGTGTTACTGACTGTATTTCTGCTGATGTTATCCCAGCTCAGTCAGTAACTGGAATTCTTGAAAACTAATGAACAAAAACAAGAAAAATAATAGACTCACTCTTTAACGCTCTGTCTATGTAGAGGTTCTTCGATTGAGTGTAAAAAGGAATACTATTTATTCCATGTGTCAGTGAGTGGGCCACAATGATTAGCCTCTCCGATCTCACAGCTTGCAATTTTAACCTGCTCTCTCGAGCAGGCCAGCAGGAACCCACACAGAGATAGACAGTTTCTTAACCGATAAGGGATTAAAGGGTTATGGGGAGTGGGCAGGGAAGTGGACCTGAGTCCATGAACGGATCAGCCATGATCGTATTGAATGGCGCAGCAGGCTCGAGGGGCCGTATGGCCTACTCCTGTTCCTATTTCTTATGTTTTTATGCAATGGAGTCAGTCTGTAAATATGCAGCTTGGGTTTTCCCACCAGGCCAACCCGGCGGGGAGTTGACTTGGGGGCCACAAGTGTCCCAGAATGGCAAGTTAATTTTTTTGTTTCTTTATAGATCGAGGAGAAGCAGGAATGGACCTCCGGGCCCCACAAGGGAGCAGTGGTCTACCACATCTTGGGCTTCCTTCTCCCTCCCCCAAGCACGATGCCCCGCCAACAGCCCCCTCTTAACCACTTCACTGACTGATGGAGACCACACCTTCGGATCTCTGGTGGCAGCATCCTGCGACGCAGAATCGAGCGAGCGCTTCCCGCCGGGTTCGGGCAGGAGTCTGACAGAGCCCAAAAGACGAGGCCCAGGAGCTAAAACCTCCCCCCCCGCCCCCCCGGGCCTCACACTATTTGCTGTCCACCCCTGCCCGTAGGTCTGCCCTGCCCAGGAGTTCAAATCGGGGCTTCCAGCATTGCCACCAGCACTCTGGCATGCAGGCCATGCGGGTACCTCAGAAACCACAAGTTAATCGATGGGAGTCGAGGGATTCGAAGGAATCATTTCAATGGTGAAATGCGGAGTCATTATGATAGAGAATAATCGAAATGTTGAGGAGTGAAGCAAATTGAAAGTTGCAGAGCTGTGGCAGGACACTCGGGAATTCTGCCATTTGACACTTATGTCAAGAGGTGGCACTAGATTCCTGGGAACAGGTCACTCACTATATGAGGAGAAAACAAAAACAAAATATTGGAAAGAGGGCAGGGGAGGATTTGTTTGTATTTGAAAATTGTTCCACAAACATATGTAAGCACTACAGGAGCAATGAATGGGTCCCAGCAGGCTGGACCTTCCTGTTTCCGAGGTGTACTAGTAGATGCCCTGGAGCTCAGTAATGCTTGGCCACAAAGACCAAGAACACCTCAGATTTGTTCCCTGGTCTGTGCTAATTGAGCTGGTCTGAGGCAGGGCAATGGAAGGGGCACTACAAGTCACCTCAGTACACTTGGGATAAGAAAAAAAATCAGCCGATGACTCATTGAGTAAGTTGAGCCATGCCGGCCAGAAATGTCCCAGCTTCCATTTCTGTTCTGTGCTGAGTTCACTTCTCCGAGTCAAAGTAGTGCAAGAGTTATGACAACCGTACTCAGCATAACTGAAGGAAGCGTGGAGTGAGCACTGCCACACTTGGATAATGAATGCATTCAGATAGCTGCCATTCAAAGATTGGCTGATTTATTCTACCTGGCTACTAGGTTGAATACGAGATTTGCTTAGGTGGTACAGGGGCCTCTTTGGTCAGATTAGAGCCCATTCAGGCACGCCAGAAAGTTGGCCCACCCATGTTTTTTTTAATCGTTTTTTACTACCGCGAGCAATAAGGTGGCTGTCCAATCGATTTTCCGGACTTAAGACGATTTTTTAACGTTGGACCGGAAGTCGGTCATAATGGGGGCGGAAATGTGGCGGCAAGATAGGCTGAGGGGCAGAAGTTGGGGCGAGATCGAGGCTCCACCGCTGTCAATCAGCGGCTGAGCGGGGGTGATGTCACCGCGCGTGGCCGTCACCGCGCATGGCCGTCACCACGCTCTCTCCCCTCCGTTAAAGGGGAGAGCCTTCAGCATTTTTAATCTTCGGTCCACTGGGCCGCCAGGGAGGGTTTCAGCCGGGCCAGCGGCCTGGCACCCAAGAGGGGGAAGCCAGGCTGCCTGTTGGCGGCCCGGCCCAACCCGGGGCACAATAGTCCGACCGACATGGAAGTCGGACGGCAAAAAACACATGGCGCCCACAGCATTGGGTCCTCGCCTTTAATGGCCGCCGCACCGCCAGGGCAGAGAGAGAGCAGACAAGGTGCACTGGCAAAAAAAAAAAAGCTGTCGGGGACACCGTGTAGCGGCGCGTGGATTTTTCAAGGTGAATTTGGGTCAGAGTGAAATGGAGGTGTGAAATAGTGACAGTGCGTGTTTGATGACGCGCTTGCGGAGGTCGGCAGCAGCGGGGGGTACGGGGGGGGAAGTGGGGACAGGCTGAAAAATCCCAGAGGTGAATTTGGGTCGGGTTGGCCAATGGACTGGAACATGGCGGCCACTCAATCCCGTCGCATGGCCGCCGCAAAATGGCAGTAACGGGCCTTATACAGACCCTGAATTTCGGCCCCCATCTCTCTAACCCACTGTGTGTTCACTGAGATTGAGTCATTGGGAAGCAGAAATGCTGGTCTGCTGCCTTATTTGCATTTGGTTGTGCATTTGATTAACTCACCAAGCAGGTTGCTTCTGATGCCATCCCATCGTCAAACTCTTTCTGAAATTACAGACACAGGCGATAGGAGATAGGATGCCATGACAAAAAGGTAGAAAAATAGCAACAGCCCAAAGATAACTGAGAGAAAGTCTGGTTAATACAACTGTATTGGCAAAGAGTTACAGGAGTCACATCGCAGAGAATTCAGTACTGCAAAGGTTAATTCCACTTGTGGTCCCGGATAGCAATTGAGAAACTAACTTTCAACTGTCAGTAGACAAGACCGCCTCTTTCAAAGGAGGCAATCTCCGCTGTGCCGCTTGAAGCTTCAGGTTGCGAGGTTTAATGCATTTTTTTGCATTCAAGCAGATACATGCAAAAAAATAAAAAAATAACTAAAATATTGTCTGCATGCAGATATTGCTGACTGAGTCTTCATGGACACTGACTGCAGAGGTCACAGAATAGGGCGTATTCTGAACTCTCTGCCTGACATCTCATGCCATAAAAGATATATACATTCCACGAGCAATCGTAAATCAGAAAATGATGAATTCGTATCGTGGTTCATTTTAATTGGGCGCTTACAACTGAATAACGTGGGTGGTAGTATAGTCAGCTCTCTGTGTCATGGTGTGGAGTTGTACACAGCTCAGTTCCTCATCTGAGCCATGTTGAGCAAGGAGGCACATTTTGTGGCCACAGAGAAAGGAAATTAGAGTGGTGAGTCATCCCCGAGTGGTCCTTGGCACTTCCAAGCAGCTAACTACGGAGGGTTTTGGCAGCAGCCTACGAGAAGGTCGTGACTGCTCGGGCACCACTGCAGGAAGAGAACAATAGGGAAATGGAAGTTACCCAAAAATATCCCAGTGGGGGAAAAAAAAGCACAAATGGCTCAATTTTCCCCAAAGTATATTTTTGGAGCGCTTGAAGAATTACTCCCAATTTTTTGGGGCCAATTTTTTGGGGCCTAAGTGCGGCAAAAAAAATAAATTCTAAGTTTCCCCGTTGGATTTCTTCATTTTCGTGTGGCCTAACCCGGCCTTTAGTTGTGGGGTTGGAGCCTTGATCTGCGCCAAAAAAAAATCGGGCTGCCATGGTAACCAGGGACACAATGCGAGCTGAGGGTGCAAAGTGAAGCATACAGCCAGCTCCCAAAAACACACAGCAAACACTTACCTCCAACCCTGGCCGAAGGGCTTGCTGGTCCGGTCCCATTCTTGGTCCCCATTCTCCCAGTCCGGTCCCATTCTCGGTCCCCATTCTCCCAGTCCGGTCCCATTCTCGGTCCCCATTCTCCCGGTCCGGTCCCATTCACGGTCCCCATTCTCCCGGTCCGGTCCCATTCTTGGTCCCCCATTCTCCGGGTCCGGTCCCATTCTCGGTCCCCATTCTCCTGGTCCGGTCCCATTCTCGGTCCCCATTCTCCGGGTCCGGTCCATTCTCGGTCCCCGGTTCTCTTCTCTCTCTCTCTCTCTCTCTCTCTCAATGGGACTGGACAGCCTTTGGACGCATTTGGAGGTAAGTTGCTGCTATGTGTTTTTCAATTCTTTTAGTGTGCCCGGGCATCTGCTGCACCGATTCCTTAACTCTCCGGAAGGTTTTTCTGCAGAGGCCACATACACCGGCTTAAGCACAACTGGAGTAACTCTCAGCTGGCCAAACTTCTCTAAATGGCCAGAATTGGTGCGGGTGGCTGGTTACGCCCCCTTTGGCTGAAAAAAAAACTGACCAAAAAAAATCGTTACTAACTGAGTTACACTGCTGCAAATTGATTGGGGAAACTGTGGTTTTTCAACAGAGGCCAAAAAGAGCAGTCTGCTCCAAAAAAATGGCGTAAATCACCGGAGAAAATTGAGCCTAAAGTAACTAACGAACATAATTTGCTCAATTGATAGTTATGTTACCACGATGCAGTGTCCTTCGTAACGATAACAGGGTCAGCATTGTTTGAGCAACTGATGTGTTACCAGTTGCGTTCCTTCACTACTTTACTGAATATCAATTCTCAGCCAGTACAGCGCACACCCAAATGCATTGTTGCATGGCAGTGAAGAAAACTTCAAAAGCCCTTCATGACCACAGCTGATACCGTGCTTAGTAAGCAGAAAACCTCCAACACATTGTTACATTGACAAATCTGGACTGAATAAGCTGCTAAAATCAATAACTGCTCAGCTCAATAAATCTTAAACATGTTTCCATCTGGTTTGTGATTTTTTTTCCTCCTGCTTCCTTCCTTTACTTTATTTCCTCCTCCCATTTGACATAAATCAGGTTGCTCCCTTCTTGGCTCCTTTCCGGTAAGTCCATCTGAGCATTTACCTTTCCCTTCTGCTACAAGCAGTAGCAGAAGGGTGGGAAGTGAATGACTTACGCCTCTGTTTCGCAGTTGAAAAGCAGAGAGACCAAGGGCCTTTATTGTACACATTGAGATACTGGGGACGATATTAAGCCCCCCAAGAACACGCTTTGTGGGCCAACAGGAGTAGCAGTGCCCCCCACCTCTGCTCCAACCGCGATCTCAAGCCCTGCCAATCGTTCCCTGACGATTACCAGGCTCTGATGCCTTCCCATCAAGCCTCGATATCTCCTGATTGCCGGGGACCATCCCCCAATGGCCCGTGGCTGTCAATCTGGCCGGTTGTACGGGCAGGAAACGGAATTTAAAAAACTGTTGATGAGATCCTGCCATTAATATCAGCGATGAGACCCGAGGTGCTCAGTGCCCTCCCGGATGCACTTCCTCCACTTAGGGCAGTCTTTGGCCAGGGAGACCCAGGGGCCAGTGGGGATGTTGCACTTTATCATCGCCGAGAGCACGCAGAAACCAAGCGCAGGCAGCGGAAAGAGCGTGCGGCAAACCAGTCCCACCCTCCCTTTCCCTCAACGACTATCTGTCCCACCTGTGACAGGGACTGTGGCTCTCGTATTGGACCGTTCAGCCCCCTCAGGACTCATGTTAAGAGTGGAAGCAAGTCTTCCTCGATTCCGAGGGACTGCCTATGATGACGATAGTGAATATCAGCAGGATCTCCGCTTGCTTGGGATTTCCGTGTTTCCCTCCTCCTACCGCGCTCCCTCCCGCCTCCCCTCCCCTCCTCCCCGCAAATATCGGGGCCAATATTTCGAACTGAAGTCAGTAAGCCATCAGTGAGATCATTTCTGTTGCATTTTCTGTTGGGACATGCTGCAAAAGACCGAACTACATGCTCTCTACAAACGTCTCGGTACACACCACTGTGTGAAACGGCACACTGTTTGTAAGCCTATACTGAAGCTGTAATGTGACAAACTAGATCTTCACAACATCCTGTTTCATAATTGATCAGATGCCTCAGTCAGTTTGTGGTCAATTTTTTAGAAATTAACTATGATGGAATCATGATAAAATGCAAATAATAATCTGTAAAACCACTGTCTTGTTAAAACAATAGACATCAAATAAATCGGCACAAGTTCGCAATACCACGCAAGATGGCCACAGTTTTGGTGGTGTGGGAAATCACCACAGTGCAGCTGGGATTTCTGCTTAGATTGGCGCTGTGGTAAATCGTTGGGCAGAGCACGGGATCTTCATCTGAATGCTGGCTGTGTGAAATGGAATGTGCTCTGTTCCTCAATACTAACAAGCCCCACCGAAGATACAGTGTAAGAAATGTCACAAAGTATTAAAACTGATAGCATGCAGGTCTGTTTTTTCATGGGATTTTGATTATTATAAAATATAGTTATTAAAGGGGGCGAAATTGCCCTAAGGTCCGATTGGGGGAGGTAACTTTCTGGGGCAGAGACTTTAAGCGCCCCACACTGAAATCCCGCCCCTGCCGCGGAATTGCCCTTACCGCCACTCAAAGGAAGCGGAGCGCATTCTCGAGCGCGCCACTTCCTTTGGGGGCGGTTTCCGGGTGCGCTACTGGGGCGCTGAAGGAAGCGCTACGCAGATGTTCCACGGAGCGCTAACATGCTTCAACGCCCCTCCCCTTAGATTAAAGGAGAGGGACGTTGCGCACTCTGCAAGGCATCTGATAGCCTCCACTAGGTCACCAGGGCAGCATGCGACCGGGCTAAGACGTAGTGCTGGGCTGCACGACGGATCATCGTTGAGCCGGCCCGAGATTCGGCCGACAACAAAAGATGGCAGCCTGGAGCACTGGCACCCTGCCCATTAAGCACTGCCCCGAGAGCGGATGCGGCCTGCTGGTGTTGACATACGTTCGCATCAGCCTCGTGGCCCGCGGGGCAATTTCCACCACAGGGGGAAGTCAAGGGTCAAGGCGGGGCGGTGAGAGGTCGCCATGCACGGTGATGACGTCATCGCCGGTTGTGTAGTGGCCTGGGGCGCTAACCGCTTCCCAGGAGGCAGATGCGCCCCTCTCCTCCTTGCAAAACCCCGCTAGCACCCCCCCGAGGCATTAACGGGGCTATAAATGGGGGCAATTTCGCTCCCAAAATGTTCTCCTGATTGAGAGTCTTGGTATTCTATCATTGCTTTAAAAATACATGGCACATCCTATACAGTAAATTAGGCCGAAAGTGTCCTTGCATTATAACTAAGAACATTTGTTTCTCTCTGAAGCAATTAGTCCATTATATATATAAAGTAATGGATATCTGGAAATGAATCTCAGGCTGCAATCAAATCAAGGAGCTCAGGTGGATTACGGGTAGAATAATGGACACCTCGGAGTGAACTACATACTGGAATCTAATCAACAGTTCTAATGGTTTATTAAAGAATAATGAATAGTAGGGGTGAGTTACAGTCTGGAATCTAATTGATGTATCCAGATGGTATATCTTGAAAATAATCACATGGTACAGTTTAGGCTGGTTTATAGAGAGAACGATAGATTTGGGAATGAATTAAAGGTTGGAATCTAATTGAGGTATTCAGATGGTTTATAGAGAGAATAAAGGACATGGGAGTGAGTTAGAGATTGGAATCGAATTGAAGTGTTCAGATGAAGTCACATCTAATTTAAGCAGCTCATAACCATTATATAATTATAGAAATTATAGCACAAAGGGAGACTATTCAGATCATTATGCCTGTATTAGTGCCAACTCTTCAACCAGAGCCATCTACTCTAATCTGAATTCCCTGTATCATTTTATATTTTTTTCTTTTCAAAATTTTATTAAATTTCTTTTTAAATTATATTATAACCTTTGCCTCAATAGGCACATGTGGTAAAGCATTATAATCTTTTAACTTGGCTGGAAAATTCAGAGTTTAAGCCTCTTATTATTAGTTTGCCAACTGGTGGAAACTATTTATCCTGTCAAAGCTTATCAGAATTTTGAAAACCTTTATTAGATATTCCCTTAACATTCTCTGGCGGAAAAAATCCTTTTCAAGCTTTTCTTAACTGCAATTCCTCATTTTTGGCTCTAATATCCTTCCTATAATGGGGTTCCCAGAACTGAATGTAATACTCTTAACTGTGCCCTAACCAATGTCTTGTACAAATTAAACATCACGTCCTCATTTTTAATATTCATCTTCTGCTGTGTGTGTTTATATTAACTTTTACATATTAGAAGTGAAGAACTGGAGGGGTGGGGGGCTGCTGGTTAAACATGTTTGGTCTTTATTCGAACTGACCTTATGGACCAAAATTGTCTTTTCCAGTCCTGTACATTCCTTTATTCCTATTTTCCTATATACCATCAAAATATAATAATACTTTTTTGCCAATATTCTTTTCCTTTGTCGAAGATGTAACTTTAAGATACTGGTCTCGATTTTAACCCTCCCACCTGGTGGGGGAGGGAACAGATTTAAAATGGAACGCCCCGACCTGGCCAACTGCAATGTTAAATTGCAGGTGGCAAGGACACACACACCAGTGGGGTCCTTTTTTAAATATGCAGGTCGGGCCATGGCCAGGGAGTGATTCCTGCAGGATTTGGGCAGGAGTCCATACCTGCATATATAAATAAAAGGCTGGGTGTCAAAATCTTGGGTACCGATTTATAATCACTATTGCAAAGAATACCCTGATAAACTGTTAATAAAATCATTTCTGAAAGGTACTTGAATTATCATTTCAACACATTTTATTATCTGCAGTCCCATGTTACAGGACTTTTGACATGGCATATGAGGAAACCGACTATTTGTGTGAATGACATTATCCATGTGGTGAATGGAAAATGGAGTCAGGAAACAGGAAACAGGTGTTCCCTGCTGTCTAGGCAACCCACAAAACAAACAGTTTCTTCCTTAAAACAGGAACACAGCCCTCAATTTGAACGTAGCTGTTATTTGTTCAAGCTGTGCATCAAAATATGGCAAAGCACATCCGGTATTTTGTTAAATTGAGCTGAAATCATTTGTGCTGAAAGGGCTAAACTATGTTATTGAAAGGAAGGGTTCATTCTCTATCTGTCACCTGTAGTGGGTGAAACACCATTGCAGAGTTACACCGCTTTGGATGAGGTCATAGGACCAAGCCAAACTCAAATTGGGAGATCCAGGGACTAACAATTAATAATTCAAACTGGAGTACAATCTTCACAGTACAGGCCGATACAGAGAAGGGTCACGGTGGGGCAGGGGTTAATGTAGCAGCCCAGTCGGTTGGTCTTGCAAGAGGCTATGCCACAGATTCATTGCCAACCATGCCCATGAGCCCAAATGCTGGCATGGACTGGTTGGGCTGAATAGCCTGTTTCTGGGCTGTATATCCTATGTTTTCTGACCTCCACCGCATCATCGGGTCAAGTACTCAGCAGAGACAAGGCACTACCCAGAGAGAGAAAATGGAAAATGAAGTCAACCCCTTCTGCTGGGCATCCTTGTGTAGCATCTGGCAGCTGACTGAAAACTTTCATGGGAGCAGCAAGATGACTTGTACTACAGTGACTCGTGTGGCACTCTCTCAAATAGCCTGCACAAGACTCATCAACATGAATGGACATCTATTTTGTCATTCAGCATGATATCTCCAAAATGGCCCTGTTTAAAGAAAAAGCCATGCACCATGCAGATAGCAATGCCCATGCCACATATTTTCAAGCAGGTCATGCAACTGCAGTTCGAGACAATACAGCCACACTCCACAAATTGACGACAAATTATTTTCAATGAAAGAATCAAGATCCATCAGAAGTAAGCAGCAAAGTGTATTATATGGCTCCATAAGTAAATGATTACTAACTTAAAAAATGGGGATAATCATAGAAACAGAATGAGTGTTATTTGTATTGTTCTTCTCCATTTCTATCCTCTCCTGAATAATCGGAATCTCGTTAGGGTATAGTTATGTTTCAATGAGAACTCAAGTTCCCAAACTGCAGATACAGCATGATACCTGGTACATTGATTTGCACAAAGTAATCTTTCAGAACCTCCAGAATTTCAAAGGTTGCTTCTAACTCTCAGTTAGACTTCAAATGCCAAACCAATAAATTGCTGACTACATATTGAGCCACCTACCCTGGAAGTTGAACTGTGTTAAGAAACACGGCAAACCTAACAAAGTGTCAGTGACTGTTTTGTAGCAATGTGTAGGTGCGTATGTGTGTGTGTGTGTGTGTGTGTGTGTGTGTGTGTGCACACTTTTGTTATTTACACTCATTAGGGTTGTCATAAAGTTCCAGCAAAACAGGATATGGAAAAGGCAGGCTAATCTGTCACAGTGGGGTCAAGCACAATCAAACATGAGGAGGTTATGCAACAGCTGGCCAGCCTGACTCACGATGGGATCCTCACTCATGTCATCTGACAACACTCTGTCTTTCCTCCCCCCTCTATTCCCCCGAAAATAGCAAAGTCGCAGTCATTAGGCTGACACTACAGTGCAGTACTGAGTATCTTTTGGATGAGATGTTAAACCGAGCCCCCTTCTGCTCTCTTAGGTGGCCGTAAAAGATTCCATGACACTATTTTGAAGAAAAGCAAGGGAGTTATCCCCGGTGTCCTGGCCAATATTTATCCCTCACTCATCGTTCTGAAAAACAGATTATCTGGTCATTATCACATTGCTGTTTGTGGGAGCGTGCTGTGTGCAAATTGGCTGCCGCGTTTCCCACATCACAACAGTGACTACACTTCAAAAGTACTTCATTGGCTGTTAAGCACTTTGAGAGGTCCTAAGGTCATGAAACATAGAAACATAGAAAATAGGTGCAGGAATAGGCCATTTGGCCCTTCGAGCCTGCACCACCATTCGATAAGATCATGGCTGATTATTCCCTCAGTACCCCTTTCCTGCTTTCTCTCTATATATAACGCGCTTTATAAATGCTAGTCTTCCTTTTTTTTCTTTTATTACAAACTTCCCTGCCAATTATGGGTAACCACTCTGCTGACACTGTGTTGAAAGAAAAAGGGTGGGATTAATGAATTTTAGAATCATTATTGTTGCCATATTGTGGTGGTTGCACTAAAAGTATCTTATCCTGTGGTATTAGACATCAGACAGTTCTGGCTATTGTCAAATGTAAGCGTTTTCCCAGAAGTTAGGCAAAGCACAGAGATGAATCAAGAATGTAAAAACACTCTGATTGCATGAGTTTTGCTTTTGTTGTAGCTGGTCTTTGATGAGGGTATTGGCTGGCCACTGATGCAACCATTCTGATTATGTCTCATTTTTACAAATAGAACAGTTGAACAGAAAACTGGGCCTCCCTAAACAGGGACATTCCATTTTAATCTACCTTTGTAAGTTAAAGCCTGTAAGAAGAGGCTAGGGCCTAGGGGCAGCACGGACCAGCCCACACTGCGATATGTGCACGCACTAGGTCCGTGCAGCAGAGCTGGTCTCCAGTCGTCTTGGATAACCCTTGCCACTGGACCAAGACCTAGCTCTGTCAAGCCCGTGTGGTGGCTGGTGTGCAACGGCCACCCCGCGTTAAAAAAATCCACGCACAGGCATCTCCCACCCTTCAGGATGTAGTTCAGGACCTGGAATATTAGGTCCTTCATTGAAACACCTGTGAACTCATCCCTTTTCGGCGTGGAAGCAAGTCATCCTCATTTCAAGGGACTGCCTATGATGACGATGAGAGGGTATCTTGAATATTTTTCCCTTGAACTTTCTCCCAGTATGCAGTTAAGATGGAAACAGAACTCACACTGGAATATGATTCCATGGATAGCGCCCCTCCTCCTAGTACCTTATTCAAGATAGCATTTTTTACCTATGATTCTAAACACAAAGTTTTGGCAGTCTATTTGACCATGGGGAGTGTGGCGGGGGGGGGGGGGGGGGGCGGAATCTCAATTAAGCATTCATCTGGAGGCAAGATTTTTTGTGGGTTATGTATAACTCTGGTTCTTTTGCCAATCACCTTAAGTCTGTAGTCCTTTGGTTATCGACCCTTCTGCCACTAGAAGCAGTTTCTCATTATTTACTGCATCAAAAAACCCTTCATGATTTTGAACACCTCTATCAAATCTCCTTTTAACCTTCTCTGCTCTAAGAAGAACAACTCCAGCGTCTCTAAGAGGCTGCAGGGTGAATTGGACAAGTTAGGTGAGTGGGCAAATGCATGGCAGATGCAGTATAATGTAGACACATATGAGGTTATCCACTTTGGTGGCAAAAACAGGAAGGCAGAATATTATCTGAATGGTGACAGATTAGGAAAAGGGGAGGTGCAACGAGACCTGAGTGTCATGGTACATCAGTCATTGAAAGTTGGCATGCAGGTACAGCAGATGGTGAAGAAGGCAAGTGGCATGTTGGCCTTCATAGCGAGAGGATTTGAGTATAGGAGCAGGGAAGTCTTACTGCAGTTGTACAGGGCCTTGGTGAGGCCACACCTTGAATATTGTGTGCAGTTTTGGTCTCCTAATCTGAGGAAGGACATTCTTGCTATTGAGGGAGTGCAGCGAAGGTTCACCAGACTGATTCCCGGGATGGCAGGACTGACATATGAAGAAAGACTAGATCGACTAGGCTTATATTCACTGGAATTTAGAAGATTGAGAGGGGATCTTATAGAAACATATAAAATTCAGACAGGATTGGACAGGTTAGATGCAGGAAGAATGTTCCCAATGTTGGGGAAGTCCAGAACCAGGGGTCACAGTCTAAGGATAAGGGGTAAGCCATTTAGAACCGAGATGAGGAGAAACTTCTTCACTGTGAGAATTGTGAACCTGTGGAATTCTCTACCAGAGAAAGTTGTTGAGGCCAGTTCGTTAGATATATTCAAAAGGGAGTTAGATGTGGCCCTTACTGCTAAAGGGGTCAAGGGGTATGGAGAGAAAGCAGGAATGGGGTACTGAAGTTGCATGATCAGCCATGATCATATTGAATGGTGGTGCAGGCTCGAAGGGCTGAATGGCCTACTCCTGCACCTATTTTCTATGTTTCTATGTTTCTACTCTTGCTACGTAACTGAAGGCCCTCATCCTTATTCTTATAAATCTCTTCTGCACCCTCTCTAAGGTCTTGACGTCCTTCCTAAACTGTGATGCCCAGAATTGAACCCAATACTCAGCTGAGGCCTTGCCAGTGTTTTATAAAGGATCAAGGTATAGCATAACTTGCTTGCTTTTGTACTCTTTGCCTCAAGTAACAAAGCCAAAGAACTCAAATACTTTCTTTTAAAAAATGGACTTCTCAACCTGCCCTGCCACCTTGAAAGGTTTGTACACATATACCCCCAGGTCCCTCTCTTCCTGCACCCCCATTAAAATTGTATCATTTAGTTTATATTGCCTCTCTTCATTATTCTGACCAAATTGTCTCATTTCATAGTTCTCTGCAAATAAATTTCATCTGCCATGTGTCTGCCCATGTCACCAGTCTGTCTATGGTCTTCCTGAAGTGCATTACTATCCTCCACATTGTTTACTACATTTCCATGTTTTGTGTCATCTGCAAACTTTTAAATTATGCCCTTTTTTATCCAAGTGCAGGTCATTAATATATATCAAAAAGAGGAGTGGTCCCAGCACCAACCCTGGGGTACACCAATGCATACTTCCCTCCAGTCTGAAAAACGACCATTACCACTACTGTCTGCTTTCTGTCTCTTAAACAATTTTATATTCATGCTGCCACTGCCCCATTAATCCTATGGGCTCTAATTTTGCGAACAAGTCTATTCTGTGGTACTTTGGCAAACGCCTGTGGAACGTCCATATACACAACATCAACCACACTACCCTCATAAATCCTCTCCATTACTTCATCAAAGAACTCAATCAAGTTAATTAAACATGATTTGCGTTTAACAAATCCATGCTGACTTTCATTTATTAATCCATTCTTTTCCAAATGCCAATGAATTTTGTCCTGAATTATTGTCTTACGGTTTCCCCATCACCAACATTAGATTAAATATGGGCGTAACACTTGCAATCCTGCAGTTCTCTGGCACCCCCACCATATCTAATGAGGACTGGAAGATTTCCATCCATACTTCCCTCAGTAACTGAGGATGCACCCCAGGGTGATTTTTCTTCTTTGGGGACTGCCAATCTTTTAAGTACCTCGTCTTTATCTATTTTTAGGTGAGTCGTACACCAAAATGTTAATTCCGCACGAGTTTATACTTGAGGCTTTATCCTGGAATCCATTTTGGATTACAAACTGCAGTGAAAGATAATGCCAAATCAGCACTCTTTTCATGAACACTGAAATGACCCTGTTTCTGTTCTTTGCCAGTGCTGAGGCTTCACATACATTCAAAGGTTTATGGCACTGGGCTGCAATGACTCGATACAGAGCACCTAACACAAGCTTGCTTCACCAACTGATCAATGTGACTTTAGGAATTAAATTAATCTGGAGACACAGATAGACGTTGAGGGAATATTACCCAATCAGTTCAATTGTGAAGAAGGTTAGTGAACCATCTTAGCCGGTACACCATAAAGTCATCCCATAGACTGAGCAAGACTCCAGATGGGCCAGAGCACCATTTAGACTGCAAATATCTTAACGGAGCGAACAAAAGTATTCATTCAATCCTAGAGTGACAATCACAGTGTGAATGAACTCCATGTTACTATATTGTTAGTGTGAGTATAGTGGAAGCATGTGCCTAGAATGACACAGAATTCCACCTCTGATCTGTGTAACTTATCCAAATGCATCACCGTTTTAATGCCGTGTTGCTGTGGTGTCATGTCTCCTGCGTATTCGCCTTAGGGTGTTGTATCATAGCATAAGCACTGTATACCTCTGACTTTACCCAAGCAGTGCCAAAACAAAATAAAACACACAACATAATACTTCATTGTCCATCAGGAATTCTTACCTTAAAGGTTGGGCTTCTGGGACTGAGAGGAAGAAATGGATCATCCATTTCACTACCTGAAATACTAAGCACTTTCTGACGCTTCTCTGCTGCCTCCATCCTTCTTTTTTCTCTCTCTTCTCTCATTCTCCTTTTCTCTTCCTGCATGAGGACACAATTTACTTATATTGAATCTTCCACGTAACATGACTTTCAATGTTAGTATTACATTGCTGACACCTCGAAAAATACAATTTTAATCACATGAGGAAAAAAGTGTCGATTTCTATTTTATCTATTTGTCTGTCTATCATTTATCAAATATTATAATCCATATTGTGCGCACCATCACACTGCCTTTGACACTCATTTGTAACACTTCCTGCGATGACTTTTTGTAGTATTTCACAATCACACGTAATCATAGTCAAATGTATTCTAACTGGATATAAGAGGGGAGTGAGGTTGATGCTGTGTCGTTCCATTGTATTGGGTCTCCCAACATTTTACATTACACTGGGATTGCTGGGGCTTTGCCGGAGTTTTTTCTGTGCTTATACTAGAGACAGACCCATCTGTGCCATTTAAAAGAGGCAGGAGGGAGATGCTCTGTGCTCATATCTCATGTTCCGGATTATCAGCTCACTGGGCATCTCAGTGCAGGGGTTCCCAACAGATCATTTGTTCTGGCTTCACTCGAACTCCCACTGACTGGTTTTGCAAAGTACCCTGACCAAACAACAATGAAGCTTTGAGTGATCACAGGCTGTGTTTGTTCATAGCAATTAGACCTTCTGGCCTCAAAGGGACAGCTCCAAAATAGCAGCAGAATAATAGTTTGTGGTATAATGTTGTCATTATAAAACACCTGGGAGATCCACTAATATATATATATATATATATATAAAGTCTTATGTCAAGCCCATGTTTATCACACTTTGCACATTACACTTCAAAAATACCAAAAGGAAAGACAGAAAACAAGAAAAAACAGTTTTACTGGCCTATTTTGACAGTGTGAACTTGGGACCATTGGTAACGCTCTCACCTCACTCTCAGTCAAAATATTGTGGGTTCCAGCTTTACTGTAGGACGTAGCACATACCTCAACGCAGTACTGAGGGCGAGTTGCATTGCTGGGCTTGCTATCTTTCAGGTGAGACATTAAACTGAGCGGGTTTGTGTGAATGTGAAAGATCCAAGGCAGTATCTGAAGGTGTTACTGCAACACAATCTCACAGGGGCCAGATACTTTCCACATCTAGACTAAGTCAGTGTCAGCTGTGGTTCAGTGGGCAGCACTCTTGGCCCTGAGTCAAAAAGTTGTGGTTTCAAGTCTCACTCCAGGGGCTTGAGCACAAAAATCTAGGCTGATGCTTCAGTTCAGTCCTTTTGGATGAGACGTTAAATCGAGGCCCCGTCTGTTCTCTCAGTTGTACGTAAAAGATCTCATGGCACTATTTTTGAAGACGAGCAGAGGAATTAACTTCAGTGACCTGGTCAATATTTATCCCTCAATCAAAAAAACAAATAATCTGGTCATTATCACATTGCTGTTTGTAGGGGTTTGCTGTGCGCAAATTGCATTTCCTACATTACAACAGCGACTCCACTTTAAAAGTACTTCATTGGCTGTAAAGCACTTTGAGACGTCTGGTAGTCGTGAAAGGTGCTATATAAATGCAAGTCCATTTTTAAGCCCTGTGAGTGTGTCGGTAACTACTGTCTGTGAAAGTTAACTCAGCTGAGTCAGATCCTGTCCACACATGTGGACTTCCAATAGAGGTAACTCTATAATGATTAGAAGGAGGGGCCATGGGCAACTTTCCCTTCTCTAAAAGTACCAAAGCCAGTTGTAGCTCACCTACGTAGCAGAGAACAGCTGATCAACACAAATGGGGGGATCAAGCCTTCGCATTTCCCTGGACTTTATGGGTCAGAGTTGGTGACTCCGAACCATTGGCGATGCCCCCAAGATCTCATGTTTAAAGGCTAGAAGTTGTGGCTAAGCCTGCCCACCTCCTCTCTGGCCTGCAGCTCCTGCTCCTGCTGCTGCCGACGGAGATCTTCCTCCTCCCGCAGCTTGCGCCGGTCCTCCCTCTTCTTCTTCAGTTCCTCCAGCTCGAGCTCGGCATCATGACCCTGCTGCCGCAGGCGCTCGTACTCCTGGTTCTCCTTCTCATCGAGACTCCGGCGGATCTGTTCCAGCTTCTGTTCGGCTTCCAGGCGGGTAAGCTCCCCATCCTCATCTGTTTCGGGAAACTCGCTGGAATTGGGGTGGGGATTTGGGGAGAAAAAAGGAGAACCAATATTTATCAACAGTTGCTGATCAAGAGGAGCTCATCACAACATAAGAACATAAGAAATAGGAGCAGGAGAAGGCCATACGGCCGACTACCCTTTGCAGGGTTCAGGAGCGGTATTTGTATCACATACTGCACTGTGTTTCCCAAAGTTGTTTCGGTGTGTTTTGTGAATAAGAACTTCTTGCACGATATTTAATTTCTTTATCAATTCATAAGAACATAAGAACATAAGAAATAGGAGCAGGAGTAGGCCATACGGACCCTCGAGCCTGCTCCGACATTTAATACGATCATGGCTGATCCGATCATAGACTCAGCTCCACTTCCCTGCCCGCTCCCCATAACCCCTTAATCCTTTATCGTTTAAGAAACTGTCTATCTCTGTCTTAAATTTATTCAATGTCCCGGCTTCCACAGCTCTCTGAGGCAGTGAATTTCACAGATTTACAACCCTCTGAGAGAAGAAATTTCTCCTCATCTCAGTTTTAAATGGACGGCCCCTTATTCTAAGATCATGCCCTCTAGTTCTTGTCTCATTGTTATTGTTGTTGCTCAAAATTAGAAAGCCTCCATCTGTGCTCCCTCGGAACCTCGTTTGCCAATGGCCCAGCACGACACATAGAAAACATAGAAAATAGGTGCGGGAGTAGGCCATTCGGCCCATCGAGCCTGCACCGCCATTCAATATGATCATGGCTGATCATGCAACTTCAGTACCCCATTCCTGCTTTCTCTCCATACCCGCTGATCCCTTTAGCCGTAAGGGCCACATCTGAATACCTTTTGAATATATCTAACGAACTGACCTCAACAACTTTCTGTGGTAGAGAATTCCACAGGTTCACAACTCTCTGGATGACGAAGTTTCTCCTCATCTCGGTCCTAAATGGCTTACCCCTTATCCTTAGATGGAACCATATAGATTAGGAAGACCCAGGTACGATCCCCAGTTTGTGCTTAATTAGCCGAGGCAGCAGGAAGCAGTGAACTTTGCAGAATAAGGTGAGCAGCAGGTCAAGCTTGGTTGTGATTCCTATTCACCGTGATAGAATGAGCTGCAGACATTCATTGACACTGAAACCCAGAGAGCGGTAAGAATGTGGAACTCACTACCATAAGGGGTAGTTGGGGCGAGTCGTTTACGAGGGAAACAGGAATAGAAATCTATGTTGATAGGTAATATAGAAAATAGGTGCAGGAGCAGGCCATTCGGCCCTTCGAGCCGACACCACCATTCAATATGATCATGGCTGGTCATGCAACTTCAGTACCCCATTCCTGCTTTCTCTCCATACCCCTTAATCCCTTTAGCAGTAAGGGCCATATCTAACTCCCTTTTAAAATATCTAATGAACTGGCCTCAACAACTCTCTGTGGTAGAGAATTCCACAGGTTCACAATTCTCTGAGTGAAGAAGTTTCTCCTCATCTCGGTCCTAAATGGCTTACCCCTTATCCTTAGACTGTGACCCCTGGTTCTGGACTTCCCCAACATCGAGAACATTCTTCCTGCATCTACCCTGTCCAATCCCGTCAGAATTTTATACGTTTCTATGAGATCCCCTCTCATTCTTCTAAGTTCCAATGAATATAAGCCTAGTCGATCCAGTCTTTCTTCATATGTCAGTCCTGCAATTCCGGGAATCAGTCTGGTGAACCTTCGCTGCACTCCCTCAATAGCAAGAATGTCCTTCCTCAGATTAGGAGACCAAAACTGTACACAATGTTCCCTCTGATGTTTTCTGGTGCCGTGCGGTCCCTTTAAGGGGCTGTCCTGGCCATTGGAATTACCACACATGCATGGTTTCTGCATTGAAAAGCCGGCAAGCCAGTTGTGCGGGATCCCTGGACCACTGCCCGACTGCGCAGCTTAAAGAGAGCATTGCTGATAGGGTGAGATGAAGAGGGGTGGGAGGAGGCTCGTGTAGGGCAATAACACAAGCACGGACCAGATGGGCCGAATGGCCTGTTTCTGTGCTGTACATTCTCTATAAAAGCAGAAAATGCTGTCGTTCACAGAACTGAAACATAACGTGCAGACAACACAATTAATACAATCAGAATAAAGGGAAGCAAAATATATATTGGCCCGGATTTTCCGGGGACTATGAGCGCGTACGGGTGCGTACTCGACTGTAAATGAAACGCAAGTTCCGGGCTACTGCGTGCGATGCGTGGGCGGGAAAACCCAGAACTTGCGATCTGTCAAGTTTCAGCTTGACAGATTCTCCGCCTCCCTGCGAAATGGGAAGTGGAGAGTTGGGCCCAACTACTGCCCAGCGATGCCCATGAAACTCTTATGCCGGGTAAACAACAACAATTTGTAGTTATATAGCGCCTTTAACACAGTGAACCGTCCCAAGACGCTTCACAGAAGTATTATGAGACAGAAATTTTGATACCAAGGCACATAAGGAGAAATTAGCGCGGGTGACCAAAAGCTTGGTCAAAGAGGTAGGTTTTAAGAAGCGTCTTAAAGGAGGAAAGAGAGGTAGAGCGGCGGAGAGGTTTAGGGAGGGAATTCCAGAGCTTAGGGCCCAGGCAGCTGAAGGCACGGCCACCAATGGTTGAACGATTAGAATCAGGGATGCTCAAGAGGGCAGAATTAGAGGAGCGCAGATATCTCAGGAGGGGATCGAGGGGTGAATGTGATTACAGGGATAGGGAGGGGTGAGGCCGTGGAGGGATTTAAAAACAAGGATGATCATTTTGAAATCGAGGCATTGCTTAACTGGGAGCAAATGTAGGTCAGCGAGCACAGGGGTGATGGGTGAGCGGGACTTGGTGCGAGTTAGCAGTCGTGTTTTGGATGACCTCTAGTTTACTTAGGGTAGAAGGTGGGAGGCCAGCCAGGAGTGCGTTGGAATAGTCAAGTCTAGAGGTAACAAAGGCATGGATGAGGGCTTTAGCAGCGGATGAGCTGAGGCAAGGGTGGAGACGGGCGATGTTACGGAGGTGGAAATAGGCGGTCTTAGTTATGCTGTGGATATGTGGACGAAAGCTCATTTCAGGGTCAAATTTGACACCAAGGTTGCGAGCCGTCTGGTTTAGACTCAGACAGGAGTTGGGGAGAGGGATGGAGTCAGTGGCTAGGGAACAGAGTTTGTGGCGGGGACCGAAAATAACGGCTATCGGTCTTCCCAATATTTAATTGGAAAACATTTCTGCTCACTGGATATCGGATAAGCAGTCGAACAATTTAGAGATTGTGGAGGGGTTGAGAGAAGTGGTAGTGAGGTAGAGCTGTGTGTCATCAGCGTACATGTGGAAACTGACGCTGTGTTTTCGGATGTCACCAAGGGGCAACATTTCGATGAGAAATAGGAGGAGGCCAAGGATAAATCCTTAGGGGACACCAGAGGTAACGATGTGGGAGCAGGAGATTCTCTGGCTACGATTAGATAGATAAGAATGGAACCAGGTGAGTGCAGTCCCACCCAGCTGGAAGATGGTGGAGAGGCGTTGGAGGAGGATGGAAAGAAAGACTTGCATTTCTATAGCGCCTTTCACAACCACTGGATGTGTCAAAGTGCTTTACACCAATGAAATATTTTTGAAGTGTAGTGACTGTTATAAAGTGGGAAACGTGGCAGCCAATTTGCGCAAAGAAAGCTCCCACAAACAGCAATGTGATAATGACCAGATAAACTGTTTTAGTCATGTTTATTGAGGGATAGATATTGGCCAGGACACCGGGGATAACTCCCCTGCTCTTCTTCGAAATGTTGCCATGGGATCTTTTACATACCATCTGAGAGAACAAATGAGGCCTCGGTTTAACGTCTCATCCGAAAGACGGCACCTCCGACAGTGCAGTGTTCCCTCAGCACTGCACTGGGAGTGTCAGCTTAGATTTGAGTGCTCAGGTCTCTGGAGAGGGATTTGAACCCACAACCTTCTGACTCCAAGGCGAGTGTGCTACCCACTGAGCCACAGCTGACACCTCCTCATGGCGTGTCAAAAACTGCAGCCAAGTCAGGAAGGACGAGGAGGGATAATTTTCCTTTATCACTGTCACAAAGGATGTCATTTGTGACTTTGATGAGAGCCGTTTCGGTACTGTGATAGGTGCGGAAACCGGATTGGAAGGATTCCAACACAGAGTTGTTTGTGGTTGAAAAGCAGGTGAAATGCCTTCTTTTACCAATGCAAGAGTTTAAATAAATATTAAATTTTTTTTTAATTATTTAAAGATAAAAAAACTTTTAAAATTAATTTAGACCCTTTAAAATGTTTAAATGTTTTTTTCAAAAATTTAAATTTTTGTTTCAAATTTAATTGTATTTTAATAAATTTTGAAAATGTAATGATTTATTTTTATTTAACTGGTGTGTATTTGTGCTTTTTAGGGGATTCCAATTTATGCTGATGGGTATTCCACATGTAAATGGAATCCCCATAAGCATAATAGGGATCTCCCTTTTTGATTGGTTGGCCTAGCCCACCTGATCCCAGGGACACTTTCGAACCGCATGCACCCCTGGAACACGTGGGCCTTTGTGCAGCCAAAGAGCGCCCTAAGTGGAGGAAGTGCATCCGGGAGGGCGCTGAGCACCTCGAGTCTCGTCGCCGAGAGCGTGCAGAAACCAAGCGCAGGCAGCGGAAAGAGCGTGCGGCAAACCAGTCCCACCCACCCCTTCCCGCAACGACTATCTGTCCCACTTGTGACAGGGACTGTGGCTCTCGTATTGGACTGTTCAGTCACCTAAGGACTCATTTTTAGAGTGGAAGCAAGTCTTCCTCGATTCCTGGGGACTGCCTATGAATGATATGATGACGAATTGCGTGGAGGCTCAGGAGCGCAAGGGATCAAGGGGTATGGAGAGAAAGCAGGAATGGGGTACTAAAGTTGCTTGATCAGCCATAATCATATTGAATGTTGGTGCAGGCTCGAAGGGCCGAATGGCCTACTCCTGCACCTATTTTTATATGTTTCTATGAACCTTCGGGACCATCAGGTAAGTTCGTACTTTACTTGCGGTTCAGAGGCATGCGCCCACGGGAAGCCTCCGACCGCAAATTCAGGCCCAATATCTCAGTCAAATAAAGGACAGAAACTTTAAGGGTGTGTATATAGCAAAGAAAGTGGGAGGCCTGGGGAAACACGGGAAAAGGGGCAGTGGTGGAAAACCTGAGGTTCAGGTGCGAAACTGAAACAGGTTTGAAAATGAGCCTGAAGTCTGAAGCAACTGAAGTCAGTATTCAGACGAGACAGTTGCAGGATGCGTATGGGAACAATGAGATACGATTCTTGAAGTTTTGTGTTAAGCTTTGTTGGAAACATGCACAGGGCCAATGACAGAGAGGTCGGGGAGGGGATGGGACGGGGCGTTAAAGTGGTGAGTCACAGCTAGCTTGGGGTTACAGTAGCACTCAGCCTATGGAACCGGAGCGCAGTATGAATCAGCACCTGCAGGACGGCACGGCAGAGGTGGAATTTTTGAAAATAGCCCATTTTACACATTTCCATATTTATATTTCTATTGAAGTCATAAAATCTGTTTGTGTTGTTAAAAATATATAGGAGTGGAATGGAAATGGTTGCTGTGGCCTGATTAACTCACATGTACTCACACACATCGCCGAGAGCATGCAGAAAACAAGCGCAGGCAGCGGAAGGAGCGTGCGGCAAACCAGTCCCACCCTCCCTTACCCTCAACGACTGTCTGTCCCACCTGTGACAGGGACTGTGGCTCTCGTATTGGACTGTTCCGTCACCTAAGGACTCATTCTAAGAGTGGAAGCAAGTCTTCCTCAATTCCGAGGGACTGCCTATGATGACACACGCAGTTGCAATGAAATCAGTTGACCCACCCTGTCTCTATTGAAAACAGTTTGACTTTCAAAGGAGACAGAGATTAATTGACAGCATTGCCTCGATAGAAGTAACTTCAGCATACTGCACCATTTTCCTGCGTACCGGTACAAAGTGAATGCAGGAATGAACAAATGATTACCACTAATCTGATGTACAGTCTTCAGGAGGTGATACAGGTGAGGTTCATCATTTCCCTCCCCGACACCCCCCAGCAATAAGAGTTTGGTAAATCCTCAGGTAAAGCTTACAAAGATGATTTTTCCGAACCATTACTAAAACATTTACTTCTTCAACTAAACAAATCACAAACAAGTCTTTGTGAATTTATGCACCCGTCAAGTTGAAGAACACTCACATTTTGAGCACTCAGTATCAGCATCCAGATCAGGTACAGCATGGGCTAAAAGCATCATAATGCTTCCTTTACTCAGCACCAACAATACCCTCTCTGCCCGACAGTAGAGGTCTGCTCCCTCCGGCACCAGTGTGATATATACCTTTACCTATGTTGCCACACCAGCCAATCTGTGGCCTCTCTGAGTGAGATTGACTGTTCAGTGCTAGTTAACGGCGAAACACAACGTTAGCGTCCTCAACCAGGCCAACATCCCCAGCATTGAAGCACTGACCACACCTCGATCAGCTCCGCTGGGCAGGCCACACTGTTCACACGCCAGACACGAGACTCCCAAAGCAAGCGCTCTACTCGGAACTCCTTCACAGCAAACAAACCAAAGGTGGGCAGAGGAAATGTTACAAGGATACCCTCAAAGCCTTCCTGATAAAGTGCAACATCCCCACCGACACCTGGGAGTCCCCGGCCAAAAACCGCCCTAAGTGGAGGAAACGCATCCGGGAGGGTGCTGAACACCTCGAGTCTCATCGCCGAGAGCATGCAGAAATCAAGCGCAGGCAGCGGAAAGAGCGTGCGGCAAACCAGTCCCATCCTCCCTTACCCTCAATGACTATCTGTCCCACCTGTGACAGGGACTGTGGCTCTCATATTGGACTGTTCAGCCACCTAAGGACTCATGTTTAGATTGGAAGCAAGTCTTCCTCGATTCCAAGGGACTGCCTATGATGATGTTGATGACAATATGCATCTGAAAGTGGGTTGAGGCTATCCAAACTCTAGTGAGATGCTACTTTAGAGATTTGCTGGAATATCTATTTAACACAGGCAATTCTGGACATAGTTTGGTGAACTATCATACCACTGCTGAATAAATTGCAATGAAGAGAGAATGTTGAGTAAAGAAATATTTAATATTTTTTAGCTGCGCACAAGTGCTATAAATATGGGTGAAGATAGAGAAAGCAAGTGAGAGCGAGTGTGAATACAAGCAATTCTGTGATCCTCTGGTTACAGTATTATGGGAACAAACAGAAATTAAACACGGGCAAGCTTCCCCAGTGGATAGTGGTATTGCCACTGGAGTGCCAAGACAAACATAGGAGATCCTGAGTTCAAGGGCAGCTGTTAGATAGCTACAATTGGCCTCAATGTCTCTGGACTAGGATGGGGGGGTGGGGGGGCAGGGGGGGGGCAGTCAAGCTTCCTTCTTTTGACCATTGCCCAATGGCCCTGTTGGAAGAAACCACTGTGAACATCACCCGATGGAAATTCAGCTGTGATGCCCTCCACAGTCAAATAGCTTGCAGGGTGAGGTGCCAAGAACTGCCAGTCTCTATGGTATAATATTCCAAAAAGAATTGGAGCCTTCATGAGAGAAGAGAAGAAAGTTTTCGAGGATGAATTGATAAAGAAATTAAATATCGTGCAAGAAGTTTTTATTCACAAAAGATACCGAAACAACTTTGGGAAACACACAGTGCAATATGTGATACAAATACCACTCGTAAACCCTGCAAAGGGCATTCGATTCACAACTGTGTCTTTCTCAGGTTATGTGGTCGGGCTGGCTTGTGGTATTGAGAGCCTGTACACATAGCAAAGTGAGTGAATGAAAACACACAGGAAGGTAAAGAGCTTTTCAGTACACACCACATGACCAGTGAAAGGACCCAAAGCAACCGTCTCCTGAGTCACTGGTATCTCCACTGCACTCCCAGTGGAAAGAGACCAATATCCACATCCAAAGCTAAAATATTTAATTGCGCTAACCTTTATATCGCACCATCTCCAAGTACTGCTCATTTAAATAACTGTTGAAAGAATGATGGCCATGCTGATTATAATTCAACCCTAATCACCTGAATCATCATAGGGAGTCCATCAAAATGAGGTTGATCCGCTTCCACACCAAAAAGGGATGGGTTCCCAGGTGTTTCAATGAAGGACCTAATATTTCGGATCCCAAACTACATCTTGAAGGGTGGAAGATGCCTGTGCGTGGATTTTTTTAACGTGTGGTGGCCGTTGTACACCAGCCACCACACGGGCTTGACAGAGCCAGGTCTTGGTCCAGTGGCAAGGATTAACCAGGACGACTGGAGACCTGCTCTGCTGCACGGACCTAGTGCACACACATATCGCACTGTGGACTGGCCCGTGCTACCCCTGGGCCCTCTTCTGGGCCCCGACCTCACGCCTCTCCCGGGCCCCGGTCACAACCCTCTATATTCTCTCGCCACTCCTTCGCCCCGACCTCGCCGCTCCTGCTGTACCTGCCCACCATCTCCAAGTGCACTTTTGGTGTGGCAGCAAGTCATCCTCGTTTCGAGGGACTGTCTATGATGATTCAGGTGGTTAGGGGTGAATTATAATTCAACCCTAACCACCTGAATAAAAGATAGTTGAAGGATTAGACTATTCCCCTGGAGTGATATTCTGTACATCCACAAGTTCATTACTGCTATTCGATGACATATATTTACTGATATTGCCTAAAGTGGCCATTATTAATTTTTATTGACGTTGGACCTACCAGTTGGAAACAGTGCTGAGTAACTCCCCTTGGCATCAAGGCAGCATTTGACAGAGTACTGGGTGGCAGGGGGGAGCCCCCGATGGTTGGAGTTATACCTAACACACAGGAAGATGGTCAAGGTTGTCAGAGGCCAATAATTTCAGTCCCAAACATCACTGCTGGAGTTCCTCAGTGCAACATCCTTAGCCCAACCATCTTCAGCTGTTTCATCAATGATATTCCCTCCGTTATAATATCAGGAGTGGGGTAACAGCTGCTCTCACAACCCCTCCAGCAATGAAGCAGCCCATGCCAGCCTACAACAGGACCTGCAAAACACGCAGGCTTAGGGTGACAAGTAGCAGGTGATATTTATGCCACATAGATGTCAGCCGTGGCTCAGTGGATAGCACACTCAGAAGTCCCAATCCAAGAATTTCAGCACAAAATCTAATGCAGTACTAAGGGAGTGCTGAACTGTCTGAGGTGCCGTCTTTCGGATGAGATGTTGAGCCGAGATCTCGTCTGCCTTCTCAGGTGGATGTAAAAAAATCCCATGGCATTATTTCAAAGAAGAGCACGGGGTATCCTCCTCAGTGTCCTGGTCAATATATATCCCTCAACCAACATCTAAAAAAAGATTATCTGGTCATTATGACACTGTGGGGTCTCACTGTGTATAAAATTGGCTGCTGTGTTTCCTACATTGCAAGAGTGACAACACTTCAAAAGTACTTCATCGGTTGCAAAGTGCTTTGGGACATCCTGAAGTTGCAAAAGGCACTATATAAATGCAAGCCTTTCCTCTTTTTTGTAAGTATTGTCTCGAACAAGAAAACCACAATCACATTCCCTGCAATGTTACCATCGCTATTCCCCTACAATTAAATTCCTGAGAGTTACTGTTGATCAGAAGCTTAATTGAACCTGTCATATCAACACCATGGCTACAAGAGGAGTGCAGAGCAGAGCTGCAACAACACTCAATAAGCTCGACACCATCCGAAATAAAGTAGTTTGCTTTCTCTGCCACTGAATTCAATATCCACCACACTGGCTGCAGTAGGTATTATCTACAGGATGTCCTGCCACAACTGGCCAAACATGCTTCAACACCACTTCCCGACTTCAAGACCTCTACCACAAAGAAGGATGAACAGGAAGATCATGCCAACATCATAACCTTCAAGGTCCCCTCCAACTCACGCACTATCCTGACTTGGACATACATCACCCTTTTATTCATCATCAAGGTCAAAATCTTGGAGCTCCCTCCCTAACACTATCGTGAGAACATCAGCACATGGACTGCAACGGTTAAAGGAGAAGACCCACAATTATATTCTCAGCAACACTCGGGATAGACAACAAATATGTCCTGGCCAGAGTCTCCCAAACATCGAAAACACAAATAAAAGAGTAAAACGACATCAACACTGTCCATAACCTTGATGTTCAATGAAACTAAAATACAGAATTATCATATCATCATAGGCAGTCCCTCGAAGCGAGGATGACTTATATGGACAGTATTAACTTATATTGACAGTATTAATTTAGATTGGCAGTATTAATAGGCATATTCTGTCTCTGCCACACCACCGGTAAGTATAGGGATATCCTCAATTCACTACAAGTGCTGTCAATCAAGACTGACATCTTCCAGATAACCACTCCAATTTTTTCCTTTCTAAGTCATGCTGGCATCCAGTTCCATCAGTACTGACAATCCTCCAGTACCCGACCCAACTAGATATTCTTAATGTGTGACCTAAAGAGAGTGTTAGCATGCTAGTCATGGTTGATCTCAATCCTACCATCACATGCTGTCCACATGACTGCACGAACCAGCAGGGTCTACTGGGTCGTGATTAGCAACAAGAGTCTCATCTAGCTCAGGGATGGTAAGATCAATTGTAGCACATGCACAGTGTATTAGCTGAGAACAGCTAATTCAGCACAGACTTGGAACAAACCTGGGCTCCCCGCTCAGTCTGCAGGGCCCCGAACCACATAGTGCAGACCATTTACCCGCTTAGCTCTCAGGTAGGTCATTCCTAGGATTCCAGCTGTTATAATCCACACAGGAGGGGCTCGGAGTGACTTGTCCTCTAATTCTCATTCTCTTCCTATAGGGTCGAGTTGCACCCATGTTCCCCGATGGCACGGACCAGACTGGCAATAAGTAAAGGAGTAACTTTGTTAAGCACAGCAACCCTGTTGAGAGCTCTACCCTACTGCAAGCTGCACAAATTATCAATTGTTTCTTGGGTGGTTGAGCTCAGAAAGCTGTTATCACGAATCCCCGAGCTGTAAGGGAGATAAGAGATCACATGCTTGTGACAAGCTCGAGGTGCAACTCAGCGCACACACCGTCTCCCCACGGTGGTCTGAGTGCTTTCTGCACTGGCGCTGTATCTACTGCAATAAGGTTTGTGTCACTAAACCAGCGGTACTCTGGACGACACAGAAAGTCCAAAGAGTTCCTGGCGAAGGTGGTAAGGGATCGTATTACCTGCACGAGGAGTGTCGCGATGAACATTTCTGATCCTCAGCCATGGGAGAAGCAAAGATAGGTCTCGCCCCAGTGCAATACCAAGAAATAGAGAAGGAACTACACAGGAAGGAAGCTGTGCAAGATAACCACGATGCACGAGTCACACCGTTAACTCTTAATAGCAGCGCAAGAGCATTTCTGCTATTTCAAAACTGGGGGCAGGAAAAGAACCTCCAACTCCCGCAATACCCTCCCCAAATATCTAGAGTGTTCACTGGCTGCTGCCAATACTGCGGACATGTGGTGCAGGCCCAACTTTTGCCATATCAGAAAATAAGAAATAAGGGAACAGATCCCAAATACAGATGCAGAAATTGTAAGGTAACTGAAAGCATCGATGGCAGTGCTTTCAGCAACGTGCTTGACCGAGGAGAAACAGGTGTAGTGCAGTAGTGAAAGAGTTCGGAGAGATGGCCAGCTTAGGCTTGGTTATGATGCCCACATTGTACCTTCCAGCATCTCCTTCTCCGCCCAACTGAGATCAGGTAATTCAGCACATACTGGGAATCGAACCTGGGATCTTCCTGATCCACATGGTTCAGATCCACACCGGGTAGTGCCCCTGCCAATCAAGTTATGGATGGAGCCTTGAGAACACAAATTGAAAAAAACAGCACTTGCTTGCGAGTACAGGCAACTCTCGATTATCCGCACACGGCTGGAACGGGAAACGGTTGTAACGGCATTTGAAATTCCGTGTGTGCGCGCGCAGCTGCAGCCGGTGTCTCTCGCGGCCGCCACTGACGTCGGAGTCCTTTCGGCCCGGGAAAGCATCGCGCTCCGAAACTCTAGAGCTAGACAATCTCCTCCTCAAGGCCACCTGCAGGCATGCTGGTAATGTCCATACTTAACTGCCTTGTTACTGTTTGTAGCTCCTTGCACAGTATTTATTCATTGAAGTTTTAACTTTATAATATCAACTCGTTCTAACGGAGAAATCGTTTACCAGGCATAGCCCAATCCCCCAGGGACCCGGATAATCGAGAGTTGCCTGTACTTATTTTAGAAGTTACGATCTATGCCTTGGGTTATTGTTAGTCTATACTCAACACCTCACAGTCTAATACTAGCTGTAAATTGTTGTCAGATGATGGTTACTCTCAGACCCCATCAGTCAATTGAATGATGGCCAATATATCCTTCCTGATGTGCAGTGCCAGAACTCCAGATGGGATCTAACCAGAACTTTATGTAGCTCTAACATAACTTTGTATTCCAACATAGCAACCAAAGTCCCTTTTTCTGCCTTGGGATTGTTAACATCACCTGAACAAGAATTCATTAATATCTAATTTGATGGATGGCATCTCTGTCAGTGCAGCACTTCCTCAGCACCTAATTCGAGGGATTCTCAATGCCCAGACTGAGATCTATGAGGACGAAGTTGCCCCGTGCCCTGTTTGGGGGCGGTAACCTTCCGGGCCCTGGACTTTTACCGCCCGGGCTAGAAATCCAGCCCCCGGCGTGCAATTGGGCTTTGCGCCCCTCAAACAAGGCAGAGCGCTGTCTCAGGTGCCGCACATCATTGGAGGGGGTGTTCCCGGGGGTGTCAGCAGGCACTGAGTTCAGCGCCGCGTTGAAGAGGCCAGTGCTACAACGCCCCTCCATTTCAGTTAAAGGGGAGGGCCGCTGCGCGCTCGGCAGGCTGTTTGGTGGCCGCCACTGGACCAGCAGGGACATGCTCGACTGGCCCGGCGGCACTGCACCTAAAAGGGAGTGTCAGGCTGCATGATGGCGGCCCAGTTCAGGCAAGGTCCGCCATTCTCGGACCAACCGAGCAGTCGGCCGACAAAATGAAATGGCAGCCAGCAAAGCTGACACAGGTCACAAAGGGGTCGATGTGGAGTACAAATGGGTTGATGCGGGGTATAAAGGGGTTGATGCGGGGTACAAAGGGGTTGATGCAGGGTACAAAGGGGTCAACGCGGGGTACAAAGGGGTTGATGCGGGGTACAAAGGGGTCGACACGGGTACAAAGGGGTCAACGCGGGGTACAAAGGGGTTGATGCGGGGTATAAAGGGGTTGATGTGGGGTATAAAGGGGAAGATGCGGGGTACAAAGGGGTCGACACGGGCACAAAGGGGTCAACGCGGGGTACAAAGGGGTTGATGCGGGGTATAAAGGGGTTGATGCAGGGTACAAAGGGGATGATGAAGGATACAAAGGGGTTGATGCAGGGTACAAAGGGGTTGATGCGGGGTACAAAGGGGTTGATGCGGGGTACAAAGGGGTTGATGCAGGGTACAAAGGGGTCGACACGAGATACAAAGGGGTTGATGCGTGATACAAAGGGGTCGATGCGGTGTGCAAAGGGGTCGATGTGGGGTATAAAGGGGTCGACTGGGATATAAAGGGGTCGACTGGGGTATAAAGGGGTCAACTGGGATATAAAGGGGTCGACTGGGGTATAAAGGGGTCGGCGTGCGGGGCCCTGCGCTACTGGAAAATCGCCCCCAAAATCTTAGGGCCAATTTTGCCTGAGGCGCTACCGCTGCCCGTCCCTGGGCGAAAAGGTCATTGCGCCCTGTTGGCGCCTCCCAGAGGCACTAACGTGGCATGACAAAGGGGCAAATCTGACACCTGCGTCTTCTGACCTGTGCAGCTCAGGAGCACACTGGGTCATGTATTGACCCATCGAATCATTGGATGCATTCCAGAGCTTCCCCTTTTATCTAACCGTGTTCAACAAACCATAGGTTTGTTACTAATAATCAATGTTATCAGTTATGCCTGATTCTCCATTTTTCACAATCATGTTTTAACTGACGCGTATTTATTGTTCTATTATCTTTTAACGTCCTGTTTAAAACCTGTGAATCGGGTGAGCCCTCGGCTCTCAGTTCCGACTGAAGCTCATTGAGGAGTTTTGAGAGAGGGGAGGAGAGCAAAATGCTGGAAAATTAGAGCTCAGCATGTGAGCCACTTCGACAGATGTTTTGTGAGATGCGTGGGTGACGTCAATCTTTTGGGCAGATGCTGAGGTCATGCTTCCATCCAGTAACCCACAGCTGCAGCCAGAAGGTCCTTCTGTAATGTTACCACTCATCTCCTGTCACTGGAATTAGTGGAAGTAAATGGGTGTAATTAATCCACTTATACTTTCAATTAATGTTTGTGTCTGAAAATGGCCCACTTGTGGATTGTAATTGTGGCTTGATGTTTCCGTGAATGGGATAGAGCATTAATCAGTAATAGGTTACCATATGTTCCATTGAAAGGATTCAAATTTATTACAGCACGCCTATTAGCAGGATTCCAATGTATCACAGTGCACCCGTTAATGCATTACAATATATTAGTGCTCTGATTACTGGAATACCAATTCATCACAGCGTGCTTATTATGCATGCCCACACTGCGATATGCGTGCGCACTAGGTCCGTGCAGCAGAGCTGGTCTCCAGTCGTCTTGGGTAATCCTTGCCACTGGACCAAGACCTCGCTCTGTCAAGCCCCGTGTGGTGCAATGGCCACCACACGTTAAAAAAATCCACCCTTCAGGATGTAGTTCGGGATCTGGAATTTTAGGTCCTTCATTGAAACACCTGTGAACTCATCCCTTTTTGGCGTGGAAACAAGTCATCCTCATTTTGAGAGACTGCCTATGATGATGATGGCTTATTATGCAATGTCAATGTATCAATGTGTTGCTTAACAGGATGCTGAAGCGTCACAATGGCCTAGAATTTCAGAGTCCCTACTTTTAGGATATTTCATCATAGGCGGTCCCTTGAACGAGGATGACTTGCTTCCACATGAGTTTGCAGATGTTTCAATGAAGGACTCGATGTTCCAGCCCTGAACTCCAGTTGAGGGGGTGGAAGATGCCTGTGCGTGGATTTTTTTAACGTGTGGTGACCGTTGCACACCAGCCACCACACGGGCTCGACAGAGCTCGGCCTTTATCCAGTGGCTTTACACTGCACACGAATGGTAGGGTTTGAGGAGGCCTGGATATTGGGGCTCAGATCTCATTCGCATAGGACTGGTGATATGGGAGACGGTCAAGGTACTAAGTGGTGGAAGTTAGGACTTCTGCTAGTGTCGCAGCAGCCCATAGGTAAGTGTTGGCCTCCAGGGGAAAACACCGAGGTGGGGGGGGGGAGTGGTCGAGGGAGATCGGGTGATTGGGCCTGGGAGCCTGGAGGTCGGGGATCTCTGGATGGGCCGGTAATGGTGGCCATTGGAAGTGTAGTCTAATGTGGGGTCGAGAGAAGAAAGAGATGGTGCTGGTTGCCTCATGTCAAACCAATCTTGCAGCAGGGATCTCAAGCATATGCAAAGGATCTAACGTCTGCTTTAGGCATGGGTAAAGGACACCTCTTGTTTGTCCTTGTCCAATATGGCAATCGATGCACTTCCGGTTGGAACTGCGCATGCACTTCCTGTCCGCCATTTTGGGGACATAGGAGGCTGTGTAGCGCCTGAAAAATGGCCTAATTCCTAGGCCATAATGCCTAAAAAAGATTTGTGCCTACTAACAGGATGCCAGTGTATCACAGCATGCGTGTTAGCAGATTGTCAATAGATCGAAGTGTACACATTTACAGAATGTCGATGTATTACAGCGGGTCTATTAATGGTATTCGGTATATCACAGCATGCCCATTATCACAATGTCAATGTATCAGAGCCTGCCCATTAACAGAAGGTCAATGTATCACACTGGGCCCATCAGCAGGCTGCCATTGTATCATAATCGACCCATTAATAGGATGTCTGTGTATCACTGTGTACCCATTAGCAGTGGAGTCTTAATGCATCGCATTCCGTCCATTAATAGAATGTCACAGTGTGGCCAACAAATGATATGCTATAAGCCCGTCTATTCTCTTGAACTGGATGCAATGGATCTGTCTCCCTAGTGACAACAGGATGGTGTGTAATCTTTAATTGTTGTCCCTATTAATGGGAAGAATTACATTAATTGAGGTACTTCCCCAAAGGGAATGTGGAGAAAATAACACCACATGTCACGTGCACCACTTCTTCTGTACTTCACAGCCATCAACTCAGGGACATTTAATAATACAATGGACAGCTGCCATCTCTAACTGGGATAGTGCTTCACGATTAACAGAATAAACAACAAGACAATCCTCCGTGAGCAGAAATGTGCCAAAGTTGCTGAAACGCAAGCTGAATTGTAACATTTGCAACAACATTCAAGAAGCTCGACACCACACAGAACAGAGCAGTTTGCTTGATTGATCATCCTACCGCTGGACTCAACACGAAACCCCCCCTCCAAGGCACAGTATGTCAGAGCCGCAGGACGCACGGCAGTAACACACCGGGGTTACTTCAACCGCACCTCCATCCCCTGTGGCCTCTACCACCAAGAAGAACGAGTGCAGCACTGTGTGGGAATGCCATCACCTCCAAGTTGGCCTCCAAGTCACACACACTATCCTGACTTTGAAATATATTGCCATTCCTTCATTATCACTGGGTCAGAATCTTACAGCTAGAAATTCATGTACTCACCGCCACTCCGGAGCACCATGAAATGGCAATAAAATAGCGGCTATTTGGTGGCGGGTTCCTCGATGGCTGCCATAAGCCTCTCCCCCTTTTCGCTGCTAGTTCGGAAAAAATGGCAGCGGTATCGTCAATCGTAACGTCACCAATGAGAACTTCGACCTGAGCACTGATTTCAGCGCTGGGCCATATGCACACTTGGCATGCAAGCAGGCTGACACTGGCAATATCTGCTGCTCTTAAATGGACACACACACACCATTCAGGTAAGTTTGAATTTAAGGGTTTGGACTGGTTTTTTTTCCATTTTATTGAAGTGGTGGCTTGCTGCAATAGATGTGAAAGGTTTTGAAGTGTGCAGGGAGTGCTGCTGGACACTTGCCAAGGCTCGGATGATAAATAAAGGCCTTTGAGAAGACATAACATGCTGCGATTACTCAGCAGGTCACGCAACATCCGTGGAGGGAAAAACAAGAGTTCACATCTCAGGTCAACATGCTGCCTGATCAACTGAGTATTTCCAGCATTTTATGCCGTCATTTCACATTTACTGCATCCGCTCACAGAGGGAAGAGGAAGACACAGAAGAGGAAGACGCAGAAGAGGAGGAATCAGATGGAAGGATGCATCCCAGTCAGCCCCTTTGCGGCGGGGATATCCGGGATGGAATCATTCGCCTGCGATCCCACTGCCTGGGCAGGCTGTTTCTTCTTGTTGACTCGCTGGGTGGACAAGTTGCATTTCTTAGGTATGTGAAATGAGGAAGGCACAAGGGTGGAGTTGTGCTGACCAGAAGGCGGGGAAAGCAAGAGGTGCATGTCAGAAGGAGGATAATATACGAGGATACCCACATTCCAGCCCTGTCACTGGCCAAGGGCTCAACCATGCCTCTGCCAAGAATGGCCTGAACGGACTCCTCCAAGGGGGTGAGGTGAAGCGAGGAATGGGAGATGTGCCTGGTGATTGGTGCAGGTTGTTGGTAGGTGAGTGAATGGCGGTTGTGCATTGAGCAGTGTGTGAGGCGAGTGGTGCAGTGGGTAGGAGACAGCTTTTGAAGATGCATTCACTGACCTTGACCAGTGGTCTGAGGTCTTGAAGCTTCTTTGGGCACTCGAGCCACATGGTGGGCCGACACTGCTGGCAGTGACGACCTTCGTGATGTACTCCCACATCGGTTTTTCTGGAGTGTCTCCTGGCCCCTGTGGGTAGAGGGCCGCTCTTGCAGTGTTGGCCCCCTGCACAAAGCTAGGGTGCTGCCTGCGAGACTCTGGGTGCCCCTTCTCTGGCTTGCTGAGCCATTTGTGGTAGCGTTGAAGCATTTGTTGAGGTAATTCAACTTTAACAGTTAAATATTCACATTTGGAACGTCTTTGAAATATTGAATATCTCTTAAAAGGCAGAAAGGGATGAAAAATGTATTGACTCGCTGCATTTTATTTTGTGTTGCTTCAGTGTGCATGGCTCCTTTAAATCTCAGACTGCTTCGTTACCCACAATTCCTTGCACGCTTCATAGCTTCGCTCACGGAGGCTGTGGGAAGCTGCAACGCCAGACCTGGACAGAAACTTCATCCCGGGCCCCTCCGGCAATGCCACCAGGATGGCGTTGCACAGAAGGTGAGTGCTGCTCCATCTATCGCCAGGGCCCCTCCAGACCAATTTCACTCGGTTAACGTTACAGCCATTTCCAGTGGCCGTTTATTGCAGTTGCCGGTGACTTTGCTGGCGAACATAAATTTTACTCGCTGAGAATTTCATACCGACCACTTATAGTGGGAGCATCATCATCATCATAGGTGGCCCCTCGAAGCGAGGATGACTTGCTTCCACGCCAAAAAAGGATGAGTTCGCAGGTGTTTCAATGAAGGACCTAATATTCCACATCCCAAACTACATCCTGAAGGGTGGAAGATGCCTGTGCGTTGATTTTTTTAACGTGGAGTGGCCGTTGCACACCAGCCACCACACGGGCTTGACAGAGCGAGGTCTTGGTCCAGTTGGCAAGGATTACCCAAGACGACTGGAGACCAGCTCTGCTGCACGGACCTAGTGCGCACACATATCGCAGTGTGGGCTGGGCCGTGCTGCCCCTGGGCCCCTGGCTCCGAACTCACGCCTCTCCTGGGCCCCGATCATATCCCTCCACAGTCTCTTGCCGCTCCTGCTGTACCTGCCCACGCTCCAATCTCCGACCTGGACCTTGACGACGTCACTCTTCGCTGCCAACGCCCTCCTGCACCAGCTCGCAGCATGTTGGGAGCACCATCACCACAAGGACTGTAGCAGTTCAAGGAGCAGGTTCGCCACTGTTATGTATGTAAACTTTACGAGTGTGTTAGACTTGCCACCAGGGGGCGCACCTGTGGGAGACCCAAGGGTCACCTGCACACCCCAGGCAAGCAGGTGTAAAAAGCAGTCCACCAGGCTGCTTCCTTACTCTGGAGCTACATTGAAGAGACCAAGATCATAACAGTTTGGGCTTACAGTATACAGTCTTGTGGAGTTATTCTGAACGTAACAGGCACCATCTCTAGGAATGGGCAACAAATGCACGCTTGCCAGCATCTCCCACATCCCAAGAACAATTCACTTTAAAGTAACCATGCAACATAGCACTAGCACAACAAGTAATCTTAATGGTAGCCGTGGCCTAAAATGTGCTTCCGGCTCCTTGCAGGTAGATAGTTGGTTCAGTGAAGTGGCACAGAGGACTACCATCCTCACAACCACCACATACAGCACCATCCTGACTTTACCAGACACTAGCCAGAGGGTCGAGCACTGGGTACTCTGTCCCGTCACTGTACACACATGTCTATAATTTTGGATTTCTTTCCCTTCATTTATCTCTGTTTCTCTTCTGTTCTCCGCCCCCTTCTTCCTTGGGAAAAGTGTATAATGCATTAAGTTGCCCTTTGAGGCTTTCCAAAGGCTTGCAGAATTGTTGACATTCGTTTGTACACACCTTTAATGGACCACATCCCCTTTAAATTTTACTTAAAACACAATGCTCCAGTCCTCCCACAAGTGCACCCCCCCATGTTCATCCTAATCTGCATCTGTAATGATGCTAACAAGCCCCCCTAGTAAAATTGGATGCAAATGGTAAGTTCCATCTGAGTCGAATATCTGCCAAGCCATTCAAATCTAAACTACAGTAATAATGAAAAATAGAAGCCTAAGGTTCTCACAGACCAGGCACGTACTGTGGCCTAGAGGGCGGAAGCCACAGGTATGACCTCCCCTCCGACATTCCCTCTTTGCCGGGATGGTTTTGGCCTTTGCTCATTGCATCCATACAGTGAGATTATGAATCCCAAGACATCCTGCTTTGAACCTAAACTTGGATCACACATTAAAACTCCATGCAACATGTCCTGAAGCTAGTCACCTCTCAATGTTCCCCCTTCTTCTACTGAACCCATTGACTCGCACTCGTTGCCATTCTTCATGTGCAAACTGAAACATCAAATGTCAGCAGACTATTGATTACATAAAATCACATCGAATGTACGGCACAGAAACAGGCCACTCAGTCCAACTGGTCCATGCCAGTGTTTATGCTCCACACAAACTTCCTCCTACCCCTCTTTATCTAATCCTATCAGCATAACCTTAAAATCCTTTCTCCCTCATGTCTTCATCTGGCTTCCCCTTAAAGGCACCATTCATTTACTTATGGGGAAACTGATTCTGCTGTCATCTGACACCAATGCATGCGCATTTCCAGCAAGGGTCAGTAGGCGGACAGCAGGAACCCCAGGCACTTTTATTTTTGTATCCCCAGTCCACAGACACTAAAGAAAGCCTCCCCGCTTCAGATCAGCTAACTTAGCACAGACTGGGATTCAAATCTGTGACCTTCCTGGTATCACGCCAGGCAGTGCATTTCCCAAAATTAGGTTTCCAGATTGTTAGTTGGTTTGGAGTAAAGATGGAAGGAACACATTAGTTTGGTTGCTTGGATTTGCATCCATAATTCCACACAAGTAACATGCCAAAATGGATCTGGTACATCACCACAGGGAACAGGGAGACCTCATTAACTGCACTGTGCATTGTGATGTTCAATCACAGCTTTCTGTATGTTTGTAATATCCCCTCCATATGACGGAGAAGATCAGACAACTTAAGGGATTATTATTGAACAGATGACTGTAAAATGGGGAAAGCTAGTTTTACCTAGTTAAAACTTGCCCACTAGATTGTAGAGTAATTCAAAAGCAACTCAGAAGTCAACCTCCTGTGGTATCATTAAAGTTATTCAGAAATGGAGGACAACAATGGGCTTCACTTTTCTCAGTTCTAATGAGGTAGAGTTGCATGTTTATATGACACTTCTTTGCCAATTATTTTAATGGGAGTGCTAAAACACCAGGCAGTGGAATTTCGCATGACCATGCTAAGTATTCGTACATTAATATCGCACAATCTGAGTTGAGTCTCTATGCCTTTGTGGTCGGCTCGTGAGCACCAATGTTTGAAGCCTAGTAGCAGGCAAATTTCCTGCCTTCTCATCTACAGAATGACTTATGTCTTTGGAAAATTAATAAAGTAATTAAACTCCACCTCCACACCATCTGGGAATTCATATTACCAGCACTGGCATTGAAGTCGATACATACTTTGAAGTACCTATGATACCTTTCTGTTATAACTCACTTGAATCAATGATTCACACTTATGTTGAGTGTGATAGAAAACCCTGGTATTTTGCACACCATCTAGTGAATCTAGCCACAAATCCTACCCACAAAATCTGCAAAAGGACATAGACAGGCTAAGTGAGTGGGCAGAAATTTGGCAGATGGAGTATAATGTTGGAAACAAAAAATCGAAGTGCAAGTTATTATTTAAATGGAGAAAGATTGCAAAGTGCCACAGTACAGCAGGACCTGGGGGTACTTGTGCATGAAACACAAAAGGATAGTATGCGGGTACAGCAAGTGATCAGGAAGGCCAATGGTATCTTGGCCTTTATTGCAAAGGGTATGGAGTATAAAAGCAAGCAAGTCTTGCTACAGCTGTATAAGGTATTGGTGAGGCCACACTTGGAATACTGCATGCAGTTTTGGTTTCCATATTTACGAAAGGATATACTTGCTTTGGAGGCAGTTCAGAGAAGGTTCACTAGGTTGATTCCGGGGATGAGGGGGTTGACTTATGAGGAAAGGTTGAGTAGTTTGGGCCTCTACTCATTGGAATTCAGAAGAATGAGAGATGATCTTATCGAAACGTATAAGATTATGAGGGGGCTTGACAAGGTGGATGCAGAGAGGATGTTTCCACTGACGGGATAGTAGAACTAGACAGCATGATCTTAGAATAAGGGGCCGCCCATTTAAAACAGAGATGAGGAGAAATTTCTTCTCTGAGGGTTGTAAATCTGTGGAATTCGTTGGCTCAGAGAGCTGTGGAAGCTGAAATAGACAGAAAAAGACAGTTTATTAAACGATAAGGGGATATGGGGTTATGGGGAGTGGGCGGAAAGTGCAGCTGAGTCCATGATCAGATCAGCCATGATCTTACTGAATGGTGGGGCAGGCTCAAAGGGCCGTATGGCCAACTCTTGCTCCTATTTCTTATTGTTATGTATTAAACAAAGAGTCTGACCAGATACTGTGAGCTCAAAGTAAAGTGTGACCGTAGTCCTTTCTTACAGGTCTCCAGAGTGCCTCTCCAGCCTGTGAGGCCTCCTTATGTACAGGTGCTCCCAAGGGATTGCGGGATCCCTTGGGACTCCAGGGGATGAACCCTCTGGTGGTTAGACAAGGTATTTAACAGTTTACATATATAACACTTATGTTCTTATCTATTCAGCAAAGCTTTGTTCTTGATCTTTAAATTTAGGGATCACACAGCCGATGTACAAGAGGTTAGAGAGTGTTTTTAAATCACCAAGGATTTGTACATAGACTATTGGAGATTGGACGCATCCACCTTGGTCACCTGTCAATAAAATGGCACATTATAAAAAAGTAGGTATACTTACTGAAACCAGTTGGGCTTGGGAAAATACACAAAACTTGGTGTTTTTTTTAACTTAGGGACTGAACAAATGGGCCTCAATGGTTTCTTTTGGCCAGGTACACTCTTCTCTTCCTAAACTTTGAAATTTATCCCAGCTGGCAACAACCACCATGATAGATCAAAGTTATTTTACTTTTACTGAAGGGCAATGTATCCGATTCGAAGAGACCCAAATTGGGTCAAATCTGTTTTTTCCACAAATAACTCCATTTGACCAATTTGAGATCACTGCTTTTCACTGTGGTCAAGTTGCTGTAAAAATGCAGCTGTAAAATTCCCAGTTGGAAATGACACATGATTCAAAAGGAGAGACACTTGTGGCTGACGGAAAGCATGTGTTTTTAATTATTAGATAATAATTTCCATAAGTTGTCCATCTTTGTATTTCTGGCATCAGTGAGCAACAGCAGAACAAATGGATTTCAAAGTAACAGCACCCTAATTGGAAAAATATCTGATCTAAATTTGGTTAACAAGCAGAAAGGGTGTAAACAGAACTGAGGGAGAGGTGAAAGGTCAAAGGTAATTTTGCTCTACCAAGATGCACCACAAAACAATGCGTTGTTCTTGCAGAACCGTACCTCAGAATTGTCTTGGTTGTTCTGTAGCCATGGTATGATGCCATTTTGTCTTGTGCAGCAACATCATTTTCTTCCTCGTAACTGCTGTGCTCGGTCCATGTCATGGCCATGTGGGACAGCTTAATCTCATTTTCTTTTGGTCTCTGAATGGCAGACAATAAAATAAGCAGGCTGTGAAATTAGGTTCAAAACAAAATTCCATTGTTTTTTGTGGGTGAATTGTTCCACTCATTGAAGTCAGTACCGGGGGTCTGGAACTCTTCCAGTTATTCCTTCCCCAACATCAGCATTATGCATCACCACATCAAATACAGAGTAAAGCTCCCTCTGTTAGGGTATAAACTCGTGTTTAACAGCATCCTCAGAGCAGCACCCACTACATGACAGATCCATTTCCCACACCAACCATGTGGCATTGCTGAGTGAGATAAACAATTAAGGCCAAATTGTGGACTGTTGTTTAGCCAGTGGGATCTTAGATAAATGCAGCCCAACACATTTATCAATTTACTATCATTCACAATCTCAGGTAGATTTGGGAAGGATCTACCAACATTCGGTCCTCTCCCAAACCCAAAACTCATCATCATCATAGGCAGTCCCTTGGAATCGAGGAAGACTTGCTTCCACTCTTAAGCATGAGTTCTTGGGTGTCTGAACAGTTCAATACGAGAGCCACAGTCTCTGTCACAGGTGGGACAGACAGTGATTGAAGGAAAGGGTGGGTGGGGAGTCTGGTTTGCCGCACGCTCTTTCCGCTGCCTGCGTTTGATTTCTGCATGCTCTCGGCGACGAGACTCGAGGTGCTCAGCGCCCTCCCGGATGCATTCCCTCCACTTAGGGTGGTCTTTGGCCAGGGACTCCCAGGTGTCGGTGGGGATGTTGCACTTTATCAGGGAGGCTTTGAGGGTGTCCCTGTAACATTTCCTCTGCCCATCTTGGGCTCGTTTGCCGTCGACAAGTTCCGAGTAGAGCGCTTTGGAAGAAACCCAAAACTACATCACAGGCAATAATCAGAAACAGCAATTTAGGCTCTGCACTGGCCGACACAGATAGACTAGACCTCCAGTGTAGTAAGAGCCAGCAAGACTCAGGAACTTCCTTGCATGTGAATATACCGCAGAGACAATCAGGAAGTTTTTAAACCGTCTAGTGAATGTGTCGACACGTTGAACCCAGGTAAAGCCGCAGTTGTATAAACAGATTAGATCAAGAAATAATATTGCATTTATAATGGCTCAGTGTTTTGGGACAAGGAGTCATTCCTGAAGCAAAAGAGTGATTCTGATGCAGGTGGGAGACAGCCGGTGAATATCAACACATGCTCACAGTTGGCAAAGTGTCTAATCCTTCACACTTTAATTCAGTTCACCCCGAGCTCCAGGTAATAAGCAGAATGCCAAACCACAGGGTCTTGGAGCCAACCTTACAGAACCAACAGTCATTCCTGAACAATAAAAAGAAAAAGCAAAGAAAAACTGTATGTGCTGCAAATCGGAAATAAAAACAGAAGAATCACAGCAAGTAAAGCATTGTTTATGGAGAGAAAATGTTTGAGTCCTTCTTCAGAACTAAAGACTGAAAGATAGGCAAGCCTTTAGTAGAATTAGAAAAGAGTAGAGGATTTAAACCTCTGGATCTGGGGCACTGAGTCAGCACACTGTCTTATCACCGCAACAATCTGATTCGAATCCCACCCAGAATGATGAAAGAAGAACTTGTATTTATATAGTGCCTTTAACATAGAAAACATCTCAATGTGCTTAACTGAAAGTCTTTTCTCTGTGTTGACTATAATGGTCAAAGTGAACTGAGTTTGGAAAATGTCAAACCAGTTTCCAGTTTGCGCCTGACAACAGTACAATCCCTTGTATCATGTCTGTCTTGTCTCCCACAATCATAGGCAGTCCCTCGGAATTGAGGAAGACTTGCTTCCAATCTTAAAATGAGTTCTTAGGTGTCTGAACAGTCCAATATGGGAGCCACAGTCTCTGTCACAGATGCCCCGAGCTTCATGTTAACGGAGTGGAAGATGCCTGTGCGTGAGTGATTTTAACGTGGAGTGGCCATTGCACACCGGCTACCACACGGGCTTAGTTGAGCAAGGTCTTGATCCAATGGCAGAGGGGGGTCCAAGTAGACTGACCAGGTACTGCTGTATGGGCCTAGTTGCCTACGGCGAGATGTTGGCCACAGGCTCAGCGCTGAGTAGCGCCCTTGATGGTAGATGGTCCGAGGCTTGGTTGGGGGCAGGCATTGGGAGGGTCAGTGGCCCGCTGGGGTTTGTAGTGGAAGGTCAGGGGGGCTCACAGCCATGGTACTCACCATGTGCTGGAGGAGGAGAGGAGGCCAGGTCACCATTGGTGAAAGAGAGTCTCCAGTCGTCGCTGAAGGAAGTCCAGCCACCATCGTAGGAGAGGAGGATTTGGTCGCGGTTGAGGAGGAGCGATCGGTGGCGATCGGAACACCTCCAGCGGCGGCAGACAGTCTCTCCTCCTTGACGACGGCTGGACCTTCCCACAATACTGTGCTGTCTGTAAGCTTGTAATGTTGTAGCTCCACACTGTGGATGTGGACGTATTGTGTTACTGCAACTAAATGAGTCAGCTGACCAGAAGCTTCCGGAACTTCTGAGATGCTGTCTGCCTTTATAGAAAGCTGTGTGTGCTGTGCTCTGTGAATATAGCACAAATACTAAGGCAGCAATTGGACTGACATGGATAACTGTTGTAAGAAATAGATAATTTCAAACTGATGCAGTCAGGGTTCGCCTGTTTAGATTTGAGTTAAGGTACATTCTTGGGGCAGATTAAAGGGAGCTTTTCTGTGCACCTAGCCTGGGAATGCCTGATGTGGCATTGGGTGCCAACATGGATGACGTATTCTAGTCCTCATCACTGACACCCCAGTAACATTTCCAGGTATAGAGATGGAATATTTGTGGAATAATCACTTTTTACAAATTTCATTTCCGATACCCCGGGGTAGAAATTCACCCCCGCCAGAAACCTGGTGCACCTGCCGTTTTCTAAGTGCTTTTACCATCGCGTCAGACGAGGTGGACTCTGGATCGATTTTCGGCTCTTGTCAATTTTTTGGGAGCGGACCGGAAGCTGGTCATAATGGGGGGCAGAAGTGCGGCGGGAAATGCTCCAGAGAGGCGGAGGTGGGGGTGGAACGGAGCCTCCGCTGCTGTCAGTCAGGTGCTGACGTCAGTGTGCGTGTGTGTGCGTCACCACGTCCCTCCCCTCATTTAAAGGGGAGAGTACCAGCGATTATTTAGCTTTGGCCCACTGGGCCACCGGGGAGGGTTTCGGCCGGGCCAGCAGCCTGGCACCCAAGAGGGGGGTTGCCAGGCTGTCTGTTGGTGGCCCCAGCCAAACCCAGGGCCATAATTGTCCGGCCGATTGGGAAGTCGGCCGGCCAAAATAAAAAACTGGCGGCCGCGGCAGTGCGCCCTCCCCGTGAAGGGCCGCCGCACTGCCATGGCTCACAGAGTGAAAGGGAGGTGCACCGACAGACAAAGCCGTCGGGGGCATCACGCAGCGGATTAATGATTTTTGGAGCTAAATTTCACGGGAGGGGTACCGTGGAGGTGCGGGAGGTCGGTGGCGCGCCCTTCGATGACGCACTTAGGATGATCAGCAGCTGCAGGGTGGTAGTGGGGACTGCCAGAAAACCCCCCGAGCTGAATTTCACTGGCAGCGGCCAATGGACCGGAAATCAGCAGCTGCTCGACCCCACTGCCTGGCCGCCGCGTTCTAGCGGTAAGAGGCCTTTTTGGAGGGCTGAATTTTGTTCCCCCCTGACTTTCATAATACATAAGTGTGACATCTCAAGGTTTCTGATCTTTTTTATAGTCTCCACCGAAGAGATTTGGGTATGAGCTACATTTAATTGTTATGTTTTAAACAAAGTGAATTTGCACATTTCCAAAACAAAAACACAGTCTACAGGCACTGAAGATGTGTGTTAGAGCAGAGTGCCACAGCTCATCGTTTACTTGTTACATGGAGACGTCACCCAGATCCAGGTCGCTGATTTGGAGCGGGGGCAGATACAGCAGGAGCGGCGAGGTCGGGGCGAAGGTGCGGCGAGAGTTCGTAGAGGGATGTGATCGGGGCCCGGGAGAGGCGCGAGTTCGGGGCCCAGAAGAGGCGAGGGCCCAGGGGCAGCACAGGCCCAGCCCACACTGCGATATGTGTGTGCACTAGGTCCGTGCAGCAGAGCTGGTCTCCAGTCGTCTTGGTTAATCCTTGCCACTGGACCAAGACCTAGCTCTGTCAAGCCCGTGTGGTGGCTGGTGTGCAACGGCCACCCCACGTTAAAAAAATCCACGCACAGGCATCTTCCACCCTTCAGGATGTAGTTTCGGATCCGGAATATTAGGTCTTTCATTGGAACACCTGTGAACTCATCCCTTTTTGACGTGGAAGCAAGTCATCCTCGCTACGAGGAACCGCCTATGATGATGATGATGACATGGAGACAATGGGAACAGTTGGTTCATCCCAGATTAAATAAATCACGAGGGTCCTTATTTATTTTGAGGTTGGCAGAAGATAGTGAGGTCGAAATCGGTTTCTTACACGGCCCGTTCCCACCGGAGCGAGCCGGCTAATGGGCGGCTAAATGCTTACCATCGACGCGACCAGGTTCCTGGGCTCTCGCTAAATTTAGTTGGGCGGTTGGGGCGGGGCCAAGACCTACCGCTGCGCGCTCTGCTGCCACCCACGTGGTGACGTCATCGAGTGTGCAATGCCCCATTGCCGCCGCCGCTCCGAAATTAGGTGAGTACGGTGGCCTTACCGGCAGCCATCTGTACCGGCTGGGAAAGCCGGCGGGACTTTGGGGATCGGGGCGGGAGCGTCCAGGGACCAAGGTCAGTGTTTCGGTCTGAAATTCGGATGAACGCCTCCGACACGAGAAGTTTTTACGAAATGACCAGGTGGTCCCAGAGGTGTCTGCGTTTGCGGTGGGAGGCCTTCCCTTCCCGCGCTTCGGAGCGAGGCCCTGTCCTCCAGGTTCGCATGAAGAAAGGGGGAGTCACGTGTGTCTGGACAACCAATCACGGTGTAGTATTCTCATTGACAGCGATGGGAACTCCTTGTCTCCCGAGTTCTTATTGTTATCAATGAGAAAAAAAACAAACACGCTAAACACAACATAACCTTTTTTAAAAAACACCTCACATAATTAAAATCAATTGAAATTAAAGTTAATGAAATGTTTTAGAAAAAATATCTACTTTTTGGATTTTTTTTTAAAGTGTTTTAATCGGCTTTAAAATAAACTTACCTTTGTGGACAGGGTTTTTAACATATAAATGTGCATTTAAATTTTATTTTTATATGCCTTAAAACTCTTATGCTGGTAAAAGTAGGCTGTGAAGCCAAAACTTGACAGATCAGAAAAGCCGGTTTTTGGTGCAAGCGCATTGCCCGCCGAAAACCGGCTTTTGCGGGGCCTCGCCGAGTCCTTACGGAATACGTTCGGACACGGCAAGGCCGGAAATCTAGCCGCACTATGTTTTTTTTAGCATTTAGATATTAATGGGACCAGTGGGGAAGTGTGCGAGAGTGTCAGAAACGTAAAAAAATATATATATTAACTCGCATGCAGGCATCCTGCCGTGGGGAAATTCGGTCGGCCTCCTGAGGTGCCGCTCCGTTGGCGCCCGAGGGTGAGTGTGCCATGCCACTTTTAGCGCTGCTCTCTCATCTTTGGGCGGCAAAACTGAATTCTGCACAGTTTGAGGCGGCACCTACCGGCCGGCGTTAAAATCAGCCCTCAGCCGGTGTCACCGCCTCAAAAACGGCCGGACCGAATTTCAACCCCGGTGTCTTGAGACCACCAAGGGGGAGGTCAGATCGTCGGTTTGATTGACAGGCCCGCTAGCGAATCAGTGAATGGGGAAGTAGTCAGAGTGGCAGCCCTCCCACTTGCTGGCCGGGTAAAGTTAAGCAAGCCCAGTAGCAGGGATAGTGTGACAGATTATCTTTCTATATTTCCTTCGTTTTTGCTGAAGGTTTTGTAATTAGTTGAATCAGGTGAGATTTGATTACATCTGTTACTCTACCTGTAAAATAATGCTGCTTAACAATTCATATTTGGCTGTGCACGTGGAGGGTACTTGCAAAACACGCAATATTGTGTTCAGAACACAAGGGGGTTTTATTGCTGCACTCGCAGGTTACACTATTGTACACGTATAATTAGATATTAGGCAGTATAGGCAGCCCTGAGCACAAGACACTCGAACCACTATTGGAGTGATCAGCGCCACTGCACTCCGCAAGATCCTACAAATCACCTGGGAGGACAGATACACCAACATCAGCGTCCTCGACCAGGCCAACATCCCCAGCATTGAAGCACTGACCACACTTGATCAGCTCTGCTGGGCAGGCCACATCGTTCACATGCCAGACACGAGACTCCCAAAGCAAGTGCTCTACTCAGAACTCCTTCTCGGCAAACGAGCCAAAGGTGGGCAGAGGAAATATTACAGGGACATCCTCAAAGTCTCCCTGATAAAGTGCAACATCCCCACTGACACCTGGGAGTCCCTGGCCAAAGACTGCCCGAAGTGGAGGAAGTGCATCCGGGAGGGCGCTGAGCACCTCGAGTCTCGTCGCCGAGAGCATGCAGAAAACAAGCGCAGGCAGCGGAAGGAGCGTGCGGCAAACCAGTCCCACCCACCCTTACCCTCAACGACTGTCTGTCCCACCTGTGACAGGGACTGTGGTTCTTGTATTGGACTGTTCAGCCACCTAAGGACTCATTTTAAGAGTGGAACCAAGTCTTCCTCGACTCCGAGGGACTGCCTATGATGATGATGTACCCAAGAGAATATCTAAGGAAGACCAAAAACCTGTAAGAATAATTCCCTTGCCTTACCTTCTCCACCTCCATTTTTCGTCTCTCTTTTTCTGTTTTCTCGTGGTCCAGTTGCTCTTTCTCTTCTCTCACATACGTCAATCTCTCTCGATCATCGCGGTCTTTCTGAGCTCTTGCCACCTCCTCCGTCTCCCTTTGCTTTCTTTCACGCTCTCTCTGCCGACGTCTTTCCTCCTCCTGCTCTTCGTCTCTTTGCTTCCTTTGTTTCCGCCTCCTTTCCTCCTCCTCAATCTGCCACATTTTCAGTTTAGCAACCCCCGGCCCCTCCTGATCCTCCTGCCCCTTTCTGTCCCTCACAGCGTAAGTGCGCCCCCCTCGTGATTCGTCCACGCGGTCTTCCGCTGTCTGTCCCAGCTCCTCCCGGCGTTTCTGCCGACGTTCCTCTCGTCTCTGAGTCCAGTCGCTGAAGCCCTCATCCTCATCCAGGGCAGAATTGGTCGACTTGGAGCTGAAGTCGTACCTGTGATTATCAAGAGAAAACAATTACTAAAGTTTGCAGATTATAAATGCTTGTTGCTTCCAGTCAAGCCTGATGATCAACTATCACTAATTTATTCAGTCATCATAAAAAGGCAATTTCAAAATCTGAACTATTCCATCATAATCACCATCATAGGCAGTCCCTCGAAACGAGGATGACTTGCTTCCACACCAAAAAGGGATGAGTTCACAGGTGTTTCAATGAAGGACCTGATATTCCAGGTCTCGAACTACATCCTGAAGGGTGGAAGATGCCTGTGTGTGGATTTTTTTAACGTGGGGTGGCCGTTGCACTCCAGCCACCACACGGGCTTGACAGAGCTAGGTCTTGGTCCAGTGGCAAGGATTAACCAAGATGACTGGAGACCTGCTCTGCTGCATGGACCTAGTGCACACACATATCGCAGTGTGGGCTGGGCCCGTGCTGCCCCTGGGCCCCTCGCCTCTTCTGGGCCCTGAACTCACACCTCTCCCGGGCCCCGATCACATCCCTCGACAAGGCCTGGCCGCTATTGTACAGCGAGGGGATCGGATCAGTGTAAAAACCCATCGGGCTGTAAGTCTTAGAAAATGTTTACTATAAATGTACATGTCATCGTTCTGTAAATGGAGTGCAAGCTCTGCATTTAATCTGTATTGTGCTACGTGAAATGTGATATTTGGATTGTAATACAGGTGTGACATCCGAAATCCGGAAACCTCGGGACCGAGGCCATTCCGGATTCCGGGTATTTCCGGATTTCGGAACGTCTTTGCCTGGGCCGAGGTAGGTAGGTTGGTGAGGTCGGTCGGGGGTGGGGTGGGGGGGGGGCGTTGGTCGGGGGGGGTGTCTGTTGGTCGGGCTGTCGTAGGTCGGGGGTGTGTCGGTTGGGGGGGTGTGGTTGGTTGAGGGTTCGGTCAGTCGGGCCGCCGGAGGTCGGGGCGGGGGGTGGGTGCGGTTTGGGGGGGGGGGTGGGGGGGGTCAGTCAGGCTGGCGGAGGGTCGTTTGGGCCGCTGGAGGGGCTGAGGCCGGGGGAGATCAGGGGAGGCCAGGCCGAGGCGGGGTCGGGCAACTGGATGTCGGGCCGAGGCCGGGGAAGGTCAGTCAAGACGAGACCGGGGGAGGTTGGACGGCCAGAGGTCGAGCCACGATAGGGGGAGGTCGGGCCGCTGAGGCGAGGGAGTCTGGATTTCAGAACATTTTCCGGTTTCTGGACGACCCCGCCGCGGATCGGCCCGGTGTCCGGATTCCGGACCATTCCGGATTTTGGATTTCGCATCTGTATAACATATCTTGATAAATTTTATGAATAAAGTATATTTTTGAGGAAAAAAATGACTTGACGACCGCCTTAGTCAGGCGAGAGCGTTGTCACTTACAGAGGGCCTACAAACACATCCAGCAGTTAGGCAACTGTTCGTTTTTGAGTTCAACACCTGTTTATTTAATACTAACCACTTTCGAGCTGACAAACACTCTTTCCTAATGAAAAGCAACTCCTTTTGGAGCTGTTTTCCATCAAAGCCTGACTTGTTTATACTCTGAAAGGCAGAAGAATGGCATCAGGGACGTGACATTTGGACCAACAGCAACCAGACCAGGGGTAATGATTGAGAGGAGGGCTGAGAAGTATTAACACGCAGCAGAAGGTGATAAGGAAAGTGCCTGCAAGGTCATTGTAAATTTGGTAAAGGATTAGGAAAAAATGTGCCCAACCTTTCCAATCTTTGGGTTTTCACAATGCATTATAAAGTGGAAAAGCAATTTTACCCATCAGAAGAACAACTCAACTTATTGGCTCTTTATGTCTGCGGACATTTATTCTCTCCCTGCTCTTGTTCCTTGTTCCCTTTGTAGCATCTTTCCTTTTCCTCAGTTTGTTGCATTTTCCATTCACCAACGCTCGCTTCTCCTGATCGTCTGTCCCTCAGAACATAAATACGCCCCGTTCGTGATTTATCAGCTGATCCCCTACACCACTTAGGGCAGCCTACTGTCCAGGAGGGGATCTCAAACATGCATTAGGCCCCTCGTTAACATATGCCTGTTTCAGGGATGCCTGAGAAATCATCCAACCCAATTTGGGGTCAGATATATACTCAGGCCACCTTGGGTGTCTGTGGTGTAAAATTGATGCTCTTGAACCTCATTCTGGGCCTCCAAAAAATGGGCTCACTTTGGGGTCCAGCTTGCCTCCAATCACAAAAACAGCATCGTGCAAGTTTGCGCATGGTATCCAGGCAGTTGTCAGGAGGCTTTTATCTTGCGGCACTCAACCATCCCCTCAATATCCGACCAGCCACCGATGTGACAGCATGGCTGCTGGAGGGGCTCAGGTGCCTGATCAAACATTGGGGTCACCTTCTTACCCCTCTATCAACATAACTTGCCAACACTCCATTTACTCACATATATTAATAGCAGCTTCTTAGTCTGCATTGTCAATATGTCATTGTCATAGAAGTTGGGTTGGCTGAATACTTTCAATATTCTTTAATATATGAGCCATCATCATCGGCAGTCCCTCGGAATCGAGGAAGACTTGCTTCCACTCTTAACATGAGTTCTTAAGTGGCTGAACAGTCCAATAGGAGAGCCACAGTCACTGTCACAGGTGGGACAGACAGTCATTTGAGGGAAAGGGTGGGTGGGACAGGTTTGCTGCATGCTCCTTCCGCTGCCTGCGCTTGATTTCTGCATGCTCTCAGCGATGAGACTCGAGGTGCTCAGCGCCCTCCCGGATGCACTTCCTCCACTTAGGGCGGTCTTTGGCCAGGGACTCCCAGGTGTCAGTGGGGATGTTGCAGTTTATCAGGGAGGCTTTGAGGGTGTCCTTGAAACATTTCCTCTGCCCACCTTAGGTTCGCTTGCCGTGAAGGAGTTCCGAATAGAGTGCTTGCTTTGGGAGTCTCGTGTCTGGCATGCGGACAATGTGGGTAATGCAGCGGAGCTTTGTATATCTCCGTATTTGTATATAATAGGGGAATGAACTGGTTACTGGGATCACTGAGCAATTAACTCATTGATCTGCTGTTTCCTTGCCTTCACTCTGGTCTTTCTCGTTCGATGTGGACTACTGTTGCTGCGTCTCCTCCAAATGCAGGTCTCTGTGTGGCACGGTTGTGCAGGATGTAGCACACTGCTACAATATAGGAGACTCTTTCTTGGGCATTAGTAAGGGACTCCCGGGCCTGACCAGGCACCTGAACCCCCAGCAGCCATGCTGTCACATTGGTGGCTGGTCGGATATTGAGTGGCACAAGATAAAAGCCTCCTGACAACTGCCTGAGTACCTTGTGCAAACTTGCATGATGCTGTTTTTGTGATCGGCGACTAACTGGACATGAAGCGAGTGGTAGCCCTTCCTATTCATGAAGGTTGCTGGCTGGTGTTCTGGTACGCTGATGACAACACGTGTGCTGTCCATGGTTTCCGAGTGTGAGGGAGGCTTCAAATCCCTGAGCTCCCTCCAGTTGACTGTTGTGATCAATGGGGAGAGTGATGCACTGGTTAGCGCTGGTGAGAAGTTAAGGGCTGTGGTGACTTTCACAGCCATTGGCTAAGCATGGTTCTTTGGCCCAGCAGGCCACAGGTCCTGTTGCCGGAGGCCGCAGAGGTTGGCGATGCCTCTTGATCTCTGCTCTTCACATATGACCAAGAACGTGTCTCTTGGCCTGTATGTGATGTGTGCCGAGTGTGACCTCTTACAAGCAGCCTCCTCGTCTGCTGCCTTCTGATAGGCCACACTGTTGCTCTTTGTTGAGACTGCTGCAGCGTCTCTTGCTCCATCAAAATGAAACCGGCAATAATAACACCCATGATAAGCAGATAGAACTGAGGGTAAGTAAGGCACAATGAAGCAATCTGGAATCTGGAAACTCTCCTGGTAAGTGGCAAGTAACATACACGCCACACAAGTGTCAGACGATGACCAACTGCAACAAGAGAGAGTCTAACCACCTCCCTTGACATTCAACGGGATTATCACTGTTGAATCCTCCAACATCAGCATCCTGGGGGTTACCATTGACCAGAAACTTAACTGGAGCAGCCACATAAATCATCACCATAGGCGGTTCCTCGAACGAGGATGACTTGCTTCCACAAGAGTTCACAGGTGCTTCAATGAAGGACCCAATGTTCCAGTCCTGAACTCCAGTTAAGGGGGTGGAAGATGCCTGTGCGTGAATTTTTTTTAACGTGTGGCGACTGTTGCATTTCAGCCACCACACAGGCTTGACAGAGCTAGGCCTTTATCCAGTGGCAAGGGTTAACCAGGATGACTAGAGACCTGCTCTGCTGCATGGACCTAGTGCGCACACATATCACAGTGTGGGCTGGTCCGTGCTGCCCCTGGGCCCTCGCCTCTTCTGGGTCCCGTACCCTCATTCGCCGCATCTCCGCCCACGATGTTCCAGGGCCCAGTGCTCCAGCTCTACTTATAGCCCCGACCTGTGGTAATGTTCTTACACAGGTCAGGGCAGTCCACATAAATACTGTGGCTACAAGAGCAGGTCAGAGGCTGGGTATTCTGCGGTGAGTGACTCCCCAAAGCCATTCCACCATCCACAAGGCATTTGCCTGGATGAGTGCAGCTCCAACAACACTCAAGAAGCTCGGCACCATCCAGGACAAAGCAGCCCGCTTGATTGGCACCCTATCCACCACCTTCAACATTCACTCCCTCCACCACCAGCGCACCGTGGCTGCAGTGTGTACCATTTACACGATGCACTGCAGCAACTCACCAAGGCTTCTTCTCCCAAAACTGCGACCTCTACCACATAGCAGGACAAGGGCAGCAGGTGCATGGGAACACTACCACCTCCAAGTTCCCCTCCAAGTCACACACCATCCTGACTTGGAAATATATCACCGCTCCTTCATTATCGGCGGATCAAAATCCTGGAACTCCCTCCCTAACATCACTGTGGGAAGATCTTCACGACACGGACTGAAGAGTTTCAAGAGTTTCACTACCTTCTTAAGGCCAATTATTGATGGGCATTAAATGTTGGTCATGCTAGCGATGCCACATCCCATGAATGAATAAAAAAAAGTCACAGAGAACCTCTGATCCAATTCCTTGCAGGTGTGTGTCCCTTTAAGTGGCTCAGAGAGATTTTACTGACGGGGTGGGTGCTGGGCAGGAAGCCTCTGGTTTTGTATTAAAATGACATCAGGGTCCTAATTGCATCATAGAACCCTGGTTTTCATGTATTCATGAGGCCCCCGCCTAGCTTTGGTGGCACCTCAGCTGACCATCAAAACTGCATGGTTCAAATGGTGGCCAATGGGAATAGAGCATAAGAACATAAGAAATAGGAGCAGGAGAAGGCCATATGGCCCCTCGAGCCTGCTCCGCCATTCAATAAGATCATGGCTGATCCACTCATACACTCAGCTCCACTTCCCTGCCCGCTCCCCATAACCCCTTATTCCCTTATCATTTAAGAAACTGTCCATTACTGTCTTAAATATATTCAATGTCCCAGCTTCCACAGATCTCTGAGGCAGTGAATTCCACAGATTTACAATCTTCTGAGAGAAGAAATTCCTCCTCATCTCTGTTTTAAATGGGCGGCCCCTTATTCTAAGATCATGCCCTCTAGTTCTAGTCTCCCCCATCAGTGGAAACATCCTCTCTGCATCCACCTTGTCAAGCCCCCTCATAACCTTATTCGTTTCAATAAGATCGCCTCTCATTCTTCTGAATTCCAATGAGTAGAGGCCCAAACTCCTCAACCTTTCCTCATAAGTCAACCCCCTCATCTCCGGAGCAATAATCACTGTGCAGCAAATTTAATTCCCCACTTTCCCTGTTCTTACGAGGCAGGCAGGGTTAAAATCGTTAAACACATGCAGTATCACCATTGGGATTGTTTTCTGCTCCACAGAGCGGATTGTGAACAAAGAGTTAGATTTAAGCATCATGTGTTAAAACAAAATATAAACCTACACAAGATTTTTTTTAAAGAAAAACTACTGAGATGAAACGTAGTTTAAACGCTAATGAGCCTTGGCTTTGACGTCGTTTTCCATAGACTGAAAAAAGAATCAATAAGCACCTCGTACCCATTGCGCTGCAAGGTCCCTGGTCCCGGGTGATGGGCAGCAGTTGTCTGGCATAGGTCCTCCCTATGGTTGTGAACACAGGTAGATAAAAAAACAGACAGTTAGCAAGGTCATTAAACAGAAACACCAACATACTCGCACTGGGAGAGCGCGTTTCCCTGCTCCGTATGTGCATCATGACACCCCGACCTGTGGGAGACCAGTTCCACAGGTTGGGAATAATAAGAGCTGGAGCGTACCACTACAATATCCAGCGCGAGCCTGTCCAAGTGTACGACGGCTTCGAGGTAGGCGACTGGCTGACATCATCAGGACACAGGTCGCCGTTTGGAGCATGGGCAGCAACATTGGCAGGGCCCAGATACAGCAGAGGAGCGGGAAGGGATCGTGGCTGACATTCGCGGGCGATCGTGGCGGAGGTTCGGCGAATGTTCGGTGCGGAGGTGCAGTGAGAGATCGTGGCGAAGGTGTGGCGAGTGTTTTGCGGCAGAGGGGCGGCGAGAGATCGTGGCGGAGGTGCGACAAATGAGCGTACGGGGCCCAGAAGAGCCGAGGGCCCAGGGGCAGCACGGGCCAGTCCACACTGCGATATGTGTGCACAATAGGTCCGTGCAGCAGAGCAGGTCTCCAGTCGTCCTGGTTAACCCTTGCGATGGAACCAAGACCTAGCTCTGTCAAGCCCGCGTGGTGGCTGGTGTGCAACGACCAACCCACATTAAAAAAATCCATGCACAGGCATCTTCTACCCTTCAATTGGAGTTCAGGACTGGAATATCGGGTACTAACATCTATGAACTCATGTGGAAGCAAGTCATCCTCGTTCAAGGGACACCTATGATGATGATGATAAACAGAAAGTTGCAAGGGCGGACTGTTGCCAGGCTCAAAGGTTTAGCATGCAAGAAGGTCATTAGAAGTTACTTTGTTTAAGTCAATTAAGATGACCAATTGATGTGGAGAAGCATGTATTATTATGCAAGGGCAAGTTGCACTGATTGAATTGAGTCTGAACATAACTATTATTGTGAGAAACAATCATAACGGGTCTCATTTTACCAGGTGTTTTTTTGGTCTGGCTTCAAGAAGATTGGAGACGTACAAACATACTACAAATGCACAAATCAGATCAGAAACTGGTACTAATGTTATACTTTTGGGTTACGCTATTGTACAAGATGATATTAGGCAGTGTGAGTCTAATCCAGTAAGTAAGAGGTATAAGAACATAAGAACACAAGAAATAGGAACAGGAGTAGGCCATACGGCCCTTTGAGCCTGCTCTGCCATTCAATATCATGACTGATCTGATCATGGACTCAGCTCCACTTCCCTGCCTGCTCCCCATAACCCCTTATCCCCATGCCATTTAAAAAATTGTCTATTTCTGTCTTAAATTTATTCAATGTCTCAGCTTCCAAAGCTCTCTGAGGCAGCAAATTCCACAGATTTACAACCCTCTGAGAGAAGAAATTCCTCCTCATCTCAGTTTTAAATGGGCGGCCCCTTATTCTAAGATCATGCCCTCTTGTTCTAGTCTCCCCCATCAGTGGAAACATCCTCCCTGCATCCACCTTGCCAAGCCCCCTCATAATCTTATACTTTTCGATAAGATCGCCTCTCATTCTTCTGAACTCCAATGAGTAGAAGCCCAACCTACTCAACCGTCCCTCATCCCCGGAATCAACCTGGTGAACCTACTCTGAACTGCCTCCAAAGCAAGTATATCCTTTCGTAAATATGAAAACTAAAACTGCACGCAGTATTCCAGGTGTGGCCTCACCAATACCCTGTGTCGCTGTAGCAAGGCTTCCCTGCTTTTATACTCCATCCCCTTTGCAATAAATGCCAAGATACCATTGGCCTTCCTGATCACTTGCTGTACCTGCATACTATCCTTTTGTGTTTCATGCACAAGTAGCCCCAGGTCTCGCTGTACTGTGGCACATTGATCCACTTGTGAGAGAGGCTGACACTAGTGAACCGTAGGAGGTTTCTACAACAAACCCACATTTGTAACAGGATGCATGGATGAACTACCCCGCCTTGTCATGGTTTCCTTTGTTTAAAAGCCTTCTACAATTTTAGCAAGTGGGGAGGTAGCAAAGATAGGCGATTTTCCTGTTTTTATGATGTTGCAAATGTACTGCAATGATCAAGATTGGTCTGTGTCAATTGTTGAGCCACTAAGGCTCATCCTTGCACATCAGTAGTGTAGCAACCATGCTAAGTGGCAAACAGAATAGACCCCAACAGAATTAACACTGAATTTTTATGGGAAGCCTCTGAAACAGCTTTTCACAGCAAAATAAAACCTGCTTTTAATTAGCTTATAGACTTCTTGCCAGCAAGCAGCTTGGCTTGGCAAGAAAGCAAACATTAATAGTGTGGTTTCCTCTTGTGTATAGTTTAATGTCCTTCAATGACTCCATGTACTGTAACATGAGTCTCTCCATTGCAGCCACTGTGTGCTTTATAAAAGAAAATCATTGAAACAAGATGTTTTGCTAATTCCTTGTGTAATCTTTACATTCAGATCGGTCGGTTGCCACGGTGCTTTGTATGATGTCAATGCCATGGACGTGAACTGTACTTTTTTGCCGATGACAGGCCTCACTCAGAATCATACCAACTAGCCTTCAAATGGTACTGTGCATTCAAAGGGCTTTGTGAATACTCTCATTCACGTCTGGCTTGCATCTTACTATAAATGTAATTATACAGTGGTGCAACAGTACAGGAATTATCACAAGATCTAGTCTATAAAGTGTTTTTCCAATTTCAAGGCTCTGACTCATGATGGAGCATGGTTCAATATGAGCTAGCAGTCCTCCAGTATCGCACCCAAGTACTTTCTAGCAGTGGGGTCAATCAGTGGATAGCAGAAAGCTGGGTGCAATTTCTGTCTGGGAGTGCAGGGTGCTGAGGCCAATTGAAATCCCTGTATGAGAATAGCTCATTCTGCAACGATCAAGGACTGAGCTTGGCAGCCACCAGATCTACACAACTCATAAACATGATGGTAATGCATTCATCCACAAGTCCATTGGGAAGTTATTTACCTCAGAAGTTCCTGCGTCACTGTTACACCATTATTTCCCTCTTTCACTCAAAGGTCTAAATTTTCCAATCAGCATGACTTTAAGCACCAGTGTTATTTCAAATAGATCAGAAAATCTAAACTAAAAATCTTGTTATGACAACCATTGTGAAGTTTATTTTCACAAAAGGGGATAGAAACATAGAAATTTACAGTGCAGAATGAGGCGATTTCAGCCCATCGTGTCCACGCCGGCCGACAAAGAGCCGCACGGCCCTCGGTCAGCAGCCCTGAAGGTTACATATAAACCTATGAAAATGAACAATGGTGGAAAGGTAAAGAGCACCCAGCCCAACCAGTCCACCTCACACAACTGCGACACCCCTTACACTGACACATTCTACACTCCACCCCAACCAGAGCAATGTGATCTTCTGGGAGAGGCAAAAACCCAGGACAATTTAGGGAGAAAAAATCTGGGAAAATTCCTCTCCGACCCATCCAGGCGATCGAAACTAGTCCAGGAGATCACCCTGGCCGTATTCGATTCCCTGCAGTACTTACCATTATATAAGAAGACTAGGGAAACATATTCAAAAGTACTTAATTGGTTGTAAAGCGTTTTGGGGCATCCTAAGATTGTGAAAGGTGTCATAGAAATTATGCAAGTCTTAATTTTTTTCTATATATTAAGGCAGCACAATTTTGCATCAAAATGGCATGTTACAGTGGTGAGTTTCATGTTTTGCAAACTGTTTCCTGCATAGTCATAGGCTCCACTTTCAACAAGCTACAGCATTCGTCACACAGAGCATCCAATGCCATTTATCAAGGGCTTGATATAAGTGAGGGGAGCTGCTCTTTTTCACTTCTATCTGGCCTGTGCTAAACTTAATGAACCCCAAAATATCACACCTTCTCAATAGAAGCCTCCCAGTCTGTGGCTGGAGAAATCTTAATGTTTCAATTTTGGAAGAAGATGCCACATTTCTTCCTGAGGTGTCTTTGGAAAACACAGGCTAAATATGTTTGGGATCCTTCCAAGTAAGCAATAGAAATAGAAAAAGCTTTGCATTGATATAGTGTCTCATCACATTGCTCAGAGTTTCACATATAAATAGCTACTTTGAAATCCAGACACTTCGCACAAAGCACGATTCCACAACCAGGCATGAAAATGATTGCCCAATTAATCTGGTTTGGTTTAAGGGGGGAATGTTAAGCCAGAACACTTGGAGATAAACTTTCAAATAGTGGCATAGGATCTTTACATTCCACCGAAACCATTGGAACAGGCAGATAGGACTTTGGTTTAACATCTCAAACAAATGGTGATACCTCCAAAAATACAGCTCCTTCAGTACTGTGTCAGCCTAGATATGTGTCCAAGTTCTGAAGTAGAACTTGAACTCACAGCCTTTCCATTTAGAGATGAGATGCCACCAATTTTGCCATGGCACTGAGCAAATGTGAAAACTGGACATCGACAGGATTGATTGGGCTCAATTGCGATGCACTCCATGTCTGTCAGCACTCATGGTCAAGTACCTGAATAATAATCACTTGGGCAGGGTACCAAAGTGACCACTGCCCATGGAACTGTGCCCAAGTGAAAGTGAGGAAAGGAAGGTGGAGCAGAAATATTGCCAGTCACTGGGGGAGGCGACGAAAGGGTTGTATCTTCTGTTCGAAACTGAAGGAGTGCACCCCGTACTAACAGGCTGAGTCTTAGTATATGTTTATAACATAGGGTTTCAAACTCTGAGCCCTGAGCCCTAGGGGGCCCATTAAGTTATCAATTTGTTTCTGTATTTGTTGACTTACTTCAGCTGTACATATAACATTTTCTGCAATGATAGTACTGTTTCATTCAGGTAGCTGAAGTCAACTTTGGGAAGTTGGGACAGGAGGAAGGTTGCTGGGAATGTGTGACTATTTGCGGGAAGTCCTTCACACAGAAAACAGTTGAAAACTGCTGTTTTACCAAAGCAGGTAGATGGAAAACGACTTCACATCTTTAGTTGATATTACTCTATTATGAATGACTCATCCACACCACACAATATCAAACTAATTGTTGAGTAAAAGCACTTGAAACCTAACTGCTTTTCAATACACATCCTCAACTCTGGCATCTTGAACCCTCAAATTCTTCAAAGATGGGGAAGTAGCTAACCGGCCTTTTGTTTCTCTCGCACTTTGTATAAACTGCTGCCGTAAGGTCAATAATAGCATTTGTCTGTTATTGTAATGGAAAATGTTTCACACTCTGTCAATATTGAGTTATTGGAGCACAAGCATCTGCTCTTTTATCAATTCTGTCAGGACATCCTTCCGACAAGAAACCTATTTCTACACAGGAACTGATGTGCCGCATTTACATTACTGTGCTGCAACTGGGACCAGCTCTATTTCCGTTGCAGTATTGCAAATTATTTGCTGTGAAATGATGACTCATGGGGCGACATTTTTCCTGTGTTGGATGTCACGTCTCGTACCCGTATCGGTGACAAACTCTGGAGAGTCCTCCCTCAACCAATATCTATTATATATGAAATATGACAAGTGCTCTCAGAATGCTAACGGTATGGCACCTGTAGATGGTGCTGTGGCGTAACAGTACAACAGTGATTACAATGGGGCAGTGCATAACATTATGTGACATCATCATCTTCATAGGCGGTCCAACGAACGAGGATGACTTGATTCCACATCAAAAGGAATGAGTTTGCAGATGTTTCAACGAAGGACCCGAGATTCCAGTCCTGAAATCGAGGGGTGGAAGATGCCTGTGCGTGGATTTATTTTAACGTGTGGTGACCGTTGCACATCAGCCACCACACAGGCTTCGCACAAGACTACCTCCAATACTCCTCGTGTGCTTGTATTTAAAAAAAAAGAAAAGCCACGATTGTGGCTTCTCATAAGTAGGCAGACAATAGTACAGAACAACTTTGGTGGTCTGCATGTACTAGCCCGCACATGTGAACAATTTAAATTTTGTGATAATAAATCTTGGGTTGTTAGAATCTCCGTCCCCAAATGGGCTGAAACAAGTCTCAAAGACGGCAAATGCAAGACTTGGGAGCAATTCTGGATGAGAGTGGAAGTGTCGCCTTGAGCAAATAAGAAAATTTAACAAAATTAAAGCAGAGGAAATTAGGCACAGGAAACATATAAGCGAGAGCAGGTCCTCCATACCGACGAAAGTAAAGTAATAGGGAGAAATTACAATACTGCAAAATGAGGCAGCACTGTGCACACTACCCCCTGAAGCTGATGCCCCCCTCCCCCAAGAAGTGCACCCCATTCCCCCCATTTGTGAAAGGTCATCATCATCATCATCATAGGCAGTCCCTCGGAATTGGGGAAGACTTGCTTCCACTCTTAAAATGAGTCCTTAGGTGGCTGAACAGTCCAATACGAGAACCACAGTCCCTGTCACAGGTGGGACAGATAGTCGTTGAGGGTAAGGGTGGGTGGGACAGGTTTGTTGCACGCTCTTTCCGTACCTGCACTTGATTTCTGCATGCTCTCGGCGATGAGACTCAAGGTGCTCAGCGCCCTCCCGGATGCACTTCCTCCACATAGGGCGGTCTTTGGCCAGGGACCCCCAGGTATCGGTGGGGATGTTGCACTTTATCAAGGGAGGCTTTGAGGGTGTCCTTGAAACGTTTCCTCTGCCCACCTTTGGCTTGTGTGCCGTGAAGGAGTTCCGAGTAGAGCGCTTGCTTTGGGAGTCTTGTGTCAGGCATGCGAACAATGTGGCCTCTTATCAACAAGGGCAGACATTGTGAAAGATAGGCCATGCCTGACAAACTTGATTGTATTTTTTGAAGAGATGACTAAAGTAGTGGACAGGGGAATATCTGTGGCTATTATTTATATGGACTTCCAGAAGGCATTTGATAAAGTCCCACATAAGAGACTGTTAACTAAGGTCGAAACCCTTGGAATTGAGCGCTAATTATTGACCTGGTTAGGACATTGGCTGAGCGGCAGGAGACAGAGAGTAGGGATAATGGGCAGGTACTCAATTTGGCAGCATGTGACTAGTGGCATCCTGCAGGGATCTGTGTCGGGGCCTCAACTATTCACAATATTTATTAATGACTTAGATGATGGCATAGAAAGTCAATATCCAAATTTGCAGATGACACAAAGATAGGTGGCATTGTAGATGAAAGCATAAAATTACACAGGGATATCGATGGATTAAATGAATGGCCAAAACTGTGGCAGATGGATTTCAATGTCGGCAAATGTGAGGTTATCCAGTTTGGACCTAAAGGATAGAACAGGGTACTTTCTAAATGGTGAAAAGCTAAAAACAGTGGCGGTCCAAATAGACTGTGGGGTCCAGGTATATCGAACATTAAAATGTCCTGAACAGGTACAGAAAATAATCAGAAAGGGTAATGGAATGCTGGCCTTTATATCTAGAGGACCAGAATACAAGGGGGTAGAAGTTATGCTGCAGCTGTACAAAGCCCTGGTTAGACCACACCTGGAGCACTGTGAGCAGTTCTGAGCACCACACCTTAGGGAGGATATATTGGCCTTGGAGGGAGTGCAGCGCAGGTGTACCAGAATGATATCCAGACTTCAAGGGTTAAGTTTCGAGAAGAGGTTACACAAATTAGGGTTGTATGCTCTAGAATTTAGAAAGTTAAGGGGTGATCTGATCGAAGTTTTCAGGATATTAAGGGGAACAGATAGGGTAGACAGAGAGAAACGATTTCTGCTGGTTGGGGATTCTAGGACTAGGGGGCATAGTCTAAAAATTAGAGCCAGACATTTCAGGAATAAAATTAGGAAACACTTCCACACACAAAGGGTGGTAGAAGTTTGGAACTCTCTTCTGCAAACTACAAATGATGCCAGATCAATTGTTAATTTAAAATCTGAGACTAATAGCTTTTTGTTAACCAAAGGTATTAAGCGATTTGGGCCAAAGGCGGGTATATGGAGTTAGGTCGCAGATCAGCCATGATCTCATTGAATGGCGGAACGGGCTCGAGGTGCTGAATGGCCTCCTCCTGTTCCTATGTTCCTATGTCTCCCTCCCCCACACACAACAGAAATTAGAACAAGACACTCCCCCAGTCAGAAGAGCTGTCGGCCATAACACCCACCCTTATATAATGGGTGCATGTTTACCAAGTGCACAAGACAAAGTGGAATTTTTGGAAAATGGACAAAAGTGCACGTGCAAATTGAGAAATTGGTGGTCCTGAATAAAGACACTAGACATTTCCCCCTCCCCCCAGCTTCCCACCGCCCCCCCACCCCGACCGCCCCTGCTCTATAGAAATCAATCATCATAGTTACTGCCCCTCTGCATTAAGCAGAGATTGTGTGAAACCCATTCTCCACAACTCAGTAGAGATCGTGGCAATCTTACCTGCCCCACATTGACCAGTGCTCGATTATCCGCACCCCCCCTGCCCCCCCTCCGTAAAATGAGCAGTGATCCTGCCCAAAGCCCTACCCCACTGAGCAAAAAATAAAACAGAACTCCCCCCACAAAGCAGAGAATATTGAAAACCTACCCCACCTCCAACTTGTAGAGCAAAGACACTGCCCTCCCTCCCCCTGACTGAACATAGATGTGGACATCATCACCATCATAGGCAGTCCCTCGAACGAGGATGACTTGCTTCCACACCAAAAGGAATGAGTTTGCAGATGTTTCAATGAAGGACCCGATATTCCAGTCCTGAACTCTAGGGGTGGAAGATGCCTGTGCGTGGATTTTTTTAACATGTGATGAACGTTGCACATCAGCCGGGCTTGACAGAGCTAGGCCTTTATCCAGTGACAAGGGTTAACCAGGACGACTGGAGACCTGCTCTGCTGCACGGACCGAGTGCGTGCACATATCGCAGTGTGGGCTGGGCCCTTGCATATCGTAGTGTGGGCTGGCCCGTGCTGCCCCTGGGCCCTGGGCTCTTCTGGGCCCCGTACCCCATTTGCTGCACCTCCGCCACGATCATTAAACATAAAGACAAACCATTATCAATGGTCCCCACTACAAACTCTGTCACCTCACCTCTAATTCGATCCCCCTCCCCGACCATTGTCTCAGACTGAACCAGTGTTTTCTTCCCTGAGCAGAGCACCTGACCCCATAACCTCCTTCAGATCTACAATTCCCCCATAATCCTCCGAATCTTGCCTTTTGTACACACCACCACTACCCCCACACGCCCCACTTCTACAATTTCCTCCTGCAACCCTTCCACCTCCGCTCCCGAAAACCCAGCTCTGTGACCATGTTTCTGCTTACTCCAACTATTATCTCCTCCTCTGGCTCAGCATCTACTTTGCCTGATTACACCTCTCGAGTGCTTACGGACATTTTTCTACGTAAAAGCCTCTATACAAGATGTAAGCTGTTGTTGCCTTCCTGGTGTCCCCAGCCTCCAAAGCATTTGTTTGATCAGTTGGTCACACCTGTCACTAAAGTAGGCTTGTGAGTCAGTTTGAATGCACAACTGCTTTACGGCAAGTGGTGCTCTGCAACACTGTGATCTGCTGCAGTCTGAGCATTTTGAGCATCAAACAGTATCCTGTGGAGACCAATGTAATTTGCCTTCTCACAGCTAAATGCTGAAAAAACTAACAGAATTCCTGAAGGCAGGCTCTGGCAGCCAGATGTGGTAAGTAATTCTTTGTACACTGCATTATCATCATCATAGGCAGTCCCTCGGAGTCGAGGAAGACTTGCTTCCACTCTTAACGAGTCCTTAGGTGGCTGAACAGTCCAATACGAGAGCCATTGTCCCTGTCACAGGTGGGGCAGATAGTCGTTGAGGGAAAGGGTGGGTGGGACTGGTTTACTGCACGCTCTTTCCGTTGCCTGCGCTTGGTTTCTGCATGCTCTCGGCGATGAGACTCGAGGTGCTCAGCGCCCTCCCGGATGCACTTCCTCCACTTAGGGCAGTCTTTGGCCAGGGATTCTCAGGTGTCAGTGGGGATGTTGCACTTTATCAGGGAGACTTTGTGTGTGGTGAGTTACACTAAATACTACATCTAAATAAATGCTCGTCAAAAAATGAACTGGGCAACACCATTAATGACCGAATGAAGTCTAATTTTCCCACTATACTCACTTTTTGCTTTTTAGTATTTCAGTCTAAAGGATTTTGAAGACCGCAATCACAAGGGATTCTGATGAAGTGTTACTCCTGAACCATCCACGCTTTTTCTTTCCCAACAGACGTTGCCCAACTTGCTGAGTGTTTCCAGCGTCTGCGGTACGTTGCCTTTTTGGTGCACTTGTGTTGGACCGACAGTAACGATATTAATTCACAGCCCGAGACAGGAATGTAATTAAAGCAGACCGACACCCATCGCAAGCAGTGGCTCTCACGTGAAAACTCCCTGCCCAGATTGCAAACCAATGCTGCCTTTAACTGCCCTGACATTGCCCCACCGGCAACAGACACCCACTGACAGTGCCCAAGTGCTTTAGCTAAGGCCAACATCCCCAGCATTGAAGCACTGACCACACTTTATCAGCTCCGCTGGGCAGGCCACACTGTCCGCATGCCAGACATGAGACTCCCAAAGCAAGCGCTCTAGTCGGAACTCCTTCACGGCAAATGAGCCAAAGGTGGGCAGAAGAAACGTTTTAAGGACACCCTCAAAGCCTCCCTGATAAAGTGCAACATCCCCACTGACACCTGGGAGTCCCTGGCCAAAGACCGCTCTAAGTGGAGGAAGTGCATCCGGGAGGGCGCTGAGCACCTCAAGTCTCATCGCTGAGAGCATGCAGAAATCAGGCACAGGCAGCGGAAAGAGCGTGAGGCAAACCTGTCCCACCCACCCTTACCCTCAACGACTATCTGTCCCACCTGTGACAGGGACTGTGGCTCTCGTATTGGGACTGTTCAGCCACCTAAGGACTCATTTTAAGAATGGAAGCAAGTCTTCCTCGATCCCGAGGGACTGCCTATGAATGATAGTCCTTTAGCTCAGGGCTGCCTGCTTTCAGGTGACCCTTTTCTTTAAAAAAACAGAAGTTGCTCCATGAAACACGCAAGGTGGGCACCAGCAGTCCAGATACACAGTGCTGACTGGACCAGCCCTGCTCTACACCCACACATTGCCCTGCAATGTAGCCGTGTTGTCTGTACAGGAGGGCGAGGCGGGCGCTCGGGGTAACGAGGCGGTTGACTGTTGTGTTTATAACTAATGCGCAACGGAGACAGTCAGTCAGACGGCGACTTCGAGACGCCACAAAGTTCACTGAGTGCCCGCCACTGCTCTCTGCCCCCCCCCCACACGGCACCAACCCCTTCCAAGTGAGCAGAGAACCTGCCCTCATAGTGAGCTGGGATCGTCCCAATCTCTCTCTCTCTCCTGATCAATCTCGGCCTCACCCCAGTGAACAGTGGTTGGCCCAAACACCTCCACTGAATGCAAATTATTGCAATTCCCCCCCACCCCACACACACTGAACAGTGATTGTGACACATACCCCCACCTTTCCCCCTCCCCCCCATTAAGCACAAGTCATGGACTCCCCCTCTCACTACTAGCTATAAATGCCAGTTCAACTTCCCCCAAGCCCACTGAGCAGAATATCTGACACAAATATTGGCATCACCTCCCACTGCCTCCGCATAAGAAATCAGCCCACCACACACTTTGAAATTACTTCATTGTGTGAAGCGCTTTGTGGCATTTTCATGTGTTAAATGCAAACATTATTATTTATATGAAGTAAAAGATCTAACATCCATAAATTAAAGCCTCTGTGCAGTTTCTTTATCTGTGTGTCTCTGTACACCCCAAGAGCAATTCACGGTAACTCTGCTTTCAGTTATATTTTCCACCCTTCCCTCCCTCCCCCTCCCCCACCCTCTACCCAGCAATAGGCTGGCCATAATTGTTAAGATTGCTGGTGCAAAGCCACACCCTTCTGCCAACATGCTGTGCCACCATATGACTAGGCCGCAGCCAGGGTACTGTGAGCAGTTTTGTGTGCCCTATTCTAAAAGCCCCACCTCACTGCTGGCCAAGAACGGGGAAACACTCATCAAGGACACCGAGGCAGTTAGGGCTCGCTGGAAGGAGCACTTCGAAGATCTCCTCAATCAAGACTCTGCCTTATTCTAGAAAATAAATTAGAGCCATAGAAAGATAATGGCATAGATTCACCAGGCTGATGCCAGGAAGGGTAAAGAGAAGATTTAATAGAGGGTTTTTAAAACTATGAAGGATTGATGAGTCAGAAATGGGGGGTCTTCAATTTAAAGTTGCCGCTGAGAGTGAGGAGCGAGGTTAAGAGAAATGGCTTTACATGAAGGCTTGTTGGGTCATGGAATGCTTCTTTACAGTAGGAATGGTTGAGATAGAGAGCATTATATCGTTTAAAGGAAAATTAGATAAATATTGGAAGCAGAGGAAGATACTGGGCTAATCATTATCATAGGTGGTCCCTCGACCGAGGATGAGTTGCTTCCACATGAGTTCACAGATGATTCAATGTAGGATCCGATGTTCCAGTACTGAACTCCAGTTGAGGTGGTGGAAGATGCCAGTGTGTGGATTTCTTTAACGTGTGGTGACCGTTGCACACCAGCCACCACACGGAGCTTGACAGAGCCAGGCCTTTATCCAGTGCAAGGGTTAACCAGGACGACTGGAGACCTGCCCTGCTGCACGGACCTAGTGCGCACACATATCGCAGTGTGGGCTGGCCCGTGCTGCCCCTGGGCCCTCGGCTCTTCTGGGCCCCGTACCCTCATTCGCCGCACCTTTGCCCCCGGTGTTCCAGGGCCCGGCCCTCCAGCTCTATTTATAGCCCTGACCTGCGATGGTGTTCTCACACAGGTCGGGGCAGCCCACACGGCAAAAGGGAGACAGCAAGAGAGTGGGATTAGATTTAGATTGCCCTAGCTTAGAGCTGGCACATATAGCATAGGCCATTTGGCTCCCCTTCAGTGCTGTAAACATCTATTGTTCTATTTTAAGTCGTGGATTACAGTTGACCTAAACACTTTGCCCTCTCCGGAAGGCTTTGACTATTGACTGGGTATGGCTCCACAATTAATGGGTGTCCTTTGCTACCTCGTCCAAGTAGTTATATTTCTTGTGCGAGCCTAGGCAGTAAGTATTGGCATAAAAACAGAAATTGCTGGAAATCTCAGCGGGTCAGGCAGCATCTGTGGAGAGAGAAACAGAGTTAACGTTTCAGGTCAATGACCCTTTGTCAGAAATTCGTCGGTTCTGTTGAAGTTCATCATCAACCTGAAACGTTAACTCTGTTTCTCTCTCCAGAGATGCTGCTTGACCTACTGAGATTTCCAGCATTTTCTGTTTTTAGTTCAGGTTCCAGCGTCTGCAGTATTTTGCCTTTGAGTAAGTATTGGCAGGCTATTTGACAATGATGGCATCAGAGGCAAGCCTGCTCCTGTTCTCGCCCTGTATCCACACATACACTTTCCAGCAAGGATCACTCGATAATGATCACGAAAACCATGGTTTTTGATTTATTTCCCTCCTTCCACTTGTGGAGGTACTGAGGCTAACTGTACCCCATCCACATTGGCTGAGATCAGCTAACTCATAGACTGGGGATTGAATAGGAACTTCCGGGTCTGTGTGGCTCAGTACCACCTCACGCAATGGCGGTAATTGTGACATTGTGCGATAGTGTAAAACATAGAAACATAGAAAATAGGTGTAGGAGTAGGCCATTCGGCCCTTCGAGCCTGCACCACCATTCAATAAGATCCTGGCTGATCATTCACCTCAGTACCCCTTTCCTGCTTTCTCTCCAAACCCCTTGATCCCTTTAGCCGTAAGGGCCACATCTAACTCCCTTTTGAATATATCCAACGAACTGGCCTCAACAACTTTCTGTGGTAGAGAATTCCACAGGTTCACAATTCTCTGAGTGAAGAAGTTTCTCCTCATCTCGGTCCTAAATGGCTTACTCCTTATCCTTAGACTGTGACCCCTGGTTCTGGACTTCCCCAACATCTGGAACATTCTTCCTGCATCTAACCTGTCCAATCCTGTCAGAATTTTACATGTTTCTATGAGATCCCCTCTCATTCTTCTAAATTCCAGTGAATATAAGCCTAGTTGATCCAATCTTTCTTCATAGGTCAGTCCTGCCACCCCGGGAATCAGTCTGGTGAACCTTCGCTGCACTCCCTCAATAGCAAGAATGTCCTTCCTCAGATTAGGAGACCAAAACGGTACACAATATTCAAGGTGTGGTCACACCAAGGCCCTGTACAACTGCAGTAAGACCTCTTTGTTCCTATACTGAAATCCTCTCGCGATGAAGGCCAATATGCCATTTGCCATCTTCACCGCCTGCTGTACCTGCTTGCCAACTTTCAATGACTGATGTACCATGACACCCAGGTCTCGTTGCACCTTCCCTTTTCCTAATCTGTCACCATTCAGATAATATTCTGCCTTCCTGTTTTTGCCACCAAAGTGGATAACCTCACATTTATCTACATGCATTTGCCCACTCACCTAACCTGTCCAAGTCACCCTGCAGCCTCTTAGCATCCTCCTCACAGCTCACACTGCCACCCAGCTTAGTGTCATCTGCAAACTTGGAGATATTACACTCAACGAGTGATAGCAAATCGGCAGCCTGTTCACTGATTGACTGCAATGAAAATAAAAATAGGGAGAAATGTAAAATGGGCTTCTAATTCGCTATAACTCATTGTACACTGTGAAACAAATTCAAATTTACTCCTCAAAGCCTTTATCTGTGGGCTATCAGGGATGCTAGTTATACGTTAATTTGTGCGAATGGATGGCATACAAATACTTGTATCACTGATATTGCGATAACCTCAGTAAAGATACAAAGCTTGAAGGAGTGCAAAGTGAAATGGTGAAATGGTAAACATTCCTGACAGAAACATTAACAATAATCTGAACTCAAGGATTCAGTGTACAGCCACCCAAATAGAAAAAGTCTTTGTAAGTAATGGCATTTGGCACCGAGAAGTGTTGTAATAATAGAAATTCTTAAACATTTCCTCAAGGGAAATATTCTTTAAACACCAAGTGCCAACAGCCAGCCTGATTAATAGGGATTTTGGTCCAACAAAAATCCCCCAAAACATTCCTCCCTTCCTGTAACATGACTATAACCCTCCATGCTTTCAGCAGCTACTGCTCAATCAGGGGGCTGAGGGATTAAATTTAATTCGAAAGCTATATAAAAAAGGACCAAACCCCGCAGTACAGGGCACCAATTGAAATGTTTACCTACCTTTGCGATAGCTCAGCGATTAGATGAGTCACACAGACCAGAAATGTGCAAGGTACAATTCCTAGTTTGTGCTGAGTCTACTCTGAAATATTCTTAATCGTGGTACAATTGGCCTCAACATCCTTTGGTTAGGCAGAGAAAGAAAAGTCAGCCTGGATCCCCACTCCTCATTGCAATGTGTACATGTCGGATGAAGGCAGAGTCATGCCTGGTGCAATGCCTCCCATGGTTAAACAGTCCCCCTAAGGGAGTAATGTACATGTGGTTGAGGTACCAGTGCCTATGGATAACCAGCAAGGTATTAGCAAGGACCTGTGCACCCCCGGGCCTGCGAGCACGATCGGAGCAGGCCGGGGAGTGGAAGGAGCAGTGTGGCGGTGTACCACTCCAGGGAGCAGCACGTGCTGGAGCAGGAGAGCAACGGCAGTTAAAAGGGACGTCACCAAGATCCAGGTCGGTGATTGGAGCGTGGGCAGGTACAGCAGGAGCGGCGAGGTCGGGGCGAAGGAGCAGCGAGAGATTGTAGAGGGACGTGATCGGGGCCCAGGAGAGGCGTGAGTTCGTTGCCCAGAAGAGGCGAGGGCCCAGGGGCAGCATGGGCCCAGCCCACACTGCGATATGTGTGCGCACTAGGCCCGTGCAGCAGAGCTGGTCTCCAGTCGTCTTGGTTAACACTTGCCACTGGACCAAGGCCTAGCTCTGTCAAGCCCGTGTGGTGGCTGGTGTGCAACGGCCACCACACGTTAAAAAAATCCACACACAGGCATCTTCCATCCTTCAGGATGTAGTTCGGGATCCGGAATATTAGGTCCTTCATTGAAACACCTGTGAACTTTTTGGCGTGGAAGCAAGTCATCCTCGACTCGAGGGACTGCCTATGATCATGATAAGCAAGGGAAACATTGTTAAGAAATAAATTTTTTTGATAAATTGAAAAGCGAAGACAAATTAGGAATGCACCCGCTGCCTTTCTCGTGGGCATCCTAGCAGCAGGTTCCACCATAGCTCAGCAATATGTCGGACTGTGCCCGAAACCTTTGGTAATTTGCATTTTGCTGTCGAGTGAGAGCTGTTCTCAGCCCTATAACAGCGCCATTGTCCAGAGAATTAATACTTCCCTATTCTCCGGATGAGGAAAATTCAGAAAGAAATGACATATCAGGGACAAATATCTAACATTAAATATTGACAGAATTTAAAAGAGGTCATTGAAAATCAGTAAAACAAATTCCAATCCTTGCCTAAAGGTACTGACTGTTCTTGAGGTACAATTTATTTTGTGTGCCAGCTCGACTCACTTGTTAACAATTTCACTTCTGGGTCAGAGAGATTCTGGATAAACTTGAGCATATAATCTAGCCAGACACTTTGCTGTAGTACAGAGTTTGAGGTGCCATCTTTTTGATGAGATGTTAAATTAAACTTACTGAGGTGATGATGACATTACACTATTCAGAGAAGAGCATTCTCTGGTTCTGGCTAACATTTCTCCTTAAAACAGATGACCTGATTATTTATCTATTTGCTGTTTGTCTTCACCTTGCTGTGTGCAAGTTGGCTCCATGTGTGCCAGCATTCAACGATAATCCATTGGCTGTAAAGTGTTTCAGTGCATTCTGAGCAATTGTTCAGGAGTTATATAAATAAATGGCTTCTTTCTCCTTTCTTTACCTCACCTTTTTCCATGGGCAGGCCACATTGTCCGCATGCCAGACACGAGACTCCCAAAGCAAGCGCTCGACTCGGAGCTCCTTCATGGCAAACGAGCCAAAGGTGGGCAGAGGAAACGTTACAAGGACACCCTCAAAACCTCCTTGATAAAGTGCAACATCCCCACTGACACCTGGGAAGTCCCTGGTCAAAGACCGCCCTAAGTGGAGGAAGTGCATCCGGGAGGGCGCTGAGCACCTCGAGACTCGTCGCCGAGAGCATGCAGAAATCAAGCGCAGGCAGCGGAAAGAGCGTGCGGCAAACCAGTCCCACCCACTCCTTCCCTCAACGACTATCTGTCCCACCTGTGACAGAGACTGTGGCTCTCGTATTGGACTGTTCAGCCACCTTAGGACTCATGTTAAGAGTGAAAGCAAGTCTTCCTCGATTCCGAGGGACTGCCTATGATGATGATTTTCCATGTGGAAGCCTGGACAGTGAGTGTTTGCATTCAGTACTATTCAGCAGTCGGTGCACCACAGCTAGGATCAATCCTGCACTCACCCAACACCCACACATGTGCACTTTACCGACTGCAGCTCACCCGAATCTGTAGCACTTCCACTGAACCATGCGATCAGCCACTGCACTTCCTCCTTCCACTGGGAATTACAGAGGAAGTTACAGGTCAGGGGTCAGTAGTCAAATACAGTACATTCATACTAAGGGAAAGCATGACGGGGAAAGACACGAACAACACTGACACATAAAGTAGGTGAATAAAACGGTTAAACTATATTTGAACCTTTTACAGAGAGTTGGGTAACAGTCAGTTGCAACACAGCAAAGCACGGACATTGATGGTGCTGGAGGAAGTGCAGACAGAGGACAGTGTAGAAGATGATGGGAGCACAGCCTGGTTGGCCACATGGGTATCCATGGGCAACAGGGTTCCTTAAAGGAGCAGCATGGTCACCAAGTTGAATGTAAAAAACAGAAAAAGGAGATAAGACTCAGCAAGTCAGGCAGCATCAGGGTTGCTGAGGAAGAAATGTCGACTTCTGTTTTTCCACAGATACCGCCTGCCCTACTGAGTATTTTCAGTCTTTTAAGAACATAAGAACTTAAGAAATAGGAGCAGGAGTAGGCCATTTGGCCCCTCGAGCCTGCTCCGCCATTCAATAAGATCATGGCTGACCTGATCATGGGCTCAGCTCCAGTTCCCTGCCTGCTCCCCATAACCCTTTACTCCCTTATCGCTCAAAAATCTGTCTATCTCTGCCTTATCTTCAAGTTTGCAGATGACACTAAGCTGGGTGGCAGTGTGAGCTGTGAGGAGGATGCTAAGAGGCTGCAGGATGACTTGGACAGGTTAGGTGAGTGGGCAAATGCATGGCAGATGCAGTATAATGTGGATAGGTGTGAGGTTATCCACTTTGGTGGCAAAAACAGGAAGGCAGATTATTATCTGAATAGTGATAGATTAGTAAAAGGAGAGGTGCTACGAGACTTGGGTGTCATGGTACATCAGTCATTGAAAGTAGGCATGCAGCTACAGTAAGTGCTGAAGAAGGCAAATGGCATGTTGGCCTTCATAGCGAGAGGATTTGAGTATAGGAGCTGGGAGGTCTTACTGCAGTTGTACAGGGCCTTGGTGAGACCACACCTTGATTATTGTGCACAGTTCTGGTCTCCTAATCTGAGGAAGAACACTCTTGCTATTGAGGGAGTGCAGCAAAGGTTCATCAGACTGATTCCCAGGGTGGCAACACTGACATATGAAGAAAGACTGGATCGACTAGACTTATATTCACTGAAATTTACAAGAATGAGAGGGGATCTCATAGAAGCATTTAAAATTCTGACGGTATTGGACAGGTTAGATGCAGGAAGAATGTTCCCGATATTGGGGAAGTCCAGAACTAGGGGTCACAGTCTAAGGATAAGGGATAAGCCATTTAAAGACCGAGATGAGGAGAAACTTCTTCACTCAGAGAGTTGTGAACCTTTGGAATTCTCTACCACAGTAAGTTGTTGAGTCCAGTTCGTTGGATATATTCAAAAGTGAGTTAGATGTGGCCTTACGGCTAAAGGGATCAGGGGGTATGGAGAGAAAGCAGGAATGGGGTACTGAAGTTGTATGATCAGCCATGATCATATTGAATGGTGGTGCAGGCTCGAAGGGCCGAATAGCCTACTCCTGCACCTATTTTCTATGTTTTTAAATATGCTTGCAGCACAGCCTGGATTTATTTTCAGATTTCCAGGATCTACAGTATGCCGTTTTTTCACTGTGGTAAATGTGCCTGATGTATGAATCTTCCAGGATACGTTGGATGTTCTGCAGTGGTGTCCTATTGGTCAAGGTACATGTCCTGCTCTGGCCCTGATTGTGGGTTGACTTCCCCCTCCATGATTAAGCTTCGTTGAGCTGCAAGATTATGTAGCGTGCAGCAGACAATAACAGACTTGCCTGGATTGTATTGTATTGTAAGTTTGCCCCATGATCAGTTGAGCAATCCGTTGATGCTGCAGTATGCCCAAGTTACGCTCTATAATGATCCTGGCAGTTGCATGGACCTCACTGCATCTGCACTCTGCTTCTGTCTGAGTCTCGTGCAAAGGTATCATTAACTATAAATGAAGAGGAAAGACTCGGACTCGAGGATCCATCATTGGGTCAGTATTTTCCTTCAAATAAACCTGACGCAAATAATTGTCTTATATTTATAGCATAGTGACTGGTGCCTGAGAAAAATGCATTGATACTGTGTTGGTGATTGGCTTCACACTGCTGGATTTGAAGCCCAGTCTGTTCAAGCAAGCTCCTTCACGGCAAATGAGCCAAAGGTGGGCAGCGGAAACGTTACAAGGACACCCTCAAAGCCTCCCTGATAAAGTGCAACATCCCCACTGACACCTGGGAGTCCCTGGCCAAAGACCGGCCTATGTGGAGGAAGTGCATCCGGGAGGGCGCTGAGCACCTCGAGTCTCGTCGCCGAGAGCATGCAGAAATCAAGCGCAGGCAGCGGAAAGAGCGTGCGGCAAACCTGTCCCACCCACCCTTTCCCTCTGTCCCACCTGTGACAGGGACAGTGGCTCTCGTATTGGACTGTTCAGCCACCTAAGGACTCATTTTAAGAGTGAAAGCAAGTCTTCCTCGATTCCGAGGGACTGCCTATGATGATGATGATGATGTAGACGATTACAGTGCACTGAGGAACCATCCATTTTAAATGGGCACATTGAAAACTCTGCAGAAACAGGAATTAAAGTGGCTGCCCCATTTTCTGCTTATTTGTATTAAATTTGCCTTTGTAACAAAGCTCTCGTACATTTGCCAACTACCGGCAGGCGATCAGGCTGTTGATTTTGAGCGGTGAAAGGAAGGTTCAGGAAGCTGGTGAGTTACTGAAGACCTGATTAGCTTGCCGTTAACTTATATAAAGATAATTTATAGAAAATGGTAAATAATTCGAGCCATGGGGGGGGGAGAAAAGAAAGAGAGGAGATGGAGTTGGGGTGTGGTTCCATCCATCTGCTTTAATATCCATTTTTAATACAAAACTCATTCTGTTTTTCTTTTGTCTGTCATGACATTAATTTTTAAATGCCATCAATTAATTTCCATTGGCAACAAAGCAAATGTTCCCTGCTCTTGCTCTTTGTCCCATTCACCCATCTGGTTTTGGACTCGGTATGACGTTGCTGAGTTCCAGGATCAAACTATGATCAAGTCGGCAAACTGTTTGGTAAACTATTGGGCAAACTATTAACCGTACTTGCCCTTCAGTAGTTCTGCATTGCTGCCAAACTATTGGGCAAGTTCAGAGAATTTTTTGAGTTATTTATATGTTTCCAAATCTTTTAAAGTTTCTAGTGTTTCCAGCAGGTTTGGACAGAATCAAGCCAGCTCTGCCCAGTCCTATCCCTAACCACAACTTTCCAGGATATTGCTGCTCGTGCATTTAACTGGAAAGCACGATATCGTTATCGTGTCCTCGGTATCAACTCTTCAGTCAGAAATGAAGAAAAGGGAATAATTCAAATGCAACTTGCTACTTTAAGAGGCAATTCATTTTGTGACAATATGAATTATATATACGACACTGATTAAATTGAACGTCCAGCTTAGAAATATTTTCTTTTGCTTTTGGCCTATATTTATCATCTGAGGGGTGTGGGTGGGGGTGTTACGGAAGGCAATTAAAAAATCAGGAGAGCTCTCAACTCAATCCAATGGCACAAGCAGGATAAGATATGTGTGGATTGCACGCAGTGGCAGGATTGGGCTGGGTTGATCCAAGTCACCTGCTGATATTCACTGTGAAGGTGCACACAGGAAGGAGGGCCATGGAAGTCCTTCGGTGGCTGAACAGTCGGTAATTTGGAGGGTGGTACAGTGCAGGTCACCCGCTTGTTGACGAATCTGCTCAGAGCAGGCAATCCATTCCGTCAGATAGCAGACCGAGCAGTAAAGGCAAAATCTATCTGCAATGAACTCCTCGTCCTGCTGTCACAGTTTAATTTAAAATGGTATTCCAGATTTATCTTTTCTATAGTGTTTTCAAGTTTCTATTCCTCTTAGTGGGCACTAGTCTATAATCATAGGCAGTCCCTCGGAATCGAGGAAGACTTGCTTCCACTCTTAAAATGAGTCCTTAGGTGGCTGAACAGTCCAATACGAGAACCACAGTCCCTGTCACAGGTGGGACAGATAGTCGTTGAGGGAAGGGGAGGGTGGGACTGGTTTGCCGCACGCTCTTTCCGCTGCCTGCGCTTGGTTTCTGCACACTCTCGGCGATGAGACTCGAGGTGCTCAGCGCCCTCCCGGATGCACTTCCTCCACTTAGGGTGGTCTTTGGCCAGGGGCTCCCAGGTGTCGGTGGGGATGTTACACCTTATGAGGGAGGCTTTGAGGGTGTCCTTGTAACATTTGCTCTGCCCACCTTTGGCTCGTTTGACGTGAAGGAGTTCCGAGTACAAAACACGAGACTCCCAAAGTCTACAATATAAAATTGATCACAACTGAGCACAAATTGGCAATCTCAGTCAGGGAGATCATATGCATTAAGCAGTGTTCATCTGAGGTTGGGTGAAGTCATAGAGTAGTGGAAGTTTCATTGTACATCTAACCAGTGCAAGTTCTGACCTGGTACTACCTGCCCAAAATGGAAGACTATTACAAGTAGAAGCACTTTTAATAATATTATTGTTCACCTCTTTTGGATATTATTTCCTTCAATCGCTTATGTGAGTGAAATATGTTTTATATTCACACCAGGTTTGTCACTCATGGTGCCAGTTGTGGCTTAATTGTAGCACTCTCACCTCTGAGCCAGAAGGCTGTTCGTTCAAGTCGCACTCCAGCGACTTGAGCCCATAATCTTGGCTGGCACTTCAGTGCAACCAATGAGGAGATGCCATCTTTCGGATGAGATGTTAAACTGAGCTCCCATCTACCCTATCAGGTGGACATGAAAATTCCCAGGCAAAACAGATGATCTGGTCAATTATTTAATTGCTGTTTGTGGGAGCTTGCTGTGCACAAATTGGCTGCCACGCTTCCTACATTACAACAGCAACTGCACTTCAAAAGTATTGTTTGTAATCTACTTTGGGATGTCCTTAGGCTATATAAATGTATGGCTGTCAGTCAGTCGCTCTTTCTTTTTGGAGAAAACTATCCACTTCGCACTTCTGGTTACATAGCTGTGGCATGGCATTTCCAAACTGCTATCTTTGGCCAGAGTTAGCCAATCATAGATCTCACCGTGCTTCAGCACAGTTCAGTACAGGTCCAGCAACAATTTGGGGCTCAACTCTCTTGCCCCTTTCCCACACTGCCTTGTACCATCCACAATTGGTATCCGGCACCCATTACTCTCTCTGCTGTATCTGTAGCTTTTGTGCATGTGCTAGTTCTATTTTGAAAGATCTTTCTTGTATCCAACCACAATACCATGAAGATGTTCCATTCTGGAGGGAAAAAAAAAACGCACAGGAGGCAATTTTAACCAAACCCGTCTGGCAGGAATAGGGTGACTTTGGGCGGACGTCCGTTTTACACCCTGCCCGGTTTTCAGTTCCATTGACTCCAAAACCCGCTTCCTTCTTGTTGGGCGTGTCAGGTTAAAGTGATTCTACTTGACAGCTCTCGCTTGTTCCGCGCTCTGACATTAAACAGCAGAAGGATTTAAAAAGTAGCTTACAAGTGTGCCATGCTCATTTTGTTTGAAAAGCCTGGCGAATATTTGTCAGTTCTAATTGTGGTAATGGGATGAGAATTCCATTATGATGACTGATTGGAGTAAATTTTAAGAGTTAGTGCTTTTAGTGTAGAGCTATGCATACTGTGAGCATACATCAGATGCTGCCCCTTCATCCCCTGATGGTTTTCTGTTCATTAAAGACTGAAAATATAAATTAACCCTAACATGTGTCACGTGAAGCCCTGTAACAGGAACACCAAATTGTAAAATTCCAACACATTATCTCAGTGTTGAAGTCCATAAGTATTCTTCCAAATGAGATTAGCTTCTCAACTTCCCCACTTCCACCTCTTCTTGACCGCCCATTGTCCTCTTGTTTCCCAATGGAACACAGGTGTGCAATTGAAAGCACTTCGGTCCCGAGTCATCCTTGTGGTATAGATCAGCATCCAGGAGATAGGTTTAGCTAAGTGGTGGCCTCTGTTCTGAAGTAGAGGTGCCAAAGGCAGGTCTCCCCTGACATGCCCAGGAGGCACAACCTGGATCAGTAAATGTGGAACCTGGGACAAGAACGCACAGAATTATTGCACCATTCAGCTCCCACAAGCAAGCTCATCACACGAGCTCGCTGATGGCTAAAACCTAGAGGCATTCTTTCTTTATCTGACTGTAACTCTTGTGTGTCCTATTCTCTGAGAAATGTTTTCAAACAGGTTCTATTCTAGGACCTACTGGTTCTCCTCGGTTGCTCTGAGACTCTCAAATACTGGCGTAGATGATGTGCTGCTGGTGTAGGACCCATTGTCGTCCTGGTCATAGCGTCTCTCCTCACGTGCTCGGCGACGACGCTCACGGGCTATCTCCTCCTCATCTTCCATGCTCCTCTGTGCAGTTAGCCTATCAGAAAAGAGCAAAGCTATGAGTAACGCTGGATTATATTGACCTGTTCACAGTAACTGGCGAGTTAATTGGCAAATGCCCTAGAGGGGAGATGAGGAGAATTTTTTTACGCAGTGAGAAAGTTTAGAATGAAAGAACTTTTCATAAGGGGAAGAAGTTATTGGTCGGCGTAGTCTATAGGCCCCCTAACAGCCGCTACACTGTTGCATGGAAAATAAATCAAGAAATAATGGAGGCTTGTAAGAAAGGAACTGTAATAATCATGGGCGATTTTAATCTTCATAATGATTGGACAAATCAAATTGGCCAAGATAGCCTTGAGAAAGTGTATCCGTGATGGTTTCCTTGAACAGTTCATTGCGGAACCAACCAGGGAGCAGGCCATCTTAGATCTGGTACTGTGTAATGAGACAGGATTAATAAATGATCTCCTAGTAAAGGATCCCCTATGAAAGAGTGATCATAATATGGTTGAATTTCAAATTCCGTTGGAGAGGGAGAAAGCTGGATCTCAAACCAATGACCTGATCTTAAATAAAGGAGATTACAATGGAATGAAGGCAGAGTTGGCTAACATGGACTTGGAAAATAGATTAAAGTGTAAGATGGTTGATAAGCAGTGGCAGACATTTAAGGAGGTATTTCATAACTCTCAACAAAAATATATTCCAGTGAGAAGGAAAGACTTTAAGAGAAGGGAGAACCATCTGTGGCTCACTAAGAAAGTAAAGGATGGTATCAAATTGAAAACAAGAGCATACAAAGTGGCCAAGATTAGTGGGAAGCCAGAGGATTGAGAAACTTTTAAAAACCAGCAAAGGACGACTAAAAAAGTAATAAAGAGAGGGAAGATAGATTTTGAAAGTAAACTAGCAAGAAATATAAAAACAGATAGGAAGAGTTTCTACAGGTATATAAAAAGGAGCAGACTCGTTAAAGTAAATGTTGGTCCCTTAGAGGATGAGACTGGGGAATTAATAATGGGGAACAGGGAAATGGCAGAGACTTTAAACAAATATTTTATATCGGTCTTCACGGTAGAAGACACTAAAAACATCCCAATAATAGATAATCAAGGGGCCAAAGGGAGGGCGGAACTTAAAACAATTATCACTAAAGAAAAGGTACTCAGTAAAATAATGCGACTAAAGATGGAAAAGTCCCTTGGACCTGATGGCAGAGATAGCAGATGCATTGGTTGTAATCTACCAAAATTCCCTGGATTCTGGGGCTGTCCCAACGGATTGGAAAACCGCAAGTGTAATGCCCCTATTTAAAAAAGGAGGCAGACAGAAAGCAGTAAACTATAGACCAGTTAGCCTAACATCTGTGGTTGGAAAAATGTTGGAGTCCATTATTAAGGAAGTAATAGCAGGACATTTGGAAAAACATAATTCAATCAAGCAGAGTCAGCATGTTTTATGAAAGGGAAATCATGTTTGAGAAATTTGCTGGAGTTCTTTGAGGATGTAACGAACAAGGTGGATAAGGGGGAACCAGTGGATGTGGTGTATTTGGATTTCCAGAAGGCATTCGATAAGGTGCCATATAAAAGGTGACTGCACAAGATAAAAGCTCACGGGGTTGGAGGTAATATATTAGCATGGATAGAGGATTGGCTAACTAACAGAAAACAGAGAGTCTGGATAAATGGGTCATTTTCCAGTTGGCGTATGGTAACTAGTGTGGGGTGACACAGGTATTGGTGCTGGGGCCTCAACTATTTACAATCTATATTAATGATTTGGATGAAAGGACCGAATATAATGTAACCGAGTTTGTTGATGATACAAAGATGGGTGGGAAAGCAAATTGTGAGGAGGACACAAATAATCTGCAACGGGATATAGACAGGCTAAGTGAGTGGCGAAAAATTTGCCAGATGGAGTATAATGTGGGAAAATGTGAGGTTATCCACTTTGGCAGAAAAAATAGAAAAGCAAATTATTATTTAAATGGAAATTACAAAATGCTGGAGTACAGCGGGACCTGGGCATGAAACACAAAAAGTGAGTATGCAGGTACAGCAAGTAATCAGGAAGGCAAATGGAATGTTGGCCTTTATTGCAAAGGGGGATAGAGTATAAAAGCAGAGAAGTCCTGCCACAACTGTACAGATTATCATCTCTCTCCTCATAAAAATAAAAGGTTTTGTCAAAACCTTCTCTTGTCCAACAGTGGGTTAGTCTTCATTTCCTGCACCTTCTGCACCACCATTGGTGGCTGTTCCTTCAGATCTCTCGATCCCCCCCCTAACTTCTTCCCCTTGTCATTCCCAAAACTTTAATTTTGCTTATTCGCTCAGGGTTCACTCTTGTTCTTCTTAGGAAAGGCATCTAATGCAGCTTTCTGTTCATAATAAATTCCGTAGAAATTCAAGTTGTTGCTGAAAATAATACCCCTTTAATTGATACCCTGTCTCTTAAGGTCCAGTTATTTACAGAGGCTTATGAAGAGTCACTAATGGTATTGTAGATTTTAGATCACAACTATCCAACTACCCGGAGGTATAAACGGTACTAAGCGAGAACAACTGTAATAGAAAACAGCTTGGTGAGATACCAGGACACAGAGCGAGGTAGATCTCTGAATACAAGGTGACAGAAATATCAACGGTCCTTTCCTTATTAGAAGGTACTGTGATAAAGATGGAATATTTTTGCATGTAGTTCGTGGGTTTCTTTGCTTAAAAACAGATGAGTGGACTTTCTACAAGGGTTCTCTCAATCTTCTACTATGCATTTGGCAGAAGATCAGAGGAAATCCTGCAGAAACAGTGTAAGTATCTGCTTACACTGTTACTGCAATGTTTCCACCAATCTTTCACCAAAGGCACTGTGGGAGCTTGGTGGAACTTACACCGAGGTTCCGTGCGAGGTGCACTTCATAAAGAGACCGCATTCAAAATGGCTTCTTCAGCTGCATGCTGAGAAAATTGGCTTTGATGCTTTTCACTGAATAAAGCGCAGGAGAAATAAGTCAGCCAAGCCAACAATTTTGATTACTAACAGACATGTGCATTTGGGAAAGTAATCACTGAATATGCTTAAGTGCTACAAATAATGTAAAGCATTAGAGTATGAAGGATTGACTTAATCTAATCAAGACCACCCGAGCCGAGACACTACAAGTGGACATCAACATACAATTGTGTGTGTTCATAGACTTTGTTAGTCATTGTTTAAGTGAAGTGTCTTTGTCTTTGCTGTGTGAGTTCTCAAATGCAGGACTGTTTTTCCAAGGATTTTATGCCCACATTTAACAATTTGCCATTTACATTTGTGAGTTGCAACGGCAGCGAAGAGTGACGTCATCAAGGTCCAGGTGGGTAACTGGAGCGTGGGCAGGTACAGCAGGAGCAGCAAGAGACTGTGGAGGGATGGGATCGGGGCCCAGGAGAGGTGTGAGTTCGGGGCCAGGAGCCCAGGGGCAGTATGGGCCAGCCCACACTGCGATATGTGCGCGCACTAGATCCATGCAGCAGAGCTGGTCTCCAGTCATCTTGGTTAACCCTTGCCACTGGACCAAGACCTAGCTCTGTCAAGCCCGTGTGGTGGCTGGGGTGCAACAGCCATCGCATGTTAAAAAAATCCACGCACAGGCATCTTCCACCCTTCAGGATGTAGTTCGGGATTTGGAATTTTAGGTCCTTCATTGGAGATCGGAGGTGGGAACTCGAGGTGCGTGGTGAGGCCTATAGAGGCCCAGCGGCTGTGAGAGGCGGTGGCAAATCGGAGGCGGGAGCTCGTGGTGCGTGGAGAGGCCTATAAAGGCCCAGCTTGTGCAGCTCCAGCCGGGAGGAAAAGCAAAAAAGAAGTAGAAAGGAATCAAAAGGTGACATCACAGCCAAAGGGGTAAGTGATTGGCTGGTGATTGGTGAGTAACTTTTGTTTTTCTTTTTTATATCAGTAAGTAACCTGTTAACATTGTTGTCGCCAAATTAAGTGTATCTAACGGTTAAGTCATGGCAGGAGAGCTCGGTCATGTGATATGCTCCTCCTGTACCATGTGGGAACTCAGGGACACTTCCGATGTCCCTGACGACTATGTGTGCGGGAAGTGTATCCGCCTCCAGCTCCTGATGGTCCGCGTTGCGGAATTGGAGCTGAGGGTGGATTTACTCTGGAGCATCCACGATGCTGAGAATGACGTGAGTAGCACGTGTAGCGAGTTGGTCGTACCGCAGGTGAAGGGTCCACAGCCAGCTAGGGAATGGAAGACCAGCAGGAAGAGCAGTGCAAGGAAGGTAGTGCAGGGATCCCCTGCGGTCATCCCCCTGCAAAACAGATACACTGCTTTGAGTACTGTTGAGGGGGATGACTCATCAGGGGAGGGCAGCAACAGCCAAGTTCATGGCACCGTGGCTGGCTCTGTTGCACAGGAGAGCAGGAAAAAGAGTGGGAGAGTGATAGTGATAGGGGATTCAATTGTAAGGGGAATAGCTAGGCGTTTCTGCGGCCGCAACCGAGACTCCAGGATGGTATGTTGCCTCCCTGGTGCAAGCGTCAAGGATATCTCGGAGCGGGTGCAGGACATTCTGAAAAGGGAGGGAGAACAGCCAGTTATCGTGGTGCACATTGGTACCAACGACATAGGTAAAAAAAGGGATGAGGTCCTACGAGACGAATTTAAGGAGCTAGGAGCTAAATTAAAAAGTAGGACCTCAAAAGTAGTAATCTCGGGATTGCTACCAGTGCCACGTGCTAGTCAGAGTAAGAATCGTAGGATAGCTCAGATGAATACATGGCTTAAGCAGTGGTGCAGCAGGGAGGGATTCAAATTCCTGGGGCATTGGAACCAGTTCTGGGGGAGGTGGAACCAGTACAAACCGGACGGTCTGCACCTGGGCAGGACCGGAACCAATGTCCTAGGGGGAGTGTTTACTAGTGCTGTTGGGGAGGAGTTAAACTAATATGGCAGGGGGATGGGAACCAATGCAGGGAGACAGAGGGAAACAAAATGGAGCCAGAAGCAAAAGACAGAAAAGAGATGAGTAAAAGTGGAGGGCAGAGAAACCCAAGGCAAAAAACAAAAAGGGCCAATGTACAGCAAAATTTTAAAGGGTCAAAGTGTAATAAAAAGGCAAGCCTGAAAGCTCAGTGCCTCAATGCGAGGAGTATTCGGAACCCAGGAAAGGCCTCTGAGCTAGTTAGAGTGAGTGAGAGCTCAGATGAACAGGACCACAAGAAAGAATGCAAAAGGCAGGAGGCAACAGAGCAGAGTAGCACTGGGGTAAGTGTAAACCACAAGGTGATAGGAAGGGACAATATGTTGAATATAAAGGGGCTGCAGGAGGGGTCAAAACTAAAAATCATGGTTTAAAAGCTCGTATTAAAACACTCTACCTAAACGCACGCAGCATTCGAAATAAAATAAATGAGTTGACGGCACAAACCATTACATCATTGGGTATGATTTGGTGGCCATTACAGAAACGTGGTTGCAGGGTGGCCAAGACTGGGAATTAAACATACAGGGGTATCTGACAATTCGGAAGGATAGACAAGAAGCGAAAGGAGGTGGGGTAGCTCTGTTAATAAAGGATGATATCAGGGCAGTTGTGAGAGATGATATTGGCTCTAATGAACAAAATGTTGAATCATTGTGGGTGGAGATTAGAGATAGTAAAGGGAAAAAGTCACTGGTGGGCATAGTTTATAGGCCCCCAAATAATAACTTCACGGTGGGGCGGACAATAATCAAGGGAATAATAGAGGCATGTGAAAAGGGAATGGCAGTAATCATGAGGGATTTTAAGCTACATATCGATTGGTCAAATTGAATCACACGGGGTAGCCTCGAGGAGGAATTCATAGAATGCATACAGGATTGTTTCTGAGAACAGTATGTTACAGAACCTACAAGGGAGCAAGCTATCTTAGATCTGGTCCTGTGTAATAAGACAGAAATAATAAACAATCTCCCAGTAAAAGATCCTCTCGGAATGAGTGATCACAGTCTGGTTGAATTTGTAATACAGATTGAGGGTGAGGAAGTAGTGTCTCAATCGAGCATACTATGCTTAAACAAAGGGAACTACAGTGAGATGAGGGCAGAGTTAGCTAAAGTAGACTGGGAACACAGACTAAACGGTGGCACAATTGAGGAACAGTGGAGGACTTTTAAGGAGCTCATTCATAGTGCTCAACAAAAATATATTCTAGTGAAAAAGAAGGGTGGTAAGAGAAGGGATAACCAGCCGTGGATAACCAAGGAAATAAAGGAGAGTATCAAATTAAAAATCAATGCGTATAAGGTGGCCAAGGTTAGTGGGAAACTAGAAGATTGGGAAAATTGTAAACAACAGCAAAGAATGACTAAGAAAACAATAAAGAAAGGAAAGATAGATTACGAAAGTAAACTTGCGCAAAACATAAAAACAGATAGTAAAAGCTTTTACCGATATATAAAATGGAAGAGAGTGACTAAAGTAAATGTTGGTACTTTAGAAGATGAGAAGGGAGATTTAATAATGGGAAATGTGGAAATGGCTGAGACCTTAAACAATTATTTTGCTTCGGTTTTCACAGTGGAAGACACAAAAACCATGCCAAAAATTGCTGGTCACGGGAATGTGGGAAGGGAGGACCTTGAGACAATAACTATCACTAGGGAGGTAGTGCTGGACAGGCTAATGGGACTCAAGGTAGATAAGTCCCCTGGTCCTGATGAAATGCATCCCAAGGTATTAAAAGAGATGGTGGAAGTTATAGCAGATGCATTCGTTATAATCTACCAAAATTCTCTGGATTCTGGGGAGGTACCAGTGGATTGGAAAGCAGCTAATGTAACGCCTCTGTTTAAAAAAGGGGGCAGACAAAAGGCAGGTAACTATAGGCCGGTTAGTTTAACATCTGAAGTGGGGAAAATGTTTGAAGCTATCATTAAGGAAGAAATAGCGGGACATCTAGATAGGAATAGTGCAATCAAGCAGACGCAACATGGATTCATGAAGGGGAAATCATGTTTAACTAATTTACTGGAATTCTTTGAGGAAATAACGAACATGGTGGATAGAGGTGTACTGATGGATGTGGTGTATTTAGATTTCCAAAAGGCATTCGATAAGGTGCCACACAAAAGATTACTGCAGAAGACAAAGGTATGCGGAGTCCGAGGAAATGTATTAGCATGGATCGAGAATTGGCTGGCTAACAGAAAGCAGAGAGTCGGGATAAATGGGTCCTTTTCGGGTTGGAAATCGGTGGTTAGTGGTGTGTCATAGGGATCGGTGCTGGGACCACAACTGTTTACAATATACATCGATGACCTGGAAGAGGGGACAGAGTGTAGTGTAACAAAATTTGCAGATGACACAAAGATTAGTGGGAAAGCGGATTGTGTAGAGGTCACAGAGAGGCTGCAAAGAGATTTAGATAGGTTAAGCGAATGGCCTAACCCTAACCCTAACCCTAACCCTAACCCTAAATTGGCAGATGGAATACAATGTTGGAAAATGTGAGGTCATCCACCTTGGAAAAAAAAACAGTAAAAGGGAATATTATTTGAATGGGGAGAAATTACAACATGCTGCGGTGCAGAGGGACCTGGCGTTCCTTGTGCATGAATCCCAAAAAGTTAGTTTGCAGGTGCAGCAGGTAATCAGGAAGGCAAATGGAATGTTGGCCTTCATTGCGAGAGGGATGGAGTACAAAAGCAGGGAGGTCCTGCTGCATCTGTACAGGGTATTGGTGAGGCCGCATCTGGAGTACTGCGTGCAGTTTTGGTCACCTTACTTAAGGAAGGATATACTAGCCTTGGAAGGGGTACAGAGACGATTCACTAGGCTGATTCTGGAGATGAGGGGGTTACCTTATAATGATAGATTGAGTAAACTGAGTCTTTACTCGTTGGAGTTCAGAAGGATGAGGGGTGATCTTATAGAAACATTTAAAATAATGAAAGGGATAGACAAGATGGAGGCAGAGAGGTTGTTTCCACTGGTCGGGGAGACTAGAACTAGGAGGCACAGCCTCAAAATACAGGTTGAGAAGGAATTTCTTCTCCCAGAGGGTTGTGAATCTGTGGAATTCTCTGCCCAAGGAAGCAGTTGAGGGTAGCTCATTGAATGTATTCAAATCACAGATAGATAGATTTTTAACCAATAAGGGAATTAAGAGTTATGGGGAGCGGGTGGGTAAGTGGAGCTGAGTCCACGACCAGATCAGCCATGATCTTGTTGAATGGCGGAGCAGGCTCAAGGGGCTAGATGGCCTACTCCTGTTCCTAATTCTTATGTTCTTATGTTCTTATGTTCTATGGAACACCTGTGAACTTATCCTTTTTTGGCGTGGAAGCAGGTCATCCTCGCTGTGAGGGACCGCCTATGATGATGATGCTTTTGACAACCCAGTAAATTAGTTTTTGACTGAGCCGCAGCAAATGCAGAGGCGAAACATGACAAGGAAACAAGGAAAGAGCTGCATTTACATGTACTTTTTATGGCCTCAGAACATCCCAAAGGGCTTCATCGTGAATTAATTCATTTTTGATGTGTTTTGTAGACAAATATGGTAGTCAATTGTGCACACATAGTAATGAACACCAACACATCTGATGCACAGCACTGTGAATGTGTTAATGATTAGAAGCTTTTCAGATGACATAGTCCATGTATTTACATCTAATTTCAATACATCCTGAAATATTTGAGCAGACATTTTTCCAAGTCGCCTGTTATTTCTGGCGGAATTTCCAGAAGTAGCAATGGGTTCCAGGGAGCTGGTGGAATGGTTCCCTGCACAATCTCCTGACCCCCAACTACCCCCCAAATCCGCTCCCCGATGTTGTCATTTACATCGATGGAATTAGGTCATCAGAAAAAGTCTCCACAAATGGGTTCGTCAATTCACATAATAAATATCTGCAGCATGTTCCTTGACAAAAAGTAAACATAACTTGTAAACCGTGGTCATCCAAAGAATGTCAGCAATTTTTTTTGTCCCTTCCAATATCTTCCCCATCTCTCCTGAAGATGATGGGATACAATTTCAGGGCCAGTAACCAATCTCTGGTATCTCACTCAAATGAGTGTTTTTCACATGTGCATCTCGGCAGGGTTGATAGGCTGTTTGACCATCACGTTTATCACAGCAAATTCCAAACCTATCCACTTTCCAGCAGAGGTCACTCAATAGCAATAAGAGTCAAGAATTTTGTCTGATTTTTTTTTCCTTTCCTGGCCCAGGGTCTAGAGTCCAATGTGGCACTTGCGTTGCTTCCCTGAATGAGATAAATTAACTTCTTACAAACCAGCGATCGACCCTGGCATCCTCTTGTTCTGTATGATTCAATCCACGCCAGGCAGCAAATGTCCCTTGGGGACATTGTAATTTTAACTTTTAAATTCAAACAAAATTTGGTAAATTAGCGCGGGTGATGCACCAAGCATCAGAAAAGTTATCAGTACCCAACATCTCAACACAATCTTGCAGGATGACAAATGGTTTGCATATGGTGGGGCTTTAGGAGTCCCAAAGCAAGCGCTCTACTCGGAACTCCTTCACGGCAAACGAGCCAAAGGTGGGCAGAGGAAACGTTACAAGGACACCCTCAAAGCCTCCCTGATAAAGTGCAACATCCCCACCGACACCTGGGAGTCCCTGGCCAAAGACATAGAAACATAGAAACATAGAAAATAGGTGCAGGAGCAGGCCATTCAGCCCTTCTAGCCTGCATCGCCATTCAATGAGTTCATGGCTGAACATGAAACTTCAGTACCCCCTTCCTGCTTTCTCGCCATAACCCTTGATCCCCCGAGTAGTAAGGACTTCATCTAACTCCCTTTTGAATATATTTAGTGAATTGGCCTCAACTACTTTCTGTGGTAGAGAATTCCACAGGTTCACCACTCTCTGGGTGAAGAAGTTTCTCCTCATCTCGGTCCTAAATGGCTTACCCCTTATCCTCAGACTGTGACCCCTGGTTCTGGACTTCCCCAACATTGGGAACATTCTTCCTGCATCTAACCTGTCTAAACCCGTCAGAATTTTAAAAGTTTCTATGAGGTCCCCTCTCATTCTTCTGAACTCCAGTGAATACAAGCCCAGTTGATCCAGTCTTTCTTGATAGGTCAGTCCCGCCATCCCGGGAATCAGTCTGGTGAATCTTCGCTGCACTCCCTCAATAGCAAGAATGTCCTTCCTCAAGTTAGGAGACCAAAACTGTACACAATACTCCAGGTGTGGCCTCACCAAGGCCCTGTACAACTGTAGCAACACCTCCCTGCCCCTGTATTCAAATCCCCTCGCTATGAAGGCCAACATGCCATTTGCTTTCTTAACCGCCTGCTGTACCTGCATGCTAACCTTCAATGACTGATGTACCATGACACCCAGGTCTCGTTGCACCTTCCCTTTTCCTAATCTGTCACCATTCAGATAATAGTCTGTCTCTCTGTTTTTACCACCAAAGTGGATAACCTCACATTTATCCACATTATACTTCATCTGCCATGCATTTGCCCACTCACCTAACCTATCCAAGTCACTCTGCAGCTAATAGCATCCTCCTCGCAGCTCACACTGCCACCCAACTTAGTGTCATCCGCAAATTTGGAGATACTGCATTTAATCCCCTCGTCTAAATCATTAATGTACAATGTAAACAGCTGGGGACCCAGCACAGAACCTTGCGGCACCCCACTAGTCACTGCCTGCCATTCTGAAAAGTACCCGTTTACTCCTACTCTTTGCTTCCTGTCTGACAACCAGTTCTCAATCCACGTCAGCACACTACCCCCAATCCCATGTGCTTTAACTTTGCACATTAATCTCTTGTGTGGGACCTTGTCGAAAGCCTTCTGAAAGTCCAAATATACCATATCAACTGGTTCTCCTTTGTCCACTTTACTGGAAACATCCTCAAAAAATTCCAGAAGATTTGTCAAGCATGATTTCCCTTTCACAAATCCATGCTGACTTGGACCTATCATGTCACCATTTTCCAGATACACTGCTATGACATCCTTAATAATTGATTCCATCATTTTACCCACTACTGAGGTCAGGCTGTTTTCTCTCTCCCTCCTTTTTTAAAAAGTGGGGTTACATTGGCTACCCTCCACTCCATAGGAACTGATCCAGAGTCAATGGAATGTTGGAAAATGACTGTCAATACATCCGCTATTTCCAAGGCCACCTCCTTAAGTACTCTGGGATGCAGTCCATCAGGCCCTGGGGATTTATCGACCTTCAATCCCATCAATTTCCCGAACACAATTTCCCGACTAATAAGGATTTCCCTCAGTTCCTCCTCCTTACTAGACCCTCTGACCCCTTTTATATCCGGAAGGTTGTTTGTGTCCTCCTTAGTGAATACCGAACCAAAGTACTTGTTCAATTGGTCTGCCATTTCTTTGTTCCCCGTTATGACTTCCCCTGATTCTGACTGCAGCGGACCTACGTTTGTCTTTACTAACCTTTTTCTCTTTACATATCTATAGAAACTTTTGCAATCCACCTTAATGTTCCCTGCAAGCTTCTTCTCGTACTCCATTTTCCCTGCCCTAATCAAACCCTTTGTCCTCCTCTGCTGAGTTCTAAATTTCTCCCAGTCCCCGGGTTCGCTGCTATTTCTGGCCAATTTGTATGCCACTTCCTTGGCTTTAATACTATCCCTGATTTCCCTTGATAGCCACGGTTGAGCCACCTTCCCTTTTTTATTTTTACGCCAGACAGGAATGTACAATTGTTGTAATTCATCCATGCGGTCTCTAAATGTCTGCCATTGCCCATCCACAGTCAACCCCCTAAGTATCATTCGCCAATCTATCCTAGCCAATTCACGCCTCATACCTTCAAAGTTACCCTTCTTTAAGTTCTGGACCATGGTCTCTGAATTTACTGTTTCATTCTCCATCCTAATGCAGAATTCCACCATATTATGGTCACTCTTCCCCAAGGGGTCTCGCACAATGAGATTGCTAATTAATCCTCTCTCATTACACAACACCCAGTCTAAGATGGCCTCCCCCCTAGTTGGTTCCTCAACATACTGGTCTAGGAAACCATCCCTTATGCACTCCAGGAAATCCTCCTCCACCGTATTGCTTCCAGTTTGGCTAGCCCAATCTATGTGCATATTAAAGTCACCCATTATAACTGCTACACCTTTATTGCATGCACCCCTAATTTCCTGTTTGATGCCCTCCCCAACATCCCTATTACTGTTTGGAGGTCTGTACACAACTCCTATTAACGTTTTTTGCCCTTTGGTGTTCTGCAGCTCTACCCATATAGATTCCACATCATCCAAGCTAATGTCTTTCCTAACTATTGCATTAATCTCCTCTTTAACCAACAATGCTACCCCACCTCCTTTTCCCTTTACTCTATCCTTCCTGAATGTCGAATACCCCTGAATGTTGAGTTCCCAGCACTGATCATCCTGGAGCCACGTCTCCGTAATCCCAATCACATCATATTTATTAACATCTATTTGCACAGTTAATTCACCCTAAGTGGAGGAAGTGCATCTGGGAGGGCACTAAGCACCTCGAGTCTCATCGCCGGGAGCATGCAGAAAACAAGTGGAAAGAGCGTGCGGCAAACCAGTCTCACCCACCCCTTCCCTCAACGACAATCTGTCCCACCTATGACAGGGACTGTGGTTCTCGTATTGGACTGTTCAGCCACATAAGGACTCATTTTTGGAGTGGAAGCAAGCCTTCTTCGATTCCAAGAAACTGCCTATGATGATGACATGGTGGGACTTGAAAACAAATCCTGTGTTAGGTATCGGCCATGGTGTAGTTGGTAGCACTTTTACCTCTTGTGTCAGAAGGTTGTGGGTTCAAGTCCCACTCTAGCAAAGAGCACAAAATCTAAGCCAACACTCCAGTGCAGTACTGAGGGTGTGCTGCACTGTCAGAGGTTCTGCCTTTCAGATGTGACGTTAAACTGGGGCCTCGACTGTAATGTATGTTAACTGGGTTTTACCTGCCACCGGAGGGCGCGACTGTCGGAGTGATAATGGCCACTGGCAGACACGTGCAAGCTGTGTATATAATCTCGGCAGCCATGTTGAATCTTCAGTTTGAGAATAAATAAACTGGAGTAAGGTCATGTCTGAACTAGCTCACCGTACTTAGCCTTATGGAGTTATTTGATACTTAACACCGCCTGCCCTCTGAGGTGGACGTAAAAGATCCCACAGTACTATTTCAAAACAGAGGAGTTCTCCCTGATGTCCTGGCCAATATTTATCCCTCAATCTCAAGATTGAGAGGAGATTTGATCGAGGTGTTCAAAATCATGAGGGGTCTGGACAGAGTAGATCGAGAGAAACTGTCCCCATTGCAGAAGGGCCAAGAACCAGGGGACACAGATTTAAGGTGATTGGCAAAAGAACCAAAGGCGACATAAGAAAAAACTTTCTTTACGCAGCGAGTGGTTAGGATCTGGAATGCACGGCCCGAAAGGGTGGTGGAGGCAGACTCAATCAAGGCTTTCAAAAGGGAGTTGAATAAGTACCCGAAAGATAAAAAATTGAGGGGCTACGGGGAAAGATTGAGGGAGTGGGACTAGCTGAGGTGCTCTTGCAGAGAGCCGGCACGGGCTCGACGGGCCGAAAGGCCTTCTTCCGTACTGTAACCATTCTATGAACCAATATCACTAAAACACATTATCTGGTCATTATCACAATGTTGTTTGTGGTACATTGCTATGCACAAAAATTAGCGGTCACGTTTTCGACATTACATCTGTGACTGCACTTCAAAAGTACGTCATTGGCTTTTTTTAAACCAATAAGGGAATTAAGGGTTATGGGGAGCAGGCAGGTAAGTGGAGCTGAGTCCACGGCCAGATCAGCCATGATCTTGTTGAATGGCGGAGCAGGCTCGAGGGGCTAGATGGCCTACTCCTGTTCCTAAGTCTTATGTTCTTATGTTCTTATGAAGCACTTTGGGTCATCCTGAGGTAATGAATAGTGCTAAATGAATGCAAGTTCTTTCTTTTACTGCTCGTCCAAGAACATTGTGGTACTTACTGGGGTGTTTCTGGGAGGCCCACGGTGAGCTTGCTCTGCCCCAACAATGCCTCGTTGACTCAGCAGAATAATTCGCACTGTACCAATTGGAACATCTCTGCAGAGTCTTTTTTTAATTCAAATTGTTGACAGGGCAATTCATTTGCGGCTCCCCCAGTGGCTCAGTGGGAAACTGCACCGCCTGGTGTGGTATTGACCCAAACACAGCACGGAGGTCCTAGCTCTGTCCTGGGTCAGCTGACCTCAGCCAAGAAGACCAAAGGTGCTATAACGGCCTTTAGTGACCCCAGGCTAGGAGAAAGAAAAACAGCTCATGATTGCTATCCAGCACAAAGTGCTGGTGTATGAACGTTAGGCGAGGACAGGTCCAGGCTCACCTGTTGATGCCCCCACAGAGGAATAGCCTGCTGACATTCACTCTGTACGAATGTCCACTTGGGAGGGGCACTAGATGGCTGCTGGCACTGTTGAAACCACATCCCAATAAGATTCATTGCCTCCAGGAGGCAATGAAAGAAATTTGGAGGAAAAAATTGATTTGCCAAAGATGGACAAGATTGTATACACAATAATAAAGTGTTCCACCAGATATGTTATCATATTGGCACTTGGTGCCAACAGGAGAGAATTTTGGCCTCATGATTGCTAGTTTGAGAATGGATTATATTGATCAGCAAGGCCTGAACAAACAGCAGCATAATGTCAAGTATTTTGGAATTCAGAAGAATGAGAGGTGATCTTATTGAAACGCATAAGATTATGAGGAGGCTTGACAAGGTGAATGCAGAGAGGATGTTTCCACTGATAGGGGAGACTAGAACTAGGGGGCATAATCTTAGAATAAGGGGCCGCCCATTTTAAAACTGAGATGAGGAGGAATTTCTTCTCTCAGAGGGTTGTAAATCTGTGAAAGTCGCTGCCTCAGAGATCTGTGGAAGCTGGGACATTGAATAAATTTAAGACAGAGATAGACAGCTTCTTAACTGTTAAAGGAATAAGGGGTTATGGGGAACGGGCGGGGAAGTGGACCTGGGTCCATGATCAGATCAGCCATGATCATATTGAATGGCGGAGAAGGCTCGAGGGGCCGTATGGCCTACTCCTGCTCCTATTTCTTATGTTCTTATTAAGTACACCTGTTTATAGTGCTGGACTTTTTAAAAAGATACCTCTGATAACCTCAGCTTAAAATACATTTTACAGCCACAAGTATTGTGCGGGCAGCCCAGATCAAAACTTTTTAGTTCTTACCGCCTTCCCACTTTTGTGCACACTGAAGAGAATCTCATGCTTGGGTGGTGATTCTGTGAATGTGCAAAGAGACAGGTGTCTTTTGTACAATGTAATTCAGTTTCTAAAACAAGCAATCATTCGGCAAACAGAAGCAAGCTTCAGTCATCACATCACAGCAATAGGACTCCGGCTTTTGAATCATGTTTTAGCCGTTCATTCATTCTCCACTGCAGAGTGTTGTAGATATATTCAAAAGGGAGTTAGATGTGGCCCTTACGGCAAAAGGGATCCAGGGGTATGGAGAGAAAGCAGGAAAGGGGTACTGAGGTGAATGATCAGCCATGATCTTGTTAAATGGTGGTGCAGGCTCGAAGGGCCGAATGACCTACTCCTGCACCTATTTTCTATGTTTCTATGTTTATGAGAATGTGAATCACCATTCTTCAGTGCTTCTTTCCATCTCAAATGAGCTTATGAACTCACAGAACATTTCCTCAGTGCACTAAACATGTTCTTTACAAACAGGTTTTTTGTTGCACAGTGGAAGCATTCCCTCCTAATTAGGAATCTACTCTCTCCATGATACCGAGGGACTCAAGCTTCCTGCACTCAGTTTTTACTCTAACTTCATTTTTATCTACCCCGCTGGATCAATGAACAATCATCATCATCATAGGCAGTCCCTCGAACGAGGATGACTTGCTTCACATGAGTTCACAGATGTTTCAATGAAGGACTCGATGTTCCAGTCCTGAGCTCCAATTGAGGGGGTGGAAGATGCCTGTGCGTGGATTTTTTTAACATGTGGTCACCGTTGCACACCAGCCACCACATGGGCTCGACAGAGCCAGGTCTTGATCCAGTGGCAAGGATTAACCAAGGCGACTGGAGACCTGCTCTGCTGCACGGACCTAGTGCGCACACATATCGCAGTGTGGGCTGGGCCCGTGCTGCCCCTGGGCCCTCGGCTCTTCTGGGCCCCATACTCTCATTCGCCGCACCTCCGCCACGATCTCTCGTCGCTCCTCCGCCACAAACATTCGCCGCACCTCCGCCACGATCTCCCGCCGCACCTTAGATGTTTTTGCAATGGTCAGCAGTTTTGTAACAGTGATTAGCCATTATAAACTATATAGACCAGATCCATCATCATAGGCGGTCCCTCGAATCGAGGATGACTTGCTTCCACGTCAAAAAGTACACAGGTGTTTAAATGATGGACCTAAAATTCCAGGTCCAAACTAAATCTTGAAGGGTGGAAGATGCCTGTGCTTGGATTTTTTTTTACGTGGGGTGACCGTTTCACACCAGCCACCACACGGGCTCGACAGAGCTAGGTCTTGCTCCAGTGGCAAGGGTTATCCAAGACCTAGTTATTATCACGTTGCTGTTTGTGGGAGCTTGCTGTGCGCAAATTGGCTGCCGTGTCTCCTACATTACGACAGTGACTACACTTCAAAAAAAAGTACTTCAGTGGCTGTAAAAGCGCTTTGGGACATCGGGTGGTTGTGTAAGGCGCTAAACAAATGCAAGTCTTTCTTATTTTTAAGCACGATAGAGGCAAAATCTGAGGAAAGGTGGGGCTTTTAATTTAGTCACATGTATATATGAAAAGACAGAGTGCAATGACCTGCCACAGATCAAGTTCAATCTGCTCTCTCGTGGAATTTATCCAACGTAATTAATTTTCAAAAGGAAGATGCTACAAAGTTTTCCCTTGTCCCTCAAATCTAATTCAAGCAAATTGCCAGGAAACATCCTGCATTATTTATTCATGACTCGTTGCCTTCCTTGGTCTAACATTTCCACCGATCCATCACTTTCCTTCGCCTAATGTTTTGATGGACTCAGCATTCAGAAACCACCACATTTTGTATAATATTCATCTATACTAATCTTTATAAAAGCAGGCTGTCCCGAGCCAGATATTCATTTTTAAAAGATCCTCATTTCGAAAACAATAACCACTTTGGGCAGGAACTGGGTCACATATGCTGTGGTCAAAACATTTGGCAACATTTGTTGTTGAATCTCAAAATACTGATTAATTGTGGAATTTCCTGACAGCTGCAGAGTTCATGAAGCCAATAAAACTTGTCACAAACAATCTTCGCCAAGACTTTTCACCTTCACAACCAAGCCCGTGTAATGACCGTGCCCTGTAGCTCGACAAATATCAACTTGAAGGAAGTTAACCTGCATGGTTGCACTGAGGTGCTAACTGGCCATTTCCTTTCTGTTTACCCACTGTCAAGGTCATGGATCTGCAAGACTAAACGAGATGATGTAATTACAGACTACCATATTTATAGCAATAGAAGATCCATAAAAAATGTATATTCTGTTAATAAGTGAATGGATTTACATTTCTTTATGTGCAGAACCGAGTGAGACACCAGCTCTTCAGTTATGCTTCAGTAGACACCTCAAGTCGATGGAGAAATACCACCAACAATGTCTCTGCAAGATCCTACAAATACCCTGGGAGGACAGATGCACCAACGTTAGCGTCCTCAACCAGGCCAACATCCCCAGCATTGAAGCACTGACCACACTCGATCAGCTCCGCTGGGCAGGCCACATAGTTTGCATGCTTGACACAAGACTCCCAAAACAAGCGCTCTACTCGGAACTCCTTCACGGCAAATGAGCCAAAGGTGGGCAGAGGAAATGTTACAAGGACACCCTCAAAGCCTCCCTGATAAAGTGCAACAACCCCACTGAAACCTGGGAGTCCCTGGCCAAAGACCGCCCTATGTGGAGGACGTGCATCCGGGAGCGCGCTGAGCACCTCGAGTCTTATCGCGGAGAGCATGCAGAAATCAAGCGCAGCCAGCAGAAGGAGCTTGCGCTGCAGAATGCATATGGGATTGTTTCTTAGAACAGTATGTTACAGAACCTACAAGGGAGCAAGCTATCTTAGATCTGGTCCTGTGTAATGAGACAGGAATAATAAATGATCACCTAGTAAAAGATCCTCTCGGAATGAGTGATCACAGTATGGTTGAATTTGTAATACAGATTGAGGGTGAGGAAGTAGTGTCTCAAACGAGCGTACTATGCTTAAACAAAGGAGACTACAGTGGGATGAGGGCAGAGTTGGCTAAAGTAGACTGGAAACACAGACTAAACGGTGGCACAATTGAGGAACAGTGGAGGACTTTTAAGGAGCTCTTTCATAGTGCTCAACAAAAATATATTCCAGTGAAAAAGAAGGGCGGTAAGAGAAGGGATAACCAGCCGTGGATAACCAAGGAAATAAAGGAGAGTATCAAATTAAAAACCAATGCGTATAAGGTGGCCAAGATTAGTGGGAAACTAGAAGATTGGGAAAATTTTAAACGACAGCAAAGAATGACTAAGAAAGCAATAAAGAAAGGAAAGATAGATTATGAAAGTAAACTTGCGCAAAACATAAAAACAGATAGTAAAAGCTTTTACCGATATATAAAACGGAAAAGAGTGACTAAAGTAAATGTTGGTCCCTTAGAAGATGAGAAGGGGGATTTAATAATGGGAAATGTGGAAATGGCTGAGACCTTAAACAATTATTTTGCTTCGGTCTTCACAGTGGAAGACACAAAAACCATGCCAAAAATTGCTGGTCACGGGAATGTGGGAAGTGATAACCTTGAGATAATCACTATCACTAGGGGAGTAGTGCTGGACAGGCTAATGGGACTCAAGGTAGACAAGTCCCCTGGTCCAGATGAAATGCATCCCAGGGTATTAAAAGAGGTGGTGGAAGTTATAGCAGATGCATTCGTTATAATCTACCAAAATACTCTGGACTCTGGGGAGGTACCAGCGGATTGGAAAGCAGCTAATGTAATGCCTCTGTTTAAAAAAGGGGGCAGACAAAAGGCAGGTAACTATAGGCCGGTTAGTTTAACATCTGTAGTGGGGAAAATGCTTGAAGCTATCATTATGGAAGAAATAGCGGGACATCTAGATAGGAATAGTGCAATCAAGCAGATGCAACATGGATTTATGAAGGGGAAATCATGTTTAACTAATTTACTGGAATTCTTTGAGGATATAACGAGGATGGTGGATAGAGGTGTACCGATGGATGTGGCGTATTTAGATTTCCAAAAGGCATTCGATAAGGTGCCACACAAAAGGTTACTGCAGAAGATAAAGGTATGCGGAGTCAGAGGAAATGTATTAGCGTGGATCGAGAATTGGCTGGCTAACAGAGAGCAGAGAGTCAGGATAAATGGGTCCTTTTTGGGTTGGAAATCGATGGTTAGTGGTTTGCCACAGGGATCGGTGCTGGGACCACAACTGTTTACAGATGACACAAAGATTAGTGGGAAAGCGGGTTGTGTAGAGGACACAGAGAGGCTGCAAAGAGATTTAGATAGGTTAAGCGAATGGGCTAAGGTTTGGCAGATGGAATACAATGTCGGAAAATGTGAGGTCATCCACCTTGGGAAAAAAAACAGTAAAAGGGAATATTATTTGAATGGGGAGAAATTACAACATGCTGCAGTGCAGAGGGACCTGGGGGTCCTTGTGCATGAATCCCAAAAAGTTAGTTTGCAGGTGCAGCAGGTAATCAGGAAGGCGAATGGAATGTTGGCCTTCATTGCGAGAGGGATGGAGTACAAAAACAGGGAGGTCCTGCTGCAACTGTACAGGGTATTGGTGAGGCCGCACCTGGAGTACTGCGTGCAGTTTTGGTCACCTTACTTAAGGAAGGATATACTAGCTTTGGAGGGGGTATAGAGATGATTCACTAGGCTGATTCCGGAGATGAGAGGGTTACCTTATAATGATAGATTGAGTAAACTGGGTCTTTACTCGTTGGAGTTCAGAAGGATGAGGAGTGATCTTATAGAAACATTTAAAATAATGAAAGGGATAGACAAGATAGAGGCAGAGAGGTTGTTTCCACTGGTCGGGGAGACTAGAACTAGAGGTCACAGCCTCAAAATACGGGGGAGCCAATTTAAAACCGAGTTGAGAAGGAATTTCTTCTCCCAGAGGGTTATGAATTTGTGGAATTCTCTGCCCAAGGAAGCAGTTGAGGCTAGCTCATTGAATGTATTCAAATCACAAATAGATAGATTTTTAACCAATAAGGGAATTAAGGGTTACGGGGAGCGGGCGGGTAAGTGGAGCTGAGTCCACGGCCAGATCAGCCATGATCTTGTTGAATGGCGGAGCAGGCTCGAGGGGCTAGATGGCCTACTCCTGTTCCTAATTCTTATGTTCCTATATTCTTATGTGCGGCAAATCTGTCCCAACCACCCTTTTCCTCAACGACTGGCTCTTGTATTGGATTATTCAGCCACGAGGGATTGCCTATGATGATGAGTTAAGCTTCAGTTCATGCGTAAGGCTTGCTTTTATCAGCGTAAAACTCCTAAAGGACAGAAAGATACATTTTTTTCAATAATTTAAACATTTAAAATCCTGTAAGTTTATCTTTAGACCCTTTAAAATATGTAAATTTATTTTTCAAAAAATTTAATTTTTGTTTTAAATAATTAATAAAATTCCATTTTGATTCACTTTAAATCTGTGATGTTTTAAGAATTATTTTGGGTTTGTGTTTTTTGGTGGGTATATATGGAATCACCATAAGTATGAATGGGAATAACCCTACTTGGATTGGTTGGGCCGGCCCACATGATCCCAGGGATGTGTACGATGCACCTAAGTCCCTGGGGTACGTGGGCCTCTTCGCAGGTCTTTACATAAAGGCCCAGGACCAGGAGTCTCCGGACCTCCGGGACCACCAAGTAGATTTGTAGAAATTTTCAAGTCGGAGGCATCTGCCCGCAGGAAGCCTCCGACCGCAATTTCTGCTTGAAATGTTACTCAATAATAAAAAAGGTAAAAAAAATAATTTGTAGGAAGGTACCATTTTTCCTTGGAGGGGTTATAGAGGAGATTACTATATTACGTGCTCACTGTAACCATGACAGATGTCGCTATTTGCTGCATAGAAACATAGAAAATAAGTGCAGGAGTAGGCCATTCGGCCCTTCGAGCCTGCACCACCATTCAATAAGATCATGGCTGATCATTCCCTCAGTACCCATTTCCTGCTTTCTCTCCATACCCCTTGATCCCTTTAGCCGTAAGGGCCATATCTAACTCCCTCTTGAATGTATCCAATGAACTGGCATCAACAACTCTCTGCGGCAGGGAATTCCACAGGTTAACAACTCTCTGAGTGAAGAAGTTTCTCCTCATCTCAGTCCGAAACGGCCTGCCCCTTATCCTAAGACTGTGTCCCCTGGTTCTGGACTTCCCCAACATCGGGAACATTCTTCCCGCATCTAACCTGTCCAGTCCAGTCAGAATCTTATATGTTTCTATGAGATCCCTTCTCATCCTTCTAAACGCCAGTGAATAAAGGCCCAGTTGATCCAGTCTCTCCTCATATGTCTGTCCAGCCATCCCTGGAATCAGTCTGGTGAACCTTCGCTGCACTCCCTCAATAGCAAGAACGTCCTTCCTCAGATTAGGAGACCAAAACTGAACACAATATTCCAGGTGGGGCCTCACCAAAGCCCTGTACAACTGCAGCAAGACATCCCTGCTCCTATACTCAAATCCCCTTGCTATGAAGGCCAACATACCATTTGCCTTCTTCACCGCCTGCTGCACCTGCATGCCCACTTTCAATGACTGATGAACCATGACACCCAGGCCTCGCTGCACCTCCCCTTTTCCTAATCTGCCGCCATTCAGATAATATTCTGCCTTCGTGTTTTTGCCCCCAAAGTGGATAACCTCACATTTATCCACATTATACTGCATCTGCCATGTATTTGCCCACTCGCCTAAACTGTCCAAGTCACCCTGCAGCCTCTTAGTGTCCTCCTCACAGCTCACACCGCCAACCAGTTTAGTGCAGTGAGCTCTCAAGTTTTAATTAGAAAGCCTGGTGGTCAAGCAGCAAGGGGGAGAGAGAGGTGAGCAAGGAGATGTCCATGGCCGAGTGTTGCAGACTGGCGCAATCCAAGGTCCAGGAGTAAGTGCTGAGGGACACACTAAAGGTTGGTGCAGTCGCCACAAAGGCACGATGGGGAGGAGCCACAGGTTAAGGCCCTTCTGCCACGGTAAACCCAGGGGATGGAATCAGAACCCCCCTCGGGCTGTACTTGTTAATCTGCTTGTATACATAGAGCACCATGTACTGAAAAACACCTGTGCTGTGCCATGTATAATGAAAGTCTCTGCACTGTTTAGTAACTTGTAAAGAAATGTAAATGTATTCTCATCTGTCCCGTGCAATGCTTTCATCTGCATCGTGTTACATGTAACGTGATTCATGATTGGTATTGAAATGTATCCTGGAATGTAATGTAAACCTGTTCTCATCTGCTCCATGTAATACCCTTATTTGCACAGTGCTACATGTAACGTGATTTACGGATTTTATTAAACTGTACCTTGAAATGAAATGCACACTAGTACATTGTATGGAACTGCTGTCAGCATCCAAACGAATTGTATGGAATTGCTGACCGCAAGTTATTGAACTATTTTCCAATGTATTGTGAAAATGTTATATGAATAAAGTATATTTTTGAAAAAAAAAGATATGACCCCACCTGCCTGAGTGATGGCTGAGTGCTAATCGTTGTGGGGGGGGTCACATTAATTAGAGAGCTTTCCATCTCAAAACCTGAAAGCTTAGAAATAAACAATTTTAATAAATCTTGCAAGAGCATAGTTTGAACAGAAATTCCAACTATGTCCATTTGCAATTCATTAGATTTTAAATATATCACACCCTGCCTCCTCCCTCCGTATCACACAGTTTTTTTACCGAAACTTTTATCCTGAACCCAGCAGTGGCCACAAACCCTCCTGTATAACCTGTGGGAACATAGATATGGTTTAAAGAAAGACTTGGATTTATATAGAGGCTTTCACAACCACCGGACATCCCAATGAAGTACTTTTGAAGTGTCGTTACTGTTGCAATGCAGGAAACACAACAGAAAATGTTCACACAGCAAGGTCCCACAAACAGCAATGAGATAATGATCAGATAATTTGGTTTTAGTGATGTTGGTTGAGCGATAAATGTTCACCAGGGAGACCCCCCTGCTCCTCTTCGAATATTGCCTTGCGATCTTTTACAAGGCCTGAGAGGCCAGATGCGGCCGCGGTTTAACATCTCATATGTAAGATGGCACTTCCTTCAGTGTTGCATTGAACTGTCAGCCACATTTTTGCACTCAAGTCTCTGGATTGGCACTTGAACTTATATCATCACAGGCAGTCCCTTGAAATCGAGGAAGGCTTGCTTTCACTCTTAAAATGAGTTCTTAGGTGACTGAACAGTCCAATACGAGAGCCACAGTCCCTGTCACCGGTGGGACAGATAGTCGTTGAGGGAAAGAGTGGGTGGGACTGGTTTACTGCACGCTCTTTCCGCTGCCTGCGCTTGGTTTCTGCATGCTCTCGGCGATGAGACTCGAGGTGCTCAGCGCCCTCCCGGATGCACTCCCTCCACTTAGGGCGGTCTTTGGCCAGGGACTCCCAGGTGTCGGTGGGGATGTTGCATTTTATCAGGGAGGCCTTGAGGGTGTCCTTGTAACGTTTCCTCTGCCCACCTTTGGCTTGTTTGCCATGAAGGAGTTCTGAGTAGAGCGCTTGCTTTGGGAGTCTCGTTTGCCATGAAGGAGTTCTGAGTAGAGCGCTTGCTTTGGGAGTCTCGTGTCTGGCATGCGGACAATGTGGCCTGCCCAGCGGAGCTGATCAAGTGTGGTCAGTGCTTCAATGCTGGGGATGTTGGCCTGGTCGAGGACGCTAATGTTGGTGCGTCTGTCCTCCCAGGGGATTTGTAGGATCTTGTGGAGGCATCGTTGCTGTTATTTCTCCAGCGACTTGAGGTGTCTACTGCACATGGTCCATGTCTCTGAGCCATACAAGACCTATAACCTTCTAACTCAGAAGTGAGAATACTACAACTGAGCCACGGCTGACTACAGGAAGCGCTAAAGTTCACCAAAGGTGGCTTGGCTTCAACACTAGAACAATATCCATGATTGTGACATCGGTGCAGTCGTCTGGTTGGGCCTAAGCACCTACTGGAATCCATGGACAATGTGCACAAATCTTGATGGTGAGGCCTTGCTGCACTCGACTTTACATGCCGTCATTTCCCTGTCAGAGTGACTCTGCTCTGAGCTTTTAGATAACGTTTGCTCTTTTAGAAGACCTCCTGTGCTTCTATGCCCTTCTAACAATCTACTTCACCTGTAAGGTGATTTACTGCAAACAGTCAGAGTTCTCTGCAACCAGGCGTTAGGGGATGTTCAACAGAGGTATAGAGGGGTGGCTTTACCTTCAATCTTTCCTCCCTCCCTGTGGGGATGCACCTATCCTCCATTTAGAGAGAGTGCCTTCACCCCCTTCCTCATCTCCCCCAGCAGCAGCACAAGCTTCCGGAAAACTCTCAGCCCCACAATGCAGATTTACTTCAGAAGGGTCCCCACAAGTTTGGTTTTGAACCAGGCTGTCCAGCTTTGAGTGGGCTGTCCAGAGATGACTATAATGTAAACTGCACATCAAAAGTCTGTTTTAAAAAAGAATAGAAGTCCATTTTTACTCACTTCAATCTATATCACGATGTGAAGGAATTTGTCATTAAAGCTCGATTCCCCCATCCTTCCCTCTCCTATTCAGCCCTTAATTTAGTTACTCGCTGGGGTCAAATCATCATCATCATAGGCAGTCCCTCGGAATCGAGGAAGGCTGTATTTCTGCGATTCCTGTATTAGACTGTTCAGTCACCTAAGAACTCATTTTTAAAGTGGAAGCAAGTCTTCCTCGATTCCGAGGGACTGCCTATGATGATGATGATGAGGCAGTCCCTCGGAATCGAGGAAGACTTGCTTCCACTCTAAAAATGAGTTCATAGGTGGCTAAACAGTCCAATACGAAAACCACAGTCTCTGTCACAGGTGGGGCAGACAGTTGTTGAGGGAAAGGGAGGGTGGGACTGGTTTGCCGCACGCTCTTTCCGCTGCCTGCGCTTGGTTTCTGCATGCTCTCGGCAACGAGACTCGAGGTGCTCGCTGGGGTAAGCCTATCCTCACCGCTCTAGATCATACGCACATATGGTTTCCACAACACATAGATGGGTCTGAACTTGAACTATTTCCACGATGGTCATATTGTCTTGGTCCTGAAAAAATGAATGATATAAATAGAGTTGTGGCAATGATCACGATGACTGTGCCAGCCCACATCAAGGGTAGCAGTGCCTGAATTAAGTATCAGCACTGCAATTAAGGTTTCTATCAGCCTGTCAGCAGCTCACTGCACCCGCCAAGTACCTCAGAGAAAGAGAAAAAAACAGCCTCGAGTTCCAGAATCACCAATCTCCACAGCAGCCAACCTTGGAGCTTCAACCAGCTCAATAAAAAGCAGCAATGCTTTAATACTCTACATTACTTCTTGCTGATAAGAGCTCATCTGTGCCCCTTTATTCACTCAAATTTCTTGCTTGCAAGAAAGAAATCCTATTGAAGAAGTTAATTGAAGTGTATGAGGATGGTATTGTTTATTGACTGGCCCGGCTATTAATATTGAGTTCAGTCCAGTGTGTTTTTCACAGTGTGCAATAGGAAGTGAGTTGCAATTGTGTAATTTTTAAAAATCCTAGTCATATCTTCCATGTTGTTGCACATAGGGAGTAAAGGCCAATTGTCGTCTTCAGGTGAAAGGGGGTTAGAGGCAGCAGTACAATTAGATCGGAGTGTGCAGGTGTAATTCAGTCCCTATTCTATAAATCATCCATTCTTTCTTAATTTTATGTAATATTTTGATAAATTTTATGGCCTTTTAGGAAGCAGAGAAGTAGAATTGGTTGCATCACAGGAGTTTCTGCACAGCACAGGCTGAGGAGATGGGAAATGCAAAATTCAGGCATCACCACTGGTGGAGGGGTGTAATTACAGCCTGACAAGTTATAGGAGCATTATCGTCATATCATCATAGGCAGTCCCTCCACCAGCCTGACCTCGCCGCACAACACTGCCCCCCAGTCATCAAGATCCACGGCGCGGTCTTGGACAACGTGGACCACTTCCCATACCTCGGGAGCCTCTTATCAACAAGAGCAGACATTGACAACGAGATTCAACACCACCTCCAGTGCGCCAGTGCAGCCTTCGGCCGTCTGAGGAAAAGAGTGTTCGAAGACCAGGCCCTCAAATCTGCCACCAAGCTCATGGTCTACAGGGCTGTGGTAATACCCGCCCTCCTGTTTGGCTCAGAGACATGGACCATGTACAGTAGACACCTCAAGTCGCTGGAGAAATATCACCAGTGATGTCTCCGCAAGATCCTACAAATCCCTTGGGAGGAGAGACGCACTAACACTAGCGTCCTCAACCAGGCCAACATCCCCAGCATCGAAACACTGACCACACTTGATCAGCTTATAGGAGCACAGGAACATGAGTAGGCTATTCAGCCCTTCCAATTTGTTCTATTCAATTAGATCATGATTGATCTGTGCCTCAACTCCATTTACCATGATATTCTTGCCTAACAAAAATCTATCAATCCCAGCATTGAAAATTTCAATTGCCCCAGCAACCACAGCCTTTTGAGGAAAAGAGTTCCAGATTTCTAATACTTTGTGTAAATAAATGCTTCATAATTTCGCTCCTTAAATGGCCTGTCTCTAATTTTAAGATTGTTCTGGATTTCCTCCATCAGAGAAAATAGTTGCTCTGCATCTACCCTATCGAATCAGTTTATCAGAGGGTTGTAAATCTGTGGAATTCACTGCCTCAGGGAGCTGTGGAAGCCGGGACATTGAATAAATTTAAGACAGAGATAGACAGCTTCTTAACTGGTAAGGTATTAAGAGGTTAAGGGGAGCAGACAGGGAAGTGGAGCTGAGCCCATGCTCGGATCAGCCATGATCTTATTAAATGGCGGAGCAGGCTCAAGGGGCCATATGGCCTACTCCTGCTCCTATTTCTTATGTTCTTGTGAAACACCTCAGTTAGATCAACTCCTCAATGTTCTAAACGCAAGGAAGTACAGGCCAAGTTTATGCAACCTGTCCTCATAATTTAACCCATTAAGCCCCGGTATCATTCTGGTGACTCTGTGTTGTACACACTCCGTTCCTGTGGTGCGGCGCCCAAAACTGAATGCAATTCTCCAGTTAGGATTTGACCATGGCGTTATATAACTTCAGCATAAATTCTTCCTGTTTGTATTCCAACCTTCTTGCAAAAAAGGCCAACATTCCATTAGCCTTTATAATTAATTTTGCACCTGCTTTTAGTGGTCATCTGAATCCCTTTTCTCCTCCGCACTTTGTAGTCTCTCTCCATTAAGAAAATATTCGAACTTGTCTTTCTTGGATCCGGAGTGAATGATCTCACACTTCCTCATGTTCCATTCCACTTTGCCAGCGAGCTGCCTGTTAGTGTCCACAGCTTGCCGGCTCGATAGTCACGAGGCTCGAGGCCCAATAACAGGTGTTCCTTGGGCTTCACCATTCAGGTATCGGGACTGCTTCCGGCAACCGAATTTCCAGGTCTTGATCTTTTGATTGAGAGTTGAGAGGATTGTGAATTGATCTATGTAGACCATGATGCAGCTATGATACCTTTACCAGCTTATTTTAAGGTGCTCAGCCATTTTTAATGAAATGTACCTGCTTCTCAAAGTTCCATAACTGCTGGCTTTTTGTTTCCAAAATTTTAACCTCTTCTTTTTAATCGTCCATTTCCCATTTGCTAATCTTGCAGACTGTTTTTTGTATTTGAGGTTCATGGTTCCTTACCAATCTGCTGTGTCACCAGACACTATGCCCAGTGATGGACAGTGGCCTGAGACCAGCTGGGTAAACTCTCTTCCTTTTCCTCCCCCGGTTACTCTGAATTAATGAACCGAGTTTCAGTAGCCCGTATCTTACTACATTGCTCATCTGCAGAGCCAAGGATGTCCAGTGAGGCGAGGAGAGCAGTTGAGGTGAGAGACACTATGGGCTGGATTTTTCGGTTGTCCAACGCCTCAGTTAGCGGCCAGAGGGGGCGTTAAAGCGAGCATTAGAGCTTAGCGACCGGGCATGCAGCTTGTAGCGCCCCGACAGAAAATTCATTAGAGGCTCACCAGGGGTGCAAACCGCTAGCGCCTGACGATCGCTCCGATCATGACGTATTCCTGGTGCAACGCGCACGTTGGATGCACGCGCACGTGCATCTCATTGAGCACCCACCAATAACACCGTCTGGAAATACACTCAGTACAGACTTGCAGAGTCGTTAACTGGCAGCTACTTAAAGGGATGAGGAAGCGCTTCCCTCGGAGGGTCACAGTCAGTGCAACGTTTACACACAGCACGGTGCGTGAGCCTCTGAATTTGAAGCGGCAGCCAGACACAACAGTATGGGTTGAAAACAAGTGAACACATTAATGGGTGCGTTACTATGCTGTGCCTTTAAGACTCGGCTTTTCCCGGGATCTGATTCAGAGTTCTGTGCATGGGCAATGGGCCCGCAAAATGTACCGACCAAACTTTCGTTATTGACCCCCCCCGCAGCTCTGGTGTGCAACGGCTGATTTATCGCCCCTCTCAGCTCTTCCACCGATTCTGACGAATTTCTGGGCGGGAGGCGCAAACTCTTTCAAGACGCTAAACGTACCGCTCTGCCTGGATTAACGGCGCAACAGAGGCGTGACCGAATTTTTCCCCTGTGACCAGTGGCATGCGTACGATCAAACATGGGGCTGAATTCGGAAAGCTTATGATTTTGCTATTTTACTTTCGGTAATCAGGACAAACTTAGTTTCAGTCAGAAATGGGAAATCAATACAAATCCGCACTGCTTATAGCGGGCGTGTTCCTATTAACGTGATGTGCCCGCTATTTAAAAAAGTGGCAAGCCTGCATCTTTGCTACTGGGTATTACAACATCAACACTTTGTTAGCTGGAGGGAGGCACCAAGTGTGTTTTGGGAAGCAGGGAGGCTACAAAAGAAAACTGGTTCCTGCAAGAGGCATAAACAGCATATCCTATCGTATCTCTTTCAAGAATGGTCTGGTGACGGCTCTCCTCCGAAGCAAAGTGCCTGGGAACGGCAAGGCTTAGTCCAAAGGACTCAAGTGGTGTCATAAACAGTAGGATATCATCCAAATCCATTTATGGGATGACTATTTTGCGACTTATGGTCCAGGTGTGTTATTTGGTACAGTACGTAATACGACAATCTGGTGCACCATTTCCAGACATAGCCCGAGTGCTTACTGTGTTATAAGCAGCGCTTTTGTAAGTGACTTCAGTGGAAATAGAAAATGTTTAGTGCCCCTTGCCTGATATCGGTAGCTGCCCGGCGACGGTATAAGTGGTGGGGACTGTATTTAGTTTTTAGAAGACAAATTGTAACCTGGCATCCAAATTCCAAGATAGTGGGTGGGCTGTGAATCCTAGAGTTTGTGGTTCCAAACCGCTATCTCTTTGCTATTGAATACCACCTGTAACCGTGTACAGTGGTGCACCTATCCTAAGCATCATGGACAAGAAATTCTGACATTTTTAATTGCTCTCCTCAGCTGGAGCTGAAGAATCATTGCATTGAGGCTATATACCATCCTCTCCTCCGAGGTTGCAGAGATAACAAAACAATCTCCTGCAACATAAGGATGTCTACACCACTCCCCACATATGCTACAAACTGGACTAATGAATCGTAGACACAAGGCAGCCTACCAAAGGACAAGTAACTGCACTGCTGTGGCAGGCAGCTCAGTTGCAACCCCCAAGTTATTCTTGCTCAAAGATAAAACATCATCATCATCATAGGCAGTCCTCGAAATCGAGGAAGACTTGCTTCCCCTCTAAAAATGAGTCCCTAGGTGGCTGAACAGTCCAATAAGGGAATTATAGTCTCTGTCACAGGTGGGACAGACAGTCGTTGAGGGAAAGGTTGGGTGGGGAATATGGTTTTGGGGGCACATGGTATTGGGGGTAATGTACTGACGTGGATAGAGAACTGGTTGGCATACAGGAAGCAAAGAGTCGGGATAAACGAGTCCTTTTCAGAATGGCAGGCAGTGACTAGTGGGGTGCCGCAGGGCTCAGTGCTGGGACCCCAGCTCTTTACAATATACATTAACGATTTAGATGAAGGAATTGAGTGTAATATCTCCAAGTTTGAGATGACACTTAACTGGGTGGCGATGTGAGCTGTGAGTAGGATGCTAAGTGGCTGCAGGGTGACTTGGACAGGTTAGGTGAGTGGGCAAATGCATGGCAGATGCAGTATAATCTGGATAAATGTGAGCTTATCCACTTTGGGGGCAAAAACACCAAGGCAGAATATTATCTGAATGGCGGCAGACTAGGAAAAGGGGAGGAGCAACGAAACCTGGGTGTCATGGTTCATCAGTCATTGAAAATTGGCTTGCAGGTACAGCAGGCGGTGAAGAAGGCAAATGGTATGTTGGCCTTCATAGCTAGGGGATTTGAATATATGAGCAGGGAGGTCTTACTGCAGTTGTACAGTGCCTTGGTGAGGTCTCATGTGGAATATTGTGTTCAGTTTTGTTCTCCTAATCTGAAAAAGGACGTTCTTGCTATTGAGGGAGTGCAGCGAAGGTTCACCAGACTGATTCCAGGGATGGCTGGACTGACATACGAGGAGAGACTGGATCGACTTTTCTACACTGGAGTTTAGAAGGATGAGAGGGGATCTCATCGAAACATATAAAATTCTGACGGCACTGGACAGGTTAGATGCAGGAAGAATGTTCCCGATGTTGGGGAAGTCCAGAACCAGGGGACATAGATAAAGGGTAGGCCATTTAGGACTGAGATGAGGAGAAACTTCTTCATGCAGAGAGTTGTTAACCTGTGGAATTTCCTGCCGCAGAGAGTTGTTGATGCCAGTTCATTGGATATATTCAAGAGGGAGTTAGATATGGCCCTTACGGCTAAAGGGATCAAGTGGTATGGAGAGAAAGCAGGAAATGGGTACGGAGGGAATGATCAGCCATGATCTTATTGAATGGTGGTGCAGGCTCGAAGGGCCGAATGGCCTACTCCTGCATCTATTTTCTATGTTTCTATGTTTGCCGCACGCTCCTTTCACTGCCTGCGCTTGATTTCTGCATGCTCTCGGCGACGAGACTCGAGGGGCTCAGCGCCCTCCCAGATGCACTTCCTCCACTTCAGCGGTCTTTGGCCAGGGACTCCCAGGTGTCAGTGGGGATGTTGCTTTTTATCTAAGAGGCTTTGAGGGTGTCCTTGAAACATTTCCTCTGCCCACCTTGGGCTCGCTTGCCGTGAAGGACTTCTGAGTAGAGCACTTGCTTTGGGAGACTCGTGTCTGGCATGCGAACAATGTGGCCTGCCCAGCGGAGCTGGTCGAGTGTGGTCAGTGCTTCAATGCTGGGGATGTTGGCCTGGTCAAGGATGCTAACATCTATCCTCCCAGGAGATTTGCAGGATCTTGTGGAGGCATCGTTGGTGGTACTTCTCCAGCAATTTGAGGTGTCTACTGTATATTGTTCACATCTCTGAGCCATACAGGAGGGCGGGTATCACTACAGCCCTGTAGACCATAAGCTTGGTGGCAGATTTGAGGGCCTAGTCTTCGAACACTCTTTTCCTCAGGCAGCCAAAGATAAAACACTGCTCCTCTAGTGAGCGCTACATATTATGATCTGGTTGAGTTTGTCAGTTCATCATCTGAGGAGATTTGAGTACGAGGCAAGTATAAAGCAGTGACCATATCGTGCTTCAATATATTGTCTGTACAGCAATTTAGCTAATTTTCCTGGGAACCCAAGGCAAACAGGGCATCCATGGATGCACCTATGCACTGCCAAATGACTTATGTGACCTTTGTCCCTGGTGACCGCCTGCAGCCCTCCAGTGTCAGAAACTGAGCGCTGTGTTGATCTTCACTGGCATAGACAATGCGGTTGGGACTCGGGACTGGGGTTTCAAGCCCTCTCCCAGCAGATGGCACAACTCTCTGGTGACCTCCCTACCAGAGGCTTTCCTTTTCAGTTAAATCCAGGAATGTCTGTCAGGGTCTATTAACCCACTCAGCTGGCAACTCCGCATTGGGCAGCTCTGCTGCTCTTGCATCCACAAGAGCTTCCAGCGCATCCTCCTGCTCCAGACATCATCATAGGCAGTCCCTCGGAATCGAGGAAGACCTGCTTCCACTCTAAAAATTAGTCCTTAGGTGGCTGAACAGTCCAATACTGGAATTACAGTCCCTGTCACAGGTGGGACAGATAGTCATTGAGGGAAAGGTAGGGTGAGACAGGTTTGTTACATGCTCTTTCCTCTGCCTGCAATTAGTTTCGGCGATAAGACTTGAGATGCTCAGCGCCCTCCCAGATGAACTTCCTCCACTTTGGGCGGTCTTTGGCCAGGTGTCAGTGGGGATGTTGCACTTTATCAGGGCGGCTTTGAGGGTGTCCTTTTAACGTTTCCTCTGCCCACCTTTGGCTCGTTTGCCGTGAAGGAGTTCCGAGCAGAGTGCTTGCTTTGAGAGCCTCGTATCTGGCATGCGAACGATGTGGCCTGCCCAGCGGAGCTGATCAAGTGTGGTCAGTGCTTCAATGCTGGGGATGCTCCAGACAGCACAAGTACAGGGAACCCCGATCCGATCATGCAGTATTGACAGTTGTCCACACTGCAGCCAAAATGTTTGGGAGACACAGTCCCTTTAAGGTTTAGAATATCAACAATGCAATGAAGTGTTCTCAGAAACTTAAGTTCCAGTACCTCAGAATTCTTGCTGACTTAGGCCTTAAAAAAAGTTCATTGTTGTTTTCTAGCATCCTCCTTTCACATGGGCAGCTAGCAAATAGCCCATGACCAGCGTTGGGCACAAGAAATTTGGTTGCAGGTAATAATAATAAACGTGACAAAACTTATTTATTCGAGTACTTGCATCTCTTGCAGGACATTGTTGTCGGGACCTTTTCAGATGAGCATCGGACATTATGGGCAATACAATGGGAACCGGTATTTTCATGCGTGTTCCTGGAATGCGATACCCAGGGACATTGGTCCCAATATGCCTAACTTAGATTTATTGTTGTCCACGATTCCCACCCAATGTCCTTGTATCACTGAGTCATCCCTAAAGGATAATATTTGTTTTAACTAATGATTGGCCCAGAATTTGCTGGAGTGTATCCCGTGAATTCAATATTTTTCCCTGCACCCTTCAACTGGAAAAAAATTTGCACCGCAATTTTCTGGAAATGCGAGTTGATAACAGCACAGCCGGGTCAAACGGCAACGGGGAACTTGGTGAACAATGGGATTATACTGTTACTAATCTTCAGAAAAATGCAGACCATGAACCAAAAAAAATTGATTGATCTAAGCTTATTGAATTAAGCTGGACAATTAAGAACATTCTGTCAAGGATATAAAACTGACTTCATGCATAACAACAATGGAGTTGTTACATGAGGCCCTGAACTTGATTGACCAGGGTGGGGAAAACAGCCACTGGAGACATCGAGTCTCATATCTCGGGAGCCTCCTATTAGCAAGAGCAGGCATTGACAATGAGAACCAACACCGCCTCCAGTGCAGCCTTCGGCCTCCTGAGGAAAAGAGTGTTCGAAGACCAGGCCCTCAAAACTACCACCAAACTCATGGTCTACAGGGCTGTAGTAATACCTGCTCTCCTGTATGGCTCAGAGACATGGACAGTAGACACCTCAAGTTGCTGGAGAAATATCACCAACAATGTCTCTGCAAGATATTACAAATCCCCTGGGAAGGCAGGCGCACCAACATCAGGCTAACATCCCCAGCATTGAAACACTGACCACACTCGATCAGCTTCGCTGGGCAGGCCACAGAGTTTGCACGCCTGACACGAGACTCCCAAATAAGTGCTGTACTGGGAGCTCCCTCACAGCAAACGAGCCAAAGGTGGGCAGCGGAAATGCAACAAGGACAGCCTGAAAGCCTCCTTGATAAAGTGCAACATCCCCACTGACACCTGGGAGTCCCTGGCCCGAGACTGCCCTAAGTGGAGGAAGTGCATCCAAGAGGGCGCTGAGCACCTCGAGTCTCATCGCCGAGAGTGTTCAGAAATCAAGCGCAGGCAGCGGAAAGAGCGTGTGGCAAACCAGTCCCACCCACCCCTTCCCTCAGTGACTATCTGTCCCACCTGTGACAGAGTTTGTGATTTTTGTATTGGACTGTTCAGCCACCAAAGAACTCACTTCAGGAGTGGAAGCACTGCCTATGATGATGAATAAGCCCAGACAATAAAGGGACCACTACGGAATGCAAATGTGTGGATAACAGCTTTCAGCTTAAGGAGTTATCTTTTGCATTGTCGACTGTGTGTGCAAACTAGTAGCCATCACCAACCAGTTAAACAGATTACCACATCGATAATCGAATTTTGTACCAGCGGGAAACTTATTCAAAATCTGGATATAAATCATCATCACAGGCGGTCCCTCGAAACGAGGATGACTTGCTTCCATGCCAAAAAAAGAGGATGAGTTCACAGGTGTTTCAATGAAGGACCCGAACTATATCCTGAAGGGTGGAAGATGCCTGTGCGTGGATTTTTTTAATGTGGGGTGGCCGCTGCACACCAGCCACTGCACGGGCTCGACAGAGCTAGGTCTTGGTCCAGTGGCAAGGATTACCCAAGGTGACTGGAGACCAGCTCTGCTGCACGGACCTAGTGCGCACACATATCGCAGTGTGGGCTGGCCCGTGCTGCCCCTGGGCCCTAGCCCTGAACTCGCGCCTCCCCTGGGCCCCAATCACATCCCTCCACAGTCTCTCGCCGCTCCTTCACCCCGACCTCACTGCTCCTGCTCACGCTCCAATCACAATCCAATCACGGATATAAATATACGGACACAGACATACAAGCAGGTTAAGCATAGAAACATACAAACATAGAAAATAGGTGCAGGAGTAGGCCATTCAGCCCTTCAAGCCTGCACCACTATTCAATATGATCATGGCTGATCATGCAACTTCAGTACCCCATTCCTGCTTTCTCTCCATACCCCTTGATCTCTTTAGCCGTAAGGGCCACATCTAACTCCCTTTTGAATATAGCTAACAAACTGGCCTCAACAACTTTCTGTGGTAGAGAATTCCACAGGTTCACAATTCTCTGAGTGAAGAAGTTTCTCTTCATCTTGGTCCTAAATGGCTTACCCCTTATCCTTAGGCTGTGTCCCCTGGTTCTGGACTTCCGAACAGCAGAAGCAGGAGGAATAACATAGGATGAAACAACAGGCAGGCACAGAAGGAAAGGAACAGAAGCTGCAGAGAACGGCCAGAAAATGAACCAACAATTCACGGAATCAACGACCACGAATCTCTGGTGATTGTATGTCCAAAGTCAAATTTCTCTCAGCAGTCCAATCCTGTAATTTTAGTCTGTTTTTGTTGTGTAATAAAACGGACACCAGGTTAAGCCTCAATTTTGTGCCATGTGTTGTCCTTTCTCATTATAAATTCCGAGGTCTGAGAATTAGAGTAGAGTGAACAACCAACACCCTACAGGACCAACATTACATCTCCATAACCAATGAGATTTTAAGGACGGAGAAAGAAACAGAGGAATGGCGGAGGAGGAAATAGGGTAAAGATACGGAAAGAGAAATAAAGTGAGGGAAAGAAAGACTGGATGAAGAGCGGGAGAATAAGAGACAGAAAGGAAAAGTAAAAGAACATTTTTTTTAAATGGCTCCCATTTCTGTGAGACTAACTGCAAATTGTCCAGCAATTTGTGGCAATTTGCAACCCACAGCATATCTCTTCCACGGCAAAATTACTGTTCTTTTTTAACCGACTAATCACAATGTGCACATTAAGCTCGCCGTTATTTTCCTGGCAGATTTTTGGCCATTCTCATCGTTTGTTCCAGATTTAAAAACTCAAACCGAATCACTGTTCATTATTTCATCTGTAATGGGTATCTTTAGGGCATTTGGCACAAAACCCACAAAATCCATGGAATACACTGTAGGTGATCTTCCACAGCCTTACAGCAGTTCAGGTGAGGTGCTTCCTGGCCATCTCTCCTCAAAAATCACACTCATAGCAAGAACATAATCGTGTAGCATTCAAATGACATGTTGCCTTTAGTTCCATGCCCGTCTGTGCTATCTCATGCCACTCATGCCAATGAGAGGGTGGAATAATACCAATGTGACATGTGAGGCATCACCACCAATATTTAGCAACCTGTGCCTCCCTGCAGTACAACAGCATAAACTTAAGAACTTAAGAACATAAGAAATAGGAGCAGGAGTAGGGCATATGGCCCCTCGAGCCTGCACTGCCATTTAATACGATCATGGCTGATCCGATCATGGACTCAGCTCCACTTCCGTGCCCGCTCCCCATAACCCCTTAATCCTTTATCGTTTAAGAAACTGTCTATTTCTGCCTTAAATTTATTTAATGTCCCTGTTTCCAGAGCTCTCTGAGGCAGCGAATTTCACAGATTTACAACCCTCTGAGTGAAGAAATTCCTCCTCATCTCAGTTTTAAATGGATGGCCCTTATTCCATGATTATGCCCCCTAGTTCTAATCTCTTCTATCAGTGGAAACATCCTCTCTGCGTCCACGTTGTCAAACATCCTCATAATAGAAACATAGAAACATAGAAAATAGGTGCAGGAGTAGGCCATTCGGCCCTTCGAGCCTGCACCGCCATTCAATATGACCATGGCTGATCATGCAACTTCAGTACCCCATTCATGCTTTCTCTCCATACTCTTTGATCTCTTTAGCCGTAAGGGCCACATCTAACTCTCTTTTGAATATAGCTAACGAACTAGCCTCAACAACTTTCTGTGGTAGAGAATTCCACAGGTTCACAATTCTCTGAATGAAGAAGTTTCTCCTCATCTTGGTCCTAAATGGCTTACCCCTGGTTCTGGACTTCCCCAACATCGGGAACATTCTTCCTGCATCTAACCTGTCCAATCCTGTCAGAATTTTATATGTTTCTATGAGATCCCCTCTCATTCTTCTAAATTCCAGCGAATATAAGCCTAGTCGATCCAGTCTTTCTTCATATGTCAGTTCTGCCATCCCGGGAATCAGTCTGATGGACCTTTGCTGCACTCCCTCAATAGCAAGAATGTCCTTCCTCAGATTAGGAGACCAGAACTGCACACAATACTCCAGGTGTGGCCTCACCAAGGCCCTGTAGAACTGCAGTAAGACCTCCCTGCTCCTATACTCAAATCCCCTTGCTATGAAGGCCAACATGCCATTTGCTTTCTTTACTGCCTGTTTTGATAAGATCACTTCTCATTCTTCTAAATTCCAATGAGTAGAGGCCCAACCTACTCAACCTTTCCTCATAAGTCAACCCCCTCATCTCCGGAATCAACCTAGTGAACCTTCTCTGAACTGCCTCCAAAGCAAGTATATCCATAAATAAATAGAACTTTTCATAAGAAACATCTCAAGGAGCTTTACAGGCAATTGGATAACACCAAGCAAGAATTGGAAGGAATGTTACGGGAAACACTGAAGACTAGGACTAGGAATGGGAGCCCTTGCTAATTCTTGTTGACATTCCTTAGTTTGGGAACACAAACAGATTGCAGCATTGCTAATTGCCGTGCCCAGCTGAGGAGTGGAGTGGCTCTGTGAAGTTGCTTGCATACTCAGATGTCTCTGAGTCAGGAGGTTGTGGGTTCAAGTCCCACTCCAGGGACTTGAGCACATAATCTCGGCTGACACTCCAGTACAGTACTGAGGGAGTGCAGCACTTTTGGAGGCAACGTTTATTGGATGAGACGTTAAAACGAGGCCCCATCTGCCCTCCCAGGTGGATGTAAAAGATCCCATGGCAATCTTTGAAAAAGAGCAGGAGTGTTCTCCATGGTGTCCTGGCAAGTACTCATCATCGGCGGTCCCTCGAACGAGGATGACTTGCTTCCACGAGTTCACAGATGTTTCAATGAAGGACCCGATATTTCAGTCCTGAACTCCAGTTGAGGGGGTGGAAGGTGCCTGTGCGTGGATTTTTTTAACGTGTGGTGACCGTTACACATCAGCCACCACACGGGGCTTGACAGAGCTAGGCCTTTATCCAGTGGCAAGGGTTAACCAAGACCTGCTCTGCTGGATGGACCTAGTGCGTACAAATATCGCAGTGTGGGCAAGCCCGTGCTGCCCTGGGCCGTCGGCTCTTCTGGGCCCTGTACCCCTCATTTGCCGCATTTGTACTCATCTGTACAGCCCAACCTCTGTCGTCGAGCTACAGTACGTGGACGATGCCTGCGTCTGCGCACATACAGAGGCTGCACTACAGGACATATTGGACATATTCCACGTATTTACTGAGGCGTATGAAAGCTTGGGCCTTACGCTAAACATCCATAAGACAAAGTTCCTCCACCAGACTGTCCTCACCGCACAGCATTCCCCCCAAGTCATCACGATCCACGGTGCAGCCCTGGATACTGTGGACCACTTCCCATATCTCGAGAGCCTCCGATCAACAAGAGCAGGCATCGACGACGAGATCGAACTCCGCCTCAAGTGCGCCAGTGCAGCCTTCGGTCGCCTGAGGAAAAGAGTGTTTGAAGATAAGGCCCTCAAAATTGCTACCAAGTTCATGGTCTACAGGGCTGTAGTAATACCTGCCCTCCTGTATGGCTCAGAGACATGGACCATGTACAGTAGACACCTTAAGTTGCTGGAGAAATGTCACCAACAATGTCTCCGCAAGATCCTACAAATCACCTGGGAGGACAGACGCACCAACATTAGCGTCCTCGACCAGGCCAACATCCCCAGCATTGAAGCACTGACCGCACTCGATCAGCTCCGCTGGGCAGGCCACATAGCCCGCATGCCAAAGCAAGTGCTCTACTCGGAGCTCCTTCATGGCAAACGAACCAAAGGTGGGCAGAGGAAACATTATAAGGACACCCTCAAAGCCTCCCTGATAAAGTGCAACATCACCACTGACACCCGGGAGTCCCTGGCCCAAGACCGCCCTAAGTGCAGGAAGTGCATCTTGAGTCTCATCGCCGCGAGCATGCAGAAATCAAGCGCAGGCAGCGGAAAGAGCGTGAGGCAAACCAGCCCCACCCACCCCTCCCTCAATGACTGTCTGTCCCATCTGTGACAGGGACTGTGGCCCTCGTATTGGACTGTTCAGCCACCAAAGAACTCACTTCAGGAGTGGAAGCAAGTCTTCCTCGATTCCGAGGGACTGCCTATGATGATGATGATGACTCATCTGTTGACCAACATAATAAAAGAGATTATCTGGTCATTATCTCATTGCTGTCTGTGGGAGCTTGCTGTGCACACGTGACGGTTCCGTACATTACAACAGTGACTACGCTTCATTGGCTGTAAAGCGCTTTGGGACATCCTGATGTTGGGAAAGCTGCTATATAAAAACAAGCTCTTTCTTTCATTCTATAACTGGTTGATGAGTCTAAAGAGATTAAATTGACCTGAAACTAATATATGGATCACTGGAGAAGAAGAAGTCTCTGAGTTGTGACTGGCAAAGGAGGAGAATTCCGTCAGGAAACAGTTTCCAATGAATAGACTGTAATCTGAGATATTCGATTACACAGTCAAACTTTGCATGATTACTCTTCCGAGCAAACACACTGGAATGCTGGTGGGGGTGGTGACGAGTTGATAAGCATCTCTTGGAGATATATTATGTTACCTAACACCGTCCTACTAGGAAATTAAACCCCACGAAGGACTGTGATTAACATTGTGTGTGTCTGGGGGGGGGCGGGTGGCAGAAGGGGGAAGGTGAACAAACGCTGCCTTTTCAAATCCTTACAATCTTTGTCCATTTGTGTTTGATTATGTCACCTAATTTACATTTAAACCTTGACGGAGCTAAATGAATAAGAACTCCATGATGTAAGTGGGGAAAAAATGCTTTGAGAAACACAGCGATGGTCAAAGTGACAGCTTCCTGATAAAATAATGTACTCTTTGATGCTGAACAGAGGAATCTTTTTCAAATTTGCCTCGTGTCTGATCCACAGTTATACTCCCGACGAAGTGTGTGTAGCAAGAGGATGAAATTTTTCTTCAAGCAGAGAGTGTATTAAATGGGCATTGCTGTTTTTAGGCTTCACTGTTTAAACAGACTGTTAGGAATGCAAAACTAATGTCTAACTGAATGACCATTGGGAAAGTTGCTAATGCTACTGAACCAGCGCCAGACCAATGAAAGGTTGTGCTGCAAGCTAAAATACACCATACAAAATATCTGCTCGTATCTCTGCCGAGGACGATGGCTTTCATCAAAAGTCACCGCAGCCAAACCAGTGGCAGATGCAGCACAGTATACATAGAAACATAGAAAGTAGGTGCAGGAGTAGGCCATTCGGCCCTTCGAGCCTGCACCACCATTCAATATGATCATGGCTGATCATGCAACTTCAGTACCCCATTCCTGCTTTCTCTCCATACCCCTTGATCCCTTTAGTCGTAAGGGCCATATCTAACTCCTTTTTGAATATATCCAACGAGCTGGCATCAACAACTTTCTGTGGTAGAGAATTCCGCAGGTTCACAACTCTCTGAATGAAGAAGTTTCTCCTCATCTCGGTCCTAAATGGCTTACCCCTTATCCTTAGACCGTGACCCCTGGTTCTGGACTTCCCCAACATCGGGAACATACTTCCTGCATTTAACCTGTCCAATCCCGTCAGAATTTTATATGTTTCTATGAGATCCCCTCTCATTCTTCTAAATTCCAGTGAATATAAGCCTAGTCGATCCAGTCTTTCTTCATATGTCAGTCCTGCCATCCCGGGAATCAGTCTGGTGAACCTTCACTGCACTCCATCAATAGCAAGAATGTCCTTCCTCAGATTAGGAGACCAAAACTGTGCACAATACTCAAGGTGTGGTCTCACCAAGGCCCTGTACAACTGCAGTAAGACTTCCCTGCTCTTATACTCAAATCCTCTCGCTATGAAGGCCAACATGCCATTTGACTTCTTCACCGCCTGCTGTACCTGCATGCCAACTTTCAATGACTGATGTACCATGACACCCAGGTCTCGTTGCACCTCCCCTTTTCCTAATCTGTCACCATTCAGATAATATTCTGCCTTACTGTTTTTGTCACCAAAGTGGATAAACTTACATTTATCTACATTATATTGCATCTGTCATGCATTTGCCCACTCACCTCACCTGTCCAAGTCACCCTGCAGCCTTTTAGCATCCTCCTCACAGCTCACACTGCCACCCAGCTTAGTGTCATCTGCAAACTTGGAGATATTACACTCAATTCCTTCATCTAAATCATTGATGTATATTGTAAATAGCTGGGGTCCCAGCACTGAACCCTGCGGCACCCCACTAGTCACTGCCTGCCATTCTGAAAAGGACCCGTTTATTCCGACTCTCTGCATCCTGTCTGCCAACCAGTTCTCTATCCACGTCAGTACATTATCCCCAATACCATGTGCTTTAATGTTGCGCACTAATCTCGTGTGCCTTACCAGCTTCAAATAGGCCATCATAGAGGTCATAGTGGGAGGCTGTACATGTTATGGGTGACGCACAAGCTGAAGCAGCCTGCATGATTGTAATCTCACAATTTAACTGTGCATATTTGTTTCAGCAGGGATAAGAGTGACCATGATATACTGTACCACAAAACATGCTGTATATTGTCTGTGCAACAATAACTCATTGTATGCAATTTCCTACTTTTAACAACAAAAACAAGTATTTATGTAACACCCTTAATGCCTTAACATCTGGGAGATCGCCCTAAGTGGAGGAAGTGCATCCGGGAGGGCGCTGAGCACCTCGAGTCTCGTCACCGAGAGCATGCAGAAATCAAGTGCAGTCAGCGGAAGGAGTGTGTGGCAAACCAGTCCCACCCACCCTTTCCCTCAATGACTATCTGTCCCACCCGTGACAGGGACTGTGGCTCTCGTATTGGACTGTTCAGCCACCTAAGGACTCACGTTAAGAGTGGAAGCAAGTCTTCCTCGATTCCGAGGGACTGCCTATGATGATGATGAAGATTAACATAGTAAAATATCCTAAGGCACTTCACAGGAACGTTACCAAACAAAATTTGACACTGAGCCACATAAGGAGATATTAGAGCTGATGGTCAAAAACTTGGTCAAAGAGGTCGGTTTTAAGGGCCACCTTGAAGGAGGAAAGAGAGGTAGAGAGGCGGAGAGGATTAGGGAGGGAATTCCAGAGCTTAGGACCCAGGCAGCTGAAGGTACGGCCACCAATAATGGATGGTTAAAATCAGGAATGCCCATGAAGCCAGAATTGGAGGAGCGCAAATATCTCAGAGGATTATAGGGCTGGAGGAGATTACAGAGATAGGGATGGTGAGGCCATGGAAGGATTAGAAAACAAAGACGAGAATTTTAAAATCATGGTGTTGCTTAACTGGGAGCCAATGTAGGTCAGCGAGCACAAAGGTGATGGGTGAACGTGACTTGGTGTGAGTTAGGACATGGGTTGCAGAGTTTTGGATGACCTCAAGTTTACGGGGTAGAAAATGGGAGGCCGGCCAGGAGCGTGTTGGAATAGTCAAGTCTAGTGGTAACAAAAGGCATGGATGAGGGTTTCAGGATCAGATGAGCTGAGGCAAGGATGGAGTCAGGCGATGTTGCAGAGGTGAAAATAAGCGGTTTTAGTGATGGCATGGATATGTGGTCGGAAGCTCATCTCGGGGTCAAATATAAATACAAATAGATGTAAGCAGAAATAAACAGATATAAATGTCTGAACATCAGTAAGCAGGTCCCTCTGATCCGCAAAGCCTCACCACAGCAAAATCATTATGGGACAGATTTCACTCTCAAATTAACGGTGAGGATAATGGCGCTCGCCGTTATTTATGCGTAAATTGTACAGCAATTCAGGCGAGGGACAGGTGCGTGGTTAAATATCCAAATGTTCCTGTCCAAGTTTTGCCGCTCCGCCATTAGCTTCATGAAAACAGCATCTCACTCTTGACATGCATTGAATGGCGTGAAGTTGCGGTATTTGCGCACTAGATACAAACTAAACTCGCCACATAAAGTTAAGTCTTGTCATTACAACTTTAAGTATCCTTTTAACAATGTGTTAATTACTCCCAATAAATCTCTCTGGCACTGAAAGTTTACTATTACAAGTCTCAATCCTTCAAATATGAATTGTTGGAAATTTAAAAAAGTAAAATTTTAAATTTTTACTTTTTTTAACTTTTCCTTTCTTTTTTTTCTCTCTTAATGCAATATTTCTTTCCCTCTCTATTTTTTCCCCCCCTCTATCCTTCTTTCTTCACCTGAGGTGTCATTGAATTCACTCACTTTACACTTCCTTCTCAATCCTTGCACTGACCATTTCACAATGCTTCAATCTGATTGGTTAAGGGGATACATAGTTGCATTCCCTGTTCACTCCAGTCCCAAATGCCTGATTTCCCATGCTCGCACTTGCAGCAAATTGGAACGCAAAAATTTTTAAAACCCATAAGTGCAAGGGCAGGTCTAACTAACAGTAGACATCATTAAATGCCCTGGTACAGCAAAATCTGGGCCATTACTTCAAACACTCATAACCCAGATACTCACACTTGAGCATTTAAGAGAGTTAGAGCAAGAATGCACTAGGATTGACTCCTGGTAGCATGGAAGAGGTAAGTGTCATGGCTGTTGAAGGCTGCCTTTGGCTGAGCAGATGCATTGACATGCCCACAGTCCCTATTAGGTGACATAGTGATTCCAACCTCATGAACACGAATGAGTTCACCGCTCACCTACCTGCTTGTAGTTCCTGCTGCACGTGGTTCACTACAGCTGAAGATTCTACTACGAATTGAGCAACATCATGCAACAATAGCTGTTCAAAATGCAGCTCTAATATGCTTGGAAAGATAATCAATGTAGCCATCGGTGAAGGATTCAGAGATCTCACAACAGTCTCCAATTGCAGAGACCATTTGCCACAGTCAGGTCTTGACCTGTGGTGAAGGCATGAGCACAGAAACAGGCAGGTGGCTTTCAAGCCAGCACCGATCCTTTGCCAACACTTGCACCTGCAGAGGAAGCAACCCAACACAAGCAAGCCCACAGGGCTGAGGTAACACAGGCTTACTCCTTGACACGGGCACCACTGTTTGGGTCTGCAACACATCGAAGTAGGTGGCCAGTGGAATCACCAGCAAGTCCTCAACAGATCCCTCAAAAGCCTCCATGTCTATCCCTTCAATTAATGCATAACCTAGGAATAGGTCACAGGAAAGAACAGGGCACCCAAGCACACACACCAGAGCAGCATATTACATAAAGCACACACTGTACATTCGCTATTACTGAAGTGAAAACACATGTCATAGAGCTCCCCCTAGTGGACTACTGCTCCACCTAGTGGACTACTGCTATAATGCGACTACTGATGTAAATAATAAAAGAGTCATGTGGCAAAGTCACATGATGACAGTTTCTGTTAAGAGCCATCTTGTGTTTGTGCTTCTATTAGTGATGTCATAAGAATATATCACAACACAATCCATCAATATAACCTTTTCAGTCATTGTCTTCATTTGAAATTTATGTTTTCTGGAAAAGCAGTAGCAATAAGGAATAATTTGTGAAGAAAAGGGAAATAGTGTTCAATTAAATTTAAAGACAGCCCTCAAGAGGCGAACTCCTCAATCAGAGTCCATTGAACCTACGCCCTTCTGCATTTTTCCACAACTCTTGTTACAATTTGCCATAGGGCCAGTTTGGTTTCAGCAAATTCCGATATTGTTCCCTCAATTCCTAAATCCCAATTATTGGTCTACATAGTAAGTAAGAACAGACCCAACATAGATCCCTGTATAATCACTCTGCACCTTTCCAATCTTAAAAACGTCCCTTTACCCCACTCTTTGCTTTCTGCTCTCCAACTGTCCCACTATGCATGTCATCAAAATGAGCGGTCCCTGGAGCAGTGTGGAGGTCCCGACCTGCGTGAGAACACAAGCGGCAGGTCGGGGCCATAAAAGGAGCAGTGAGCGGCGGCCCTGGACAGCGTGGAGGTCCCTTCAGGGAGCAGCGCGAGCTGGTGCAGGAGGGCGACGGCAGCGAAGAGTGACATCGGCAAGGTCCAGGTCAGTGATTGGAGCGTGGGCAGGTACAGCAGGAGCGGCGAGGTCGGGGCGAGAGATTGTAGAGGGACGTGATCGGGACCCAGGGGAGGCGTGAGTTCGGGGCCGGGGCCCAGGGGCAGCACGGCCCAGCCCACACTGCGATATGTGTGCGCACTAGGTCCGTGCAGCAGAGCTGGCGTCCAGTCGTCCTGGTTAACCCTTGTCACTGGACCAAGACCTAGCTCTGTCAAGCCCGTATGGTGGCAACAGTCACCACATGTTAAAAATATCCACGCACAGGCATCTTCCACCCTTCAGGATGTAGTTCGGGTCCTTCATTGAAACACCTGTGAACTCATCCTTTTTTGGCATGGAAGCAAGTCATCCTCGCTTCGAGGGGCTGCCTATGATAATGATTCCCCTTAATTTCGTGTGCCATAAATTTTTTGTGTGTTTTTAAAAAACATATGGATAGACTCTCATACTTTATCATTGACTGACGTAAGTCTTATAATTTCCTGGCTTGTTCTTATCTCTTTTTTGAAGAGGGATGTCATACCTGCCTCTCCATAATTCTCTGGCACAATTTTCCTTTCCACAGAATTATGGAAAACTATAATCAAGAGCAACTTTTATTTCTTCCTTAGCTTGCCTCAGTATCATTGAATGTAAACAATCAGATTCTGCTGATTTAAGTAACTTTGGTAGTAGCATTTCTTTTTCCATTATAACTTCCACTAACCTCCTGTGGTTCTACGACCTGAATATTTACCTCCTCAATGAAGACCGATCTAAAGTACTTATCTTGTATTTCTATCATTCCCTCACTCTCCATTGTGGGGTCATTTTAACCATTGGTGGATTGTGTAAAATGGTCTCTATCAGAACTGCAATCCATTATAGACCCCGTCTGATTTTCCTTTCCATGAGAAAGTCATGAGAAAAGATAATTGGGTGAGATGCATAATGAGCGGCCAATCCAATATCGACCGTTTTACACCAACCAATGATAGTTGAAATGGCCACACAAGCTTATCTCCATCTCTTAGCCATTGTACCCCTGCCTTGATTATCCTCTTACAACGAATGTGCCTAATAAAACCCTTTTTATTGGCCTTTATGTTTTTTCTCATTTTCCCTCATATTCCTTTTTTAGCCTTTCTTTAATACCTTGTTATAGCTTTTTGGGGGGCAGCTGAAATGGAGGAGGATGCTCCATAATCCCTCATGGTTGACAGGTCAAAGAAGGCCATGTACAAGGGTTGGTGCTGTTCCCTACATTTCTCTTGTAGTTGTCGCACGGTGAAGATCATGTCCGTTGTACCTCTTAGTGGATGGAATCTGCAATGTGACTCTGGGAGGAGTTCTTCAGCCACAGGGAGAGAGGAGGATTCTTGCGATGACTTTCCTTGTGGCTGACAGCAGGGAGATTCCTCTGTAGCTGTCACAGTCGGACTTGTTCCATTTTTTGAGACGGCATCTCTGAGATCTCCTGGCATGTTCTCCTCCTTCCAGATATGAAGTCATGCATTTGTGCCAATAGTGCTTCTTCACCATACTTTAGTGCCTCAGCGGGGATTCCATAATCGAAGCACTGAACCCCAGCATCGAAGCACTGACCACACTCGACCACTGGGCGGGCCACATTGTCCGCATGCCTGACACAAGTCTCCCAAAGCAAGTGCTCTACTTGAAACTCCTACATGGCAAGCGAGCCCCAGGTGGGCAGAGGAAAGCCTCCTTGATAATATACAACATCCCCACCGACACCTGGAAGTCCCTGACCAAAGACCGCCCTAACTGGAGGAAGAGCATCCGGGAGGGCATTGAGCACCTTGAGTCTCGTCGTCGAGAGCATGCAGAAATCAAGTGCAGACAGCAGAAGGAGCGCGCGGCAAACCAGACTCCCCACCCACCCTTTCCTCCAACGACTGCCTGTCCCACCTGCGACAGAGACTGTAATTCCCGTATTGGACTGTTCAGTCACCTAAGAACTCACTTTTGGAGTGGAAGCAAGTCTTCCTCGATTTCGAGGCACTGCCTATGATGATGTTTATGGCTTTGTCACATTTTTTTATAATTTACCATATTAATACTAAATGCTCCTATTTTAGTTACAAATATGATCTAACTCCCTAATCAGCCTTTGACACATGCCCTTTCTCCTTATTTAATTATGCTTAATTTATAGCTTTTCCATTTCCGGTGTAAATATTTCCCATTGTTGATTTATGATTATATTTGTCAAATGTGTTTTCTTCCATTTAAAATGGGCAAGGTCCCTTTTTATCTCATTATAATTTGTTTCTTTCCAGTCATGTTACTGTGTTCTTGACTGTTCTTTTTTCTGTTCTATTCCGACACTGAATCTAATGATATTCTGATCACTGCTTCCCGAAGATTTCCTTACTCTTGGGTGACCTATTTTCTCTGCTTTATTCCCGAGATGTAATAAAGATGTAATAGCAGCGCATTTGGAGAGCATTGACAGGATCGGTCCAAGTCAGCATGGATTTATGAAAGGGAAATCATGCTTGACAAATCTTCTAGAATTTTTGAGGATGTAACTAGTAGAGTGGACAAGGGAGAACCAGTGGATGTGGTGTATTTGGACTTTCAAAAGGCTTTTGACAAAGTTCCACACAAGAGATTAGTGTGAAAAATTAAAGCACGTGGTATTGGGGGTAATGTATTGACGTGGATAGAGAACTGGTTGGCAGACAAAAAGCAAAGAGTAGGAATAAACGGGTCCTTTCAGAATGACAGACAGTGACTAGTGGGTTACCGCAAGGTTCAGTGCTGGGACCCCAGCTATTTACAATATACATTAAGGAATTGAATGTAATAGCTCCAAGTTTGCAGATGACACTAAGCTGGGTGGCAGTGTGATCTGTGAGGAGGATGCTGCAGGGTGACTTGTACAGGTTAGATGAGTGAGCAAATGCATGGCAGATGCAGTATAATGTAGATAAATGTGAGTTTATCCACTTTGGTGACAAAACCAGGAAGGCAGAATATTATCTGAATGGTGACAGATTAGGAAAAGGGGAGGTGCAACGAGACCTGGGTGTCATGGAACATCGGTCACTGAAAGTTGGCATGCAGGTACAGCAGGCGGTGAAGGCGGCAAATGGCATGTTGGCCTTCATAGCAAAAGAATTTGAGTATAGGAGCAGGGAGGTCTTACTGCAGTTGTACAGGGCCTTGGTGAGACCACACCTTGAATACTGTGTACAGTTTTGGTCTCCTAATCTGAGGAAGGACATTCATGCTTTTGAGGGAGTGCAGCGAAGGTTCACCAGAATGATTCCTGGTATGGCAGGGCTGACATATGAAGAAAGACTGGATCGACTAGGCTTATATTCACTGGAATTTAGAAGAATGAGAGAGGATCGCATAGAAACATATAAAATTCTAACGGGATTGGACAGGTTAGATGCAGGAAGAATGTTCCCGATGTTGGGGAAGTCCAGAACCAGGAGTCACAGTCTAAGGATAAGGGGTAAGCCATTTAGGACCGAGATGAGGAGAAACTTCTTCACTCAGAGAATTGTGAACCTGTGGAATTCTCTACCACAGAAAGTTGTTGAGGCCAGTTCATTAGATATATTCAATAGGGTGTTAGATGTGGCTCTTACGGTTAAAGGGATCAAGGGATATGGAGAGAAAGCAGGAACGGGGTACTGAAGTTGCAAAAATGATCAACAGTCTAGAATATCTTCCCAATACTGTGATGGCTCCTTACGATTCCTCAGCTTAATTCAATGGGATTGTGTTTGGACCACCTGTCTATTTAAATCCTTATTTCTGGTGCAGCAGTATGGTCTCAAATTACTACTGCTACCACTCCTCCCTTTTTTCCATCCTTATCCTTCCTGAAAGTTTTGTCCGTGGCATATTTGATTGCCAAACTTAACACAGCTGCAGTCATCTTTCAATTATTGGCATCACGTCATGATTTTGCATTTAATCTCCAACTGTAGTTCCCCAATTTACAGTGAGGAATCCCGGTCCTGCCCCAGGTTTTAGAAGACAATGCTGATTCCTTGATGACAGGGAAAGCATCAACATTCATCAAAGTCGTGGAAATAGACAGGTTTCTGATTGCTTTTACCTGGCACGTGGAAAATGATGCAAATGGTCCGAGGTAAGTGGTATTGTTACAAGTGCGGCATTGTGTCACCTTTAAAATTATTCCAAAGGAAACAAGGAACCAGATGCTCACGAGGACCCATGTGAAATCTAACTGCATAGAATGATCCCATTTGTGGATGCATGCATGTGTGTAGCCATTATGTGTGTGTTTCTCTGCATGTCTGCAATACACATGCATGTGTTCACCTGTGTGTATGGACATCTATGTATACATGTTCTTGTGTACATATGCACTTATGCTTGAGTGAGTGAGTGAGTGAATAAGTGGCTGAGCAAGGTCTTGATCCAGTGGCAAGGGGGTCCGAGACGACTGGCGACCAGGCACTGCTGTATGGGCCTAGTAGCCTACGGCGAGATGTTGGCCGCCGGCTCGGCGCTGAGTAGCGCCTTTGATGGTAGGTGGTCCGAGGCTTGGTTGGGGGCAGGTATTGGGAGGGTCAGTGGCCCACTGGGGCTCAGAGTGGAAGGTCAGGGTACTCACCACGTGCTGGAGGAGAAGAGGAGGCCAGGTCACCAGTGGGGAAGGAGAGCTCCAGTGAGTGAGTGAGTGGAGATAATGAGTGAGTGAATGGAGATAGTGAGTGAGTGAGTGAGTGAGTGAGTGAGTGAGTGATAATGGCCCCAAGTTTCCACACGCTACAAAACGGGCGCCCCTCCGAGCTGGGCGCCCGTTTTTCGCGCCAGAAACGGCGCCTGAAAAAAAACGCGCGATTCTGGAGCGCCCTGCAGCTCCATATCTGCCTGGCGCGGCGCCCAGGGGGGCGGAGCCTACCACTCGTGCCGATTTTGTAAGTGGGAGGGGGCGGGTACCATTTAAATTAGTTTTTTTCGTGCCGGCAACCCTGCGCGTGCGCGTTGGGAGCGTTCGCACACGCGCAGTGTGAAGGAAACATTGGCACTCGGCCATTTTTGTAGTTCTTTGTAGCTGTTTAATTTTTCAACATTTTTTAATAAAAGCACATTGCCCTTCTATGATCAGCACTGAGGCTTCTTGCAGCAGTGAGAAGGCTGCAGGAAGTCTCAGAAGTTGAGGCAGCCGTTTCCCGACGGCCTTCCCCCCTGCCGTCGGGAATGGCTGCTCAACTTGTGAGGCTTCCTGCAGCCTTCTCACTGTCTCCTTACCCTCCCGCCCGCCGTCGGGAACGGCTGCCTCCTCCCTCCCTCCCGTTCGCGGGAACGACGCCACACCGCTGAGCTGACTGAAGCACTTTCACACAGGTAGGAAGATGGTTTATTTAATCTTTTCTTTGCTTATAAAATGTTTATTCAGGTTGGATTTATTTGTATAATATTTGTAGAAGTATAAATAAGGATTTATTGTAGAATTTAGTTACTTCTCTTCCCCCCCCCACCTCGTTCTGGACGCCTAATTTGTAACCTGCGCCTGATTTTTTAATGTGTCGACAAGGTTTTTTCAGTTCTACAAAAATCTTCACTTGCTCCATTCTAAGTTAGTTTGGAGTACGTTTTCACTGTGGAAACTTTGAAATCAGGCGTCAGTGGCCGGACACGCCCCCTTTTGAAGAAAAAATTCTGTTCCAAAGTGAAACTGTTCTAACTGACTAGAACTGCAGAAAATAAAATGTGGAGAATTGCGATTTCTAAGATAGTCCGTTCTCCACCAGTTGCTCCTAAAAATCAGGCGCAAATCATGTGGAAACTTGAGCCCAATGTGTGCACATTCAATAATTCATTTTGTTATATATGTATGTAGACCTTACCCAAATGTAAGACTTACCACCAGAGGGCACACCTGTGGGAGACCTAAGGGTCATCTGTGCACCCTGGGGTAAGCAGGTATAAAAGGTGACTCACCATGCTACTTGCTCACTCTCGAGTCTGAAATAAAGAGACCAAGGTCACAACAGTTTGCGATATCGTCCTGTGGATTTATTCTGAACATAGCATATTTGGTGCATGTACCTTTTCTTAAAGAAAGGAACTTGTCAAGAAAACAGTCCCCAAAAGAAAGGAAACGGTGCTGACTGTATGACCAGACACTTCCAACTTTGTATATTTGTCCCAACACCGTGGCAACACCATATGGTTGACCTGCTTGCTCAAAGTGACTGCGGCTTAATTTTGCGTGACCTGTTTGTCAGGATTTATGTTCGTTCTGGCAGGAATTGAATCTGGGATCTATTAGTACGCACTCCTTCATGCCTTGTTAGGAGGATTCGGATTTTCAGATTGAATAGGAAAGAGGAAGAACAGTCGTACATCAAACTGTGTCCTCAGATCCTAAAGGGCCCCTAATGTTAGCAGATTTCTATCTGACATCAAATCTCTGTATTTTTCTGTGTTCGTTGACTTACTAGCATTACATTTCTATTGGGTGGGATTTTCTGGTGGGCAGCGATCGTGAAACTGTCAGCGTTTGGCCTCATTACCCACCGGTCTGGTCACCATATTACAGGAAAGATGTGATTGCACTGGAAAGGGTGCAGAGGAGATTTACAAGAATGTTGCCTGGACTGGAGAATTTTGGCTATGAGGAAAGATTGGAGATGCTGGGTCTGTTTTCTTTGGAACAGAGGAGGCTGAGGGGAGACCTGATTGAGATGTATAAAATTATGAGGGGCCTGGATAAAGTGGATAGGAAGGACCTGTTTCCCTTGGCAGAGGAGTCAACAACCAGGGGGCATAGATTTAAAGTAATTGGGGGGAGGTATACAGGAAATATGAGAGGAAATTTCTTCACCCAGAGGGTGGTGGGGGTCTGGAACTCACTGCCTGAAAGGGTGAAAGAGGCAGAAACCCTCACCACATTTAAAAAGTACTTGGATGTGCACTTGAAGTGCCGTAACCTACAGGGTTATGGACCGAGAGCTGGAAAGTGGGATTAGGCTGGATAGCTCTTGGTCGGCCGGCGTGGATACGATGGGCCGAAATGGCCTCCTTCCGTGCTGTAAATTTCTATGATTCTATGATTACCTCTCTGAAACTGACAGTAAGTTTGGGATTTAGTGCAGATAAATGCGGAATGTTGTGGTTAGTCATTCCCTGTTCTGCCACAGACTGTGCTGTGGAACCCTCATAGCCGGCAATCAATTGAAATGACTTGAACTGATGAAAATCTCCCTTTTACGATGGGATATCGCTGTTAAGAAAAAACTAAGCCTTGTTGAAAGAGGTTTAACTGGGTTTTTAACAATGTACTGACTGCTGAACAACCATTCTGGCCCTGAAAAACGTAATTTTGTACATGTGGAATGTCAAATTTTTCCATTAATGTGACTAAAAATTACAAGCTTTTAATATATTTTAAAGTTTGTTTATGATATTTCAACTTCTACCTTAATCCTTTGTATATATCCCAATCTTTATTTCGCTCTCTGTGAAAAGTGAATGATATCTTTGCAATTTTCTTCTTGATTTGCTGTCTGTGAGAATTGTCCAATGTGATTGGCTGTTTCGTCAGCTTGATGGCAGTAATGTTGCAGGACGCTGGAGTGCACCTTGATTTTGTCCCAGATTCAAACTAAGGCTGGGAGAGCTGGGATTGACACCACGGGAATCGCTAGATCTTTATGGGCAGTTTCCTAACCGCAAATGGCAGAACAACGTGTTATATTCAGAATGTTTTCTGCAATTTTAACGCTGTTTTCTTTCGGGTACCTGACAGAGTCTTGAGGAAGTACCCAGTGCAGGTGGTCCTCGACACTGAAAAACTTGTAAAATCACTGTTGTTCTGTTAATTAACTGTGACTGTGTTGTAAATCTGTCCAAAGCTGTTGACGCCCTCCTTGCTAAATATTAAAATTAGACCAATTTACCAAAAAGGATAAAGGATAACGATTCATGACATGTAACGAACTTTTTTTTTAAAGATTGGAACACTCATAGTCACTCCCTCGAAATCGAGGAAGACTTGCTTCCATTCTAAAAATGAGTTCTTAGGTGACTGAACAGTCCAATATGGGAATTACAGTCTCTGTTACAGGTGGGACAGACAGTGGTTGAAGGAAAGAGTGGGTGGGACTGGTTTGCCGCACGCTCCTTCCACTGCCTGCGCTTGGTTTCTGCATGATCTTGGCATTAAACATTAAAAAGTCTTTTGCTCCAATTTGATTTATTGAGGCTGAATTTGTTGGGCGTTCTCCACATAGCTTCAGTGGGTGATCCAGGGAAACCCTGAAGTGATGGCGCCAATGCCATTCATGCCAGGGATTTTGCAGATCTTCCACAGAAGTTACCACGAGCTTTCCCGTGGAGCTTCAAGCTCATTTATCTCAACACCGCCTACACACTTTCTCATAATTTCTCTCTATAATTGCACATGTTGCCTAAAATCCTGTCCTCTTCAATGGCCTTCCCTGGTCACTTGTTCCATAAAGTTTTACATTAAAATAAATTGCCCCAACATCTCTTGTTCCCAACGTCCAAATTCACCTCTGGCATTTGAGCCATTCGTCATAATGCGGGATTTGTCTGCATCAACTTTGGTATTATATTAGAATTTTCAATGAGTCATCTCTTTCCTTAAAAATATCAATCCAATTTCCCTGACTTTTTCCTTGAACTTTTGAACAACTGGCCTGGACACAATGTTACTGCCGTGCAGGACATGTTGGGCTTTGTTTGACAGTCTTTGTGAATCACACATGTCTATGTTTGAGAAAGACAAAAAAAAGAGAAGCACGTCAATGGTGGTGATGTAATTTTTGGCATTGTAGGTACCAAATGTTCAACTGAATGTAGCCAAGCTTCTAAACTGAGATCATAATCACCACAGCATACTCATCAAAACTCAACCGGCAATGCTCAAATTTCCTAATGCCTCTCTACCTCCCATACACACAAACCCAAGCATAGTTGCAGTAACTCAGACTGTGGTCATACATTAAAAAGTTTTTTTTTTTAACTTGCATTTATATAGCGCCTTTCACAACTTCAGGACTTCCGAAAGTGCTTTACAACCACTTTTGAAGTGTAATCATAGTAGTAATGTAGGAACAGAGAGCGGTAGCCTAGTGGTTATGTTACTGGACCAGTAATCCCAAGGCCTGGTCTGTTGATCCGGAGGCATAAGTTCAAACTCCACCATGGCAGCTGGGGAATTTAAATTGAGTGAAATAACTTTGCAATAAACAACTAGTATCAGTAATGGTGACCATGAAACCACTGGATTGTTGTAATAAACCCATCTGGTTCACGAATGCCCTTGAGGGAAGGAAATCTGCTGGTCTGGCCTAGATGTGACTCCAGACCCACAGCAATGTGGTTGACTCATAGCTGTCCTGTGAAATGGCCTTGCAAGCCATTCTGTTATTCAAGGGCAATTAGGGATGGGCAATAAATGCTGGCCTTGCCAGTGATGCCCACATCCAATGAATAAGAGAAAAATGTGGCTGTCAATTATGCACAGCAAGGTCCCACAAATAACGATGTGGTAATGACCAGATCACGTAGTTGTCTGAAGCTCCCGCGTAGGCTGCTTGCCGCTTTCTCAATAGAAAAACCCCGCACGTGCGGAAGTTTGAATAGGCCATGCAGCCCCTTAAAGGGTCCACGCACCCAAAAGAAATTAAAGGGAATGTTGTTTACTACCATTTTGTAGAATCCGAAGCACAGCTGGTGAGACCAGAGTTGTATTGGGAAGGGCTCTGCCGTCACTTGCTTACATGAATTGACAGGGTTTTTTTCTCCTTCTGTGGCTATTATGAGGTGTAGCTAGCAACGTATACTTTCACATCACGATGAAAAGGTTCAACACCAAATTATTCAGGCATCCAGTAGACCAAACTAGTCTAGTCGAGCAGTTTTCAAACTGGCTTTACACTGTACAGAAATTATACTCCACATGCTCTCAAATCTCAGTGGTACACGCTAGTTTCCTTTGTCTTCAATGGGTCTGGAGTCAAATTGGGTCTGACTTTGGACTTATATTGCCACTTGCACATTGTTGCTCAATAGTATTGATGCAAAAGTTGTAGTCATCTCATAGGCAGTCCCTCAGAATCGAGGAAGACTTCCTTCCACTTTAAAAGTGAGTCCTTAGGTAGCTGAACAGTCCAATACAAGAACCACAGTCCCTGTCACAGGTGGGACAGATAGTTGTTGAGGGTAAGGGAGGGTGGGACAGGTTTGCCGCACGCTCTTTCCGCTACCTGCGCTTGATTTCTGCATGCTCTCGGCGATGAGACTCGAGGTGCTCAGCGCCCTCCCGGATGCACTTCCTCCACTTAGGGCGGTCTTAGGCCAGGGACTCCCAGGTGTCAGTGGGGATGTTGCACTTTATCAGGGAGGCTTTGAGGGTGACCTTGTAACGTTTCCTCTGCCCACCTTGGGCTCGTTTGCCGTGAAGGAGTTCCGAGTAGAGCGCTTTCTTGGGAGTCTCGTGTCTGGCATGCGGACAATGTGGCCTGCCCAGCGGAGCTGATCAAGTGTGGTATAACTGCAATGTCATACACACTGAAAAAGTGCGGCGCACACATGCACTCTGATCACAATTGATTCCAACTTTCAGTCATCCACTGACATATCCAGATGCACTGTCGCTTTTGTTGTAAGGTAGCACAGTTTTCAGGTTGTACTGACACAAAATCTAAGTGGGGACTGGAGTCACTGATCTGATGATGCACCGAGAATGGCAAGTGATATGACACTTCTCCCTTCTACCCGTGAATTCTAGTTGGGCTTCTCAAATATAATGGCAACTGGCGCAAAGCTTTCATTTTAAAATGTAAAAAATTCCTAAGTATCTGCTGGCCAACTTTTTATATTTTAATGTTCGTGAAGCACTAACTATTTTAATGTTAGTGAAGAGCTCACTAACTGTATAAATGCTAACAGTGCACCTGAATATGCCGTTTCACCACAATCCCCAGTATGGAATGACACAGAGCTAGCTGGAGCAGTTGGCACTGGTATCGAGCCTGTAGCATAGAAGAATCGGGAGACACAAAGCACATGCTGTACAAAAAGGAGTGGGAAATCTGACTGATTTTTTTCCCCCTTACTAGGCCAGGAGCACGGAGACCTATTGTGGTGCCCCCCCCCCCAACTGCTGCCATAGATGAGATCCGTTAACCCAACGCACACCAGGGAGCAGACTTGGAGACTTCATGGTCTGCATAGCATACTGATCAGCAAATATCAACAGAAGCTGTCTTGAAGTGCTTACATTGTTGAATGTCTGGATCCCACAGAATGTTACATAAGCACAAAAAATATTATTGATTGGATTGCATCAGAGCAAGTTAAAACCAAGTGAGGCTCAGTTTAATACCACCCAGGAGGCTCTTCCTTCAAACCTGGCTAAGAGTCCACGGCAGTCCAGGAAGGAATGCTGCGCAAAACTAACAGCGTGGTGTTGAAATGATGCCGATCCTATTTCTTAAAACGGGTTTACCAGAAGGCTGTCATTCTGCAGATAGACATAAACGTCTGGCATGGCAGAAAATCACAGTCCTTTTTACAGGCAGAATCTGAAAAGGGTTGTTTACTTCAGACCTTCTTTTATAGGCTTGCTCTCCTGTAGTTTTCATAGGACAGCAATTACCATTTTCTTTTCCATTTATTATGCAGGAGTCCTTTGTCCTATTATCCCCATGAAATCCATGTGTCAGGAGCTTCTGAAAATAATGTGATTAGCATTATTCGATGCTGTGAAATAGCATTTGATGCCAACAAACCAAATAAAACTCTGAGGGACTCGGCTTACGCCTCTGTGAAGCACCTTGGGATGCTTTTCTGTATTACAGTTGCTATATAAATGCAATTTGTTGGAGTAGTATTAGTAGTGCGGTGTGGTGATGAGAGACAAAAAAAACGTCAGACCTGCGATTTTCTCTCATGAAAGCCTAAAGCGGACTGAGCAACAGTTTGTAAAACTGCACTAACTTTTGGAGCCCTAGGGACATTAGTGGTGGGAAATTGAACACTTTCCACTTCTGCTACCCAGTAGTAGCCATAAAGCCACGAGACAGTATGGGTTAGATGCAGAGTTAAGCTTATTCAGTTAAATTGGCTCAGTCCCAGTCACACAACAGCACCCAAACTGCACCAGCCCAACAATTTAATTGATAAAACCAGCTATCCTTGGGGCATCTCTGAATGTGACAGTGAGGGTAGTCTCAGTTAGCTGAATTACAAGATGCTTTTTGCACCCACAAGCAGTTGCATTGGCCTAACCCATCCTGTTCCACAAAGGACCTCGCTCTCTTTTTAATGTTACAAGTCACCTATGGCACAGTTAGATGCAGACTAAAGCTCCTTCTGTTCTGCTTGCCTCTGCCCTGGCCATTAGTATGCCTCAGTTCCTATATCAGAAGAGCACCCCCTACTGCGCCAATGTAACATTGATCCATTTCCCATACTAGCGATAACTGTGACATGAATGTGTGAGGTTGGCAAGGTTATACTAATTAGTGCCAAATAAGGGATAGAATTATGTTCACCCCATTAAGATTATCGTAGCTCCCAATTGTTACTGAAGATCAACCAACTCAACATATATCAGAGATCAAACCTGGTCTGCAAGACTCAATACCATCCTACTTGCCTCAAGTCGCTGGAGAAATACCACCAACGATGTCTCCGCAAGATCCTGCAAATCCCCTGGGAGAACAGGGGCACCAACATCAGTGTCCTCGTCCAGGCCAACATCCCCAGTATTGAAGCACTGACCACACTCAGATATGAGACTCCCTAAGCAAATACTTTATGTGGAGCTCCTTCATGGTAAACGAGCCAAAGGTGGGCAGTGGAAGCGTTACAAGGACACCCTCAAAGCCTCCCTGGTAAAGTGTGACATCACCACTGACACCTGAGAGACCCTGGCTGAAGACCGCCCGAGGTGGAGAAAATGCATCCAGGAGGGCGTTGAGTTCTTCGAGTCTCAACGCAAAGAGCGTGACGAGGTCAGGCGCAGACAGCGGAAGGGGCGTGCGGCAAACCAGCCCCACCCACCCCTTCCCTCGACGAATATCTGTCCCACCTGTGACAGGGTCTGTGGTTCTCGTATTGGACTGTTCAGCCAGCAGAGAACTCACTTTGGGAGTGGAAGCAAGTCTTCCTCGATTCCGAGGGACTGCCCATCATGATGGGGATGATGATGACTTGGTTTATTAACACACTGAACCATCAGAGGAAATGATAGAAACCTTCTTAATTTGGAATCTCCAATTTCTCAATAACCCTGTAGGGATGACATCCTCCTAATCATCTTGGGCCAATGTCATTGCACAGCATTAGCATAGCGTACTAATAGTTAACAACATGAAATGTGCCAACAATTAACATGAAGTGACAGCCATTAACAGAAACCAGAACTCACAAGAGAAAACTGTAACTGTACACTCACAATGTAGCACTTCATCCCAGCCTGTTAACCACTATGAAGTATCCATTATCCTGCAGAACAACTACCCACGCCCACTTGATTAGATTTCAGCCTCTCACTCCCTCCCGGGCATCCATTATCCTACGTATTAACCATTGTGATCTGAACCCCATTAATTAGATACCAATCTGGAACTCACTCCCAGGTATTCGGTACATGTAACAAATCCAGTTTTCAACCAAAAAAAATGATTGATCAGGAGACCTAGGGTTCCAGAAGTTAGACAAATGGGTAGGAAAGGGTTAAAAGCTAAATCATGTGTTCATGCAATATTCAGCATCCTCATTGGCTATATTTTATGCTTTTAATCAAAACTAGACAGGATTGTAGCCAACATGATCACTGATTTTCTATTAAAGGGGCAGTGACTTGGGAAAATATGTCTTCAAACTTTCTTTTGCAGAGTTGTCATTTTTCTTATGATAATTCTACATGATATTGTGATGCATTTTAATATAATTTACATCATGCATTTGTAAATGGATGGGATAAGGTTTCTCCAAACAGTTGTTCATGAAGACAGCAGCCCTTTATGTTTTGAAAGCTGTCTAAAGCAGAAGTGAGTGAGATCCACCAATCCCAGTAAATGTCCCGCAGTTTAAAAGCAGAATTAAAGCAACCACACAGAGCTCAAGAAGAAACCTTTGACTCACTGTACTGTTTCGCTGCTAAGCAACAGCAAAAGTCAAAGCCCCTGGAAGTCTGAAATAACCCCCTTTTAAAAAAATAATCAATTCAAGCAGCTTTTATTTGCATGTATAGACACAAAAGCAGAGCAAACCCCACACTGATTGTGTGGATTCTGCAATATTTGGTAGCTCATTGTTTTGAAAGCACTGCTTTATGAATAACTGCAATATAATACAATCATATGTACATAGAAAATTATACTTGCAGGCTCCTGAAAGTAAATTAGCCAAGGTGCACAGAATTTGTTAACTCCTAGACAAATAAGGAAGCACTGATTTACAATTTATAATATATATTTAACATATACATATCTTAAAAAGCTCTATCACAGTTCTAACAACAGCAGAAAGCAATGGTCCCCTCAGGCATATTTTCTACTTACCGTAAGAGGTTTTTCAAACCCTCTTTGCTGGATCCTCTCCGAAAGACTGCACTGGTCATGTCCTTCAGTGTAAATCATACAAACACAATACAAAGGAAAAAAGCTTCTCCCTATTTCTGGGTTCAGGGCTGGATGTGTCTCTTCTTGTATCAAGGCTCTGTGACTTGAAGTGTTCAAGTGAAAGCTTATTTCAAAAAAAAATACAGGGCTCCTCTTGTTGGGTGAAGTTTTCCTGTTGGGTTTCTCGTGCGAACTGCAGTGTTAATTCCTCTGGCTCCCTCTGTACAAGCTCGCACTCAGACTGGCTCAGTAACTCAACACTCCCTCATGCTGCATGTGTTTCTCATTCAGCACTGCTAGCACAGATTGCATCGTTCCCCTCCCTTCACCCAAATCCACACACTCCAGAGGCCATGTGACCTTCCTGAAGGAAAGGGAGAGAGAGAGAGAAAAATCCCAGGCGATACCACATTCCACCTAATATTAGAGACAAAGAAAACCAGCTCTAATTCCACTCCCTCAAAATTAACCTTCAGACGCTGACGAGTGATCGCTTGCTTTTAGATCTATCATGCTCCTCAAATCGCAAACAGGGGGAGATAATTAAGAATCTTTTTCACGCAGTGAATCGTGTTGATCTGGAATGCACTCCCTGAAAAGGTGGAGGAAGCGGATTCAATGGTAACTTTGAAATATGAATTGGATATACCCTTTACACTCGTAAAAGAGAAAGTTACAAGAGTACTGAGGGGTACTGAGGTGAATAATCAGCCATGATCTTATTGAATGGTGTTGCAGGCTCGAAGGGCCGAATGGCCTACTCCTGCACCTATTTTCTATGTGAAAGAGCAGGGGGAGTGGGACTAACTGGATAGCACTTTCAAAGAGCTGATACAGGCACGATGGGCCGAATGGCCTCCTTCTGTGCATCATTCAATAGTTTGGAGTAAAGCTCCACAGATTTTAGCTTAAAATATAACTTATTTTGAGCTAATTCACTCCCAAAAAGAAACCAGGTACTCTTCCATTAAGCATTTGGGTAGTTTGGCTTGGGGGAAGAGTGACATCTGTTTTTGATAGGTTTTTAAACTCTTACGCCTGTAAAAGTAGGCTATGCGCCTGTTCCTATCAGGCGCAAGAGTTTTGAGGACATTTGCCGGGCAAGATATGGGTAAATACCGCAATGGAGAGAAAGCAGGAAAGGGGTACTGAGGTGAATGATCAGCTATGAACTCATTGAATGGCGGTGCAGGCTCGAAGGGCCGAATGGCCTACTCCTGCACCTATTTTCTATGTTTCTATGGACCAGTACCCAGCATTTGCACGGCCAACACTGGTTCCCTTATCCCCATGGCAGAAATGCACACCTACATTCTGCTGTCGGAATAAGGGCACAGCTTTTGCCAATAAAAACATGGGAAACTGAAGGATTGACATCGATCACACACGTTCTGAACTACAGGGGCACTAAACCTGAAAGGTCCTGCAGAGATTTCAGTATTTAAATGGGTCTGTGATTGTTTTTTGATCCTTTTAACAATAAATCTGATTTCTAACAGTGCCGTGATTTTGGCAGCTTTGCCCTCCGCTAAGTTAAGAGAAGAGACTCTTGTGACTCCTCACTTCTGCCAGAAAAACTACTTCCAGCTTTTGTTTCTTTGGATAATAATACACAACGTTTTCTTCTCTGAAAACTGCCAATGTGCCGATGTGCCATAAACTTCCCCAGTAGTCCAACAGCACTGGATAATATGGTTTCCATGGCGAGAGGACAGCTATTCGAGCCAAGAGATAAAGGTAATACTTTTGTGGTGACATGTTGGATTACTCCTGGGCAAACAAGCGGGTGGTGGGGTGGGGGTGGGGGGGGGGGGGTGATTTACAACTTCTAATGAAGTTTTCCAGACCGAAGACACCCTCCCAGCCTGATGTCAGACCACTGATGGTGCCTCCTGCTGCCGGCTATTCTAACTATCTGGCTCGACCTCTTCAGTAGAGACGGTGGGTGGAAAGAGTTTGCTAGATAGGCTTCTCTGAATGGGGGAGGTTTGTTTGTGAATCAGGCAAAGATTACACTGCAGGGTCACCAATCAACCAGACTGGTGCCTGTCTCTCTACACAGTCAGTTCAGTAAGAACGCTAGGCTTATCAGCCTGCAGGATCTCTGGGTCAGACATGGCATCAGCTGGAGTCATATTTCTCTCCTTTACTGCATACCTTGCAGGCTTACCCTGTTTTTGTAGATCTTTGTTAAAAAAAGAGTATTTATTATTTTTAAATTACTCCATTAGGGCATGTGAGACAGAGCAGGGAAATCTTTAAATTTCTTTGAAAAATGTAATATTGATCGCTGTTCCATTATGTAAATATGTAGAATCAACACAAAAAGGGATTTTTTTTTCCCCCTAAAAAATCTTCACTATTTAACTTTTATTTATTTCTCTCCTGGTTTCCTGGTTCAAGCTAGTTTGTCACATTTCCTTTTGTAACATCCAAGATATTGGGACAACGGGTTTCCCAATGGAAATCTCCCTTTATTTATGTTTTTAAAGGAATGTTGGGATTCCAAGCAGATCAACAACAACATCAACCTGTATTTATATAGCGCCTTTAAAGTAGTGAAACGTCCCAAGGCACTTCACAGGGGTATTCTGACTTTATTTTTTTAACTTGACACCGAGCGAATGAGAGGTGTTCTCAACGGCCTGGAAATCCCGGCCTCCGCGGGTCCGCACGCAGTGTGTACAGAGTGTGTACGGATCCAGGAAGGCATCGCAAAAGCCGCTTTACAGTGCACAATGCGCATGTGCTGAAAACCGGCTTTTCCGATCTGTCGGGCTTGACAGATCCTCCGCATCTCGGGAGCGGGGACATTTGTACGGGCAAGATGGCGGGATTTACCCATATCTTGCCCAGCAAATGTCCTCAAAAATCTTGCGCCTGATAAAAGCAGGCACATAGCCACTGTTAAAGGCATAAGAGTTTAAAAACATACAAAAATATAATTACATTAGATTAAAAAACACATATTTTTTTAAAAACGTTACATTTATTTTTAACCATAATTTTAAAAAACTTTTTTAAAACTTAGGAAAAAACTGTTCTCTCAGGTATTTATCAACTTTAATTTCAATTATTTTAATTATGTGAGGTGTGTTTTTTATTTTTTATTACATGTGTTTAATGTGTTTGTTTTTTTTCCTCATTATTAGCAATGGGAACTGGTAGATACGGAGTTCCCATTGCTATTAATGAGAAAGCTGTGGAATACTGTACCTGATTGGTTGAGCACTCACATGTGACTGCACCGTCTGTGTGAGAACCTGGAGGACGGGAGCGCACTTCACAGCGCAGGAAGGGAAGGCCTCCTCACCGGAATCCCACGTTCCTCCGGGACCACCAGGTAAATTCGTGGAAATGTTTCAGCTCGGAGGCAACTGCCTCCGTCCGCAATTTCAGGGCCTATGAAATATATAAGATAATGAGGGGGCTCGACAAGGTGGATGCAGAGAGGATATTTCCACTCATAGGGGAAACTAAAACTAGGGGATATAGCTTCAGAATAAGGGGCCGCCCATTTAAAACTGAGATGAGGAGGAATTTCTTCTCTCAGAGGGTTGTAAATCTGTGGAATTCTCTGCCCCAGAGAGCTGTGGAAGCTGGGACATTGAATATATTTAAAGCGGAGACAGACAGATTTTTGAGCGATAAGGGAATAAGGGGTTATGAGGAGCGGGCAGGGAAGTGGAGTTGAGTCCATGATCAGATCAGCTATGATCTTATTAAATGGTGGAGCAGGCTCGAGGGGCCAAATGGCCTACTCCTGCTCCTAGTTCTTACGTTCGTATGAGCCGCATAAGTAGAAATTACCGCAGGTGACCAAAAGCTTGGTCAAAGAGGAATGTTTCAAGGAGTACCTTGAAGGAGGAAAGAGAGGTAGAGAGGCGGGGAGGTTTAAGAGTTCTGCACCAGAGGGAGACTGTTCCCACTGCTGTATGTGTATTTCAGCCTCTGCAAAAGGTTGCCTTAGGCCACAAAAATGTCGGGACAAAACCCAATGGCTGGCACAATAATTGTCATGATAAGAAACAGTCTGTGGCCAAATGGTGGAATGGCAGGACATTCCAACTCATTTGGGGCAGAATCACAGAATGCAATGGAAGAGGCAGAGGAAGAGACTGAGAGGGTGCAGCCAGACCTGCATGCTCACTGCAAGGTGGGTGCCCGTCTACAGGGGCTTCATGCAACAGACAGCCAGATGTTGAGCCAAGCCATCTTCGGCAAGGTTGCCTGCAACTAAAATACACAATGGGGCTGGCCCAGCCAGTGGCCGTCTGGGGCAGCTGTACCCTCATGTCCTCTTCTTCTGCCTTTTTCGCCACACGCTTGTTACTTTGCCCAATGGGAGGGTGCTCTGGAGTGGTAATTGGAGCACCCTCCTCACGATCACCTCACTCTGCAGCACCTCCACTTTCCCTGGTGTCAAGCAAGAGGTTGAAGTGTTGCGTCACTCCATCACTTAACCACAGACTCCAATTCTTGCTGTGACACATGCTGTGCCTGCTGTTTGCTTTTACCAGCTACTTTTGTTTCCGAAAGAACATTTTCATAGGCTGAAAATATACTTAAAAAAATATTAGCTGCTTTTGTAAAGGCGAACAACACAGTTATCCCCTAAAGTCACCACTTTTCTTGAAATGGCCTCATTGCTTCCAACTTACTCAGCATCCCTTGAACTACCACACGGGGCTCGACAGAGCTAGGTCTTTATCCAGTGGCAAGGGTTAACCAGGACGATTGGAGACCTGCTCTGTTGCACGGACCTAGTGCGCACACATATCGCAGTGTGGGCTGGGCCCGTGCTGCCCCTGGGCCCTGGGCTCTTCTGGGCCCCCGTACTCTCATCTGTCGCACCTCCGTCACGATCTCTCGCCATAAACATTCACCGCATCTCGCCACAAACACTCGCCGCTCGTCCGCCCCGACCTTCCCACTCCTCCGTACCTGGGCCCCGCCGATGTTCCTGCCCACGTGCCAAAAACGGCGACCAGGGTTTTGATGACATCACCCAGTCGCCCATCTCAAAACCGTCACATACTTGGAGCAGCTCGCGCTGGAGGTTGAAGTGTTACGCCGCTCCAGCTTGTTTATAGCCCGACCTGAGGAGCTGTTCTCTCGCAGGTTAGGGGGCCACCATGTCACAGGCCGTCACTCCAGCTCTTTTATAGCCCGACTGCCGTCATCATTCCCTCTTCAGAAACTTCAACCTTTATCCATCTGTCCTTGCAAACTACCACCCCATCTTTAACCTCCCTTTCCTCTCCAAAGTTCTTGAACATACTGTTGCCTCACACATTCGTGCCCATGTTTCCTGCAATGCCCTGTTTGAATCCCTCCAGTCCGGTTTCTGCCACAGCACCGAAATGGCACTAATCAAAGCCACAGATGGTCCAACTTTTAACTACCCAATCATAGCTAGAGCATCTCCAGCAATGGCTTCTCTTTCTAGCCCTGCACCATTATCCCCAGAGTCCTCTTCCTCATCTACATGCTGCTCTTGGCAACATCATCAGACATGAGGTCAACTTTCACAGGTACGCTAGCCATACCCATCTCGACCTTTCCACTACTCTTTACCCGTCCTTTGCCTCTGTGGGTCAGACATCTAACCTTGGGTAAGCCACACTTTTTTCCAATTGACACTGGAAAGACCAAAGCCATTGTCTTTAGTCCTCACGGCAAACTTTATATGCTTGCCACTGATTCCAGCCCCTTTCTCAGTCCCCATCTCTGGCTCCTGAACATAGTTTCTAGCCCCATGAGCGATAAGGGGATAAGGGGTTATGGGGAGCGGGCGGGGAAGTGGAGCTGAGTCCGTGATCGGATCAGCCAAGCTCTTATTGAATGGCGGAGTAGGCTCGAGAGGCCGTATGGCCTGCTCTTGTTCCTATTTCTTATTGTTGAGTTTGTAAGCACGCTAGTAATGACTCCACGAGATAAGGTATTGCACTTGAACTGTTGTGACCTTAGTCCATTTATTGCAGCTCCTGAATGAGGTTACAGTAACCCTTTTATACCTGGTTACCGGCAGTGTGCAGGTGACCTCTAGGTCTCCATCAGTTGCACCCTCTGGTGGTACAGGCATAGTGTATGCAGTGTGAAGATACATCCAGTGGTCTTATGTAACTGTACATTGAGTGTACAGGGTATATACTTATATTATACATACACAACACTTATGTTCTTATGTTCTTATATCCTCTCCATCACAAAGACTGCCTACTTCCACCCCTGTAAAAGGACTGGAACATCGGGTCCTTCATTGAAACATCTGTGAAATCTTGTGGAACCAAGTCATCCTCGTTCGAGGGACCGGCTATGATGATGAACATCACTTGCATCTGCCCCTGCCTCAGTCCATTTGCTTTTAAAACTCTCATCCATAACTTTATCACCTCCAGACATTACTGTACCAATGCGCTCCAAGCCAATCCCCCATTCTCCAGATCCTGTAAATTTCAGCTCATTTAAAATGTTGCTGACATTTATTCAATCCCACACACCGGTGCTGGTGTTCCTACATTGGCTCCTGGTCTCCCAGTGCCTCAAATTGAATTTGTTTCCCTCATATTCTAATCCCTCCATGGCCTCGCCCTCCCGGTTTCTCTACCCTTCTCCAGCCCTACAACTCTCTGAAAACTCTGTTCCTCCAAATCCCCAACTCGCTTCGCTCCACCATTGATGGGTGTGTCTTCACCCATCTAGGCCCTGAGCTCTGTAATTCCCTTCCTAAACCTCTCGGACGTTCCACCTCTCTTTCACAATTAATATCTCCTCTTTGGCTTGATGTCTATGTTTTCCCTGCACCTCTGTGAAGTGCCATCGAATGCGTTTTCTATGCTAACAGTGATATATAAATGGAAATTGATGTTGTTAATGTCTCACTAAATGGTTTTAGTGACTTTGGTTGAAGTAATAAGCTGTGAAATTTGGTTAAAGTTTAGAAAATCTGCCAAAGCAAAATAGTCACTCATACGTGCCATCTTTACAATATGCACTCCAGAGTTGGTGCTCTTTATTGTATAATTAAAAAAAAATTAAGTCTGTAACTTAACTAGATGTGGAGAGCGAAACTGCTTTTGTAATCATATTTATTGTGGAGGAAGTGGAGGAAGTGCATCCGGGAGGGCGCTGAGCACCTCGAGTCCCATCGCCGAGAGCATGCAGAAATCAAGCGCAGGCAGCGGAAAGAGCGTGCGGCAAACCAGTCCCACCCTCCCTTTCCCTCAACAACTATATGTCCCACCTGTGACAGGGACTGTGGTTCTCGTATTGGACTGTTCAGCCACCTACGGACTCATTTTTAGAGTGGAAGCAAGTCTTCCTAGATTCTGAGGGACTGCCTAATATAATGATATTGTCAAGCACAGGCATTTTGAGTGAGCAATAAATTTGCTTCAATATCACATTACTGTTTGTGGGAGCTGCTTGTGCGCAAATTGACTGCTGCTTTTCCTACATTACAACAGTGACGACACACACTCCAAAAGTACTTCATTGGCTGTAAAGTGCTTTGAGACGTCTGGTGGTCATGAAAGGCGCTATAGAAATCCAAGTCTTTTTTTCTTTATAACTCTTTCTGGGTTGAATCTGAAGAAAGTGCTGATGCTCTGGCATGCTCTGGAATGCCATGGTCATAGACTTGCACTGCTGGGAATTTTGGGAAGAATCTCGATCTTGCTGCACCCTTGCTGCCGTCAGTCAGAGTCTGTACGAAGTATCACAGGGCTAGTGGGTTTTATTTTCTCATTTTTCTCCTCAGCTGAAGGTGTTGGCTCTTGCTGAAGTCTGCTCCACGGGCACTGGTAGCCTTTGGATACCTTGTTCAAATCACCATTTTTATTGTGTGAGCCCAGTCAGCAAATTATTTTATCGTGGAGGGCATCTCAGCTGAGCCTGATCCTGTCTTCTCCAGAAGTCCAATATGCTACTTTCAAGTAGAGGTCACTGGGTAAGGATCAGGATGAAGAACCAGAACTTATTTTTCTGTTTCCTATTACAAGGGCTTGGAGATCAATTTAGCACACTGAAGGCCATCTCAACGGAGACTAATTAACTCAGCTCAGACCTGGAGTCAAACCTGCGGCTTTCCTGGGTCTATACAGTTCAGTCATCATCATCATAGGCAGTCCCTCAGAACCGAGGAAGACTTGCTTCCACTCTTAACATGAGTTCTTAAGTGGCTGAACAGTCCAATACGAGAGCCACAGTGCCTGTCACAGGTGGGACAAATAGTCGTTGAGGGAAAGGGAGGGTGGGACAGGTTTGCCGCATGCTCTTTCCGCTGCCTGCGCTTGGTTTCTGCATGCTCTCGCCGACGGGACTCGAGGAGCTCAGCGCCCTCCCAGATGCACTTCCTGCACTTAGGGCGGTCTTTGGCCAGGGACTCCCAGGTGTCAGTGGGGATGTTGCACTTTATCAGGGAGGCTTTGAGGGTGTCCTTGAAACGTTTCCTCTGACCACCTTCGGCTCGCTTGCCGTGTAGGAGTTCTGAATAGAGCGCTTGCTTTGGGAGTCTTGTGTCTGGCATGCGAACAATGTGGCCCGCCCAGCAGAGCTGATCAAGTGTGGTCAGTGTTTCAATGTTGGCCTGGTCGAGGACGCTAATGTTGGTGCGTCTGTCCTCCCAGGGGATTTGTAGGATCTTGCAAAGACATCGCTGGTGGTATATCTCCAGTGATTTGAGGTGTCTGCTTTACATGGTCCATGTCTCTGAGCCGCACAGGAGGGCGGTTATTACTACAGCCCTGTAGACCATGAGCTTGGTGACAGATTTTAGTACCACACTGCCTAATGTATTGAGCAAGCTGTTGGGGAAGCCTTTTATAGGGTCATTGATGGTGAGTTTGAGGTGCCGTCTTTCAGATGAGACATTAAACTTAGGGCTGTTTGGACTCTCGGCTGGATGTAAAAGATCACATGGCACTATTTGAAGAAAAGCAGGGAGTTCTCCCGGTGTTTTGGACAATATTTATCCCTCAACCCAAGATCATTAAAACAGATTATCTTGTTATTTGCCGCATTGCTATCTATGGGATCTTACTGTGTGTAAATTAACTGCCACATTAGTAATAATAACTACAATTCAAAAATATTTAATTGGCTCTGAAATGTTTTGGGAGGGTTTGATGTTGTGAGAGGCACTACATAAATGCAAGTTCTTTCTTTCTTTCATTGCTTTGGTAATTTGAAACAATTTGAATATACAGTACCATCATTTTTATCCCAGGATATCCCAAGTTTCCTTTGTAAAGGATAGCAATATATTTTCCATTCTTTGAAAATAGCTCATAGCTTGCAAAAGAATACAAAAGTTTATTAATGTTTTAATAACCATCTAAATTTTATAATTATGCTGTGCCACATTTATACTCAGGGACTGAAATGGGGGTAAAATTTTCAAGGCGTATTCATTAAAAGTAACTAATCAGCAATTTGCTTATTCACTCAGTCAACATTCATCACTCAACCAAAAGTAGATTAACTGGTTATTCACCTCATTGCTGTTTATGGAATCTTGTTATGAGCAAAATGGCTGTCATGTTTGCGTACTTTAACAAGTCACTTCAAAGTAATTCATTGTTTGCAAAGTTCTTTGAGAGACTTGATAAAGCGTAATATAAATACAAGTCTTTCTTTCTTCAGGGGCACATGCAGATAATGGAGACACTTTGTATGGAATACTGAGGCGAGCAGAAATCTGTTCTTTATTGAAGAGAGGGTCTTACCATCAGGACTCATTTTAAAGTAACAGTCACACCATGCAGATCCATTTTTTTCACTGGCTTTTTCTCTTTTCTGAAGCCACTTGCTGGTGGATCACTCCAATAGTTTCAGAAGCCCTTTGGTACTTTGCCCCATTAACCTTTCTTTGGGGCTGAACCTAGACAGTGGGTGTCAGTGGATAGAAGGGGCTGCACAGTCACATTCACATACACGGACTGCTGGTTGATTGATTGGTGAGTACTGAGGCCAATTGTAAAGAAATAACTTTTATCTAACACATTATCACATCTCCCCAGACATCTCAAGTGCTTCACATCCAATGTGTTATGTTCAGAATAAATCCACAGGACTGTATTGCAAACTCAATCTGGTGTGACCTGGGTCTCTTTATTCAGACTCCAGAGTGCAGCTTGGTGAATCACCTTTTATATCTGCTTGCCCCAGGGTGCACAACAGGTGTGCCCCCTAGTGGCAAGTCTTATGTTTTGTTGAGGTTTACATACATACATAACATCACTCCCCCCCCCCTCCCCCAAAGTCTTATGTGCAAGTTATTTGCAAGTTGAGGCGATCTGGCGCCCCGTGTCCCTGGGTCAATCGCCCGGATTGAAGTCCTGAAGTCGTTGACAGCGAAGTCGATCATGTTAGTGGGTCGCTGGGGGCCAGGTCCTTTCACAGTGGTTCCTGGTTATCTGTGGTTTGCAGTTTGGTCTGGTCCCAATGCTTTACTCGTTAGCCCAGTTCACGGTTTCACAATCAAACGATCCGTTTTCATCACATACACTCCATTCCCCCCCCTAGGCTAATGCGGTGCCAGCCGCCCAATGGGGCCCTGAACATGCTCTACATCACTTATTCTGATGTTGCGTGGGGGGGCCGTGCGATCATGGTGTATTCTCTGCTGATGGCCTAAGGAAGGGGCTCGGTTCTGAGTGATTCCGTCTGGTGACTGCGTAGCACCCAGGATAGTTGGGTCTGTAGGGAATCTACTGTGACACACGTGGTGCTTGGTTTAGTGATTTGGGCTGCCTGCTCCGGGCTATTGTCGCTGACCCTGAGGTCTAGCAAGTCCAGGATGGCCGCAATGGCCTTAAGAACTTTTGGGAGTGGCGGGAGGCTTAGTGGTCCCCATGGATCCTGGGCCATAGTATGGGGGGCCCAGACCACTGTTTGTGTGTAGCCGCCCTACCTTACTTTGCAACGTTGGGATGGGTCTATCGTCTCTGCAACAGATAGGTTGCAACATCCCGTCTAGCAGTTCACCTTTGGCAGGCGGTAACGTGGGATCCTGGCTGGTCCAGTTCCTAAACTGGGGGCCGTTACTGTTGACCCCTCGCTTTCTAGCACTTCCACGACCATGAGTGGGTCTGCAGGCTATGACGTTTCCACCCCGGTAGTGGGCAATGGTAGCCAACTGAGGGCTTAGTACTGCTCTCTGTGCCTGGCCCGTGGTGGATCATGTTACAGTGCACAGACAGTGTGACACATTCTTGAAACAATGCATCGATAATGGTGCCTCTGCTCTCCCAAACTTGTGGGATGAGCAGCTTGTCTGACTCGAGCACATATTGGGACACTCTTTGGTACGTCTCTTTAGTCCCGTGAATACAGGCTGCTGCCTTGGTTAACTTATTTGATACATATTCAATCGTTTGGGGCTCGCCCGCTACTTTTGCTTGCTGCACAACACTCCCGACCCCGTGCGGTAACATCTCACTTGCTACGAATACTTTGTTAGATACACGTACGACCAGTTGGTGTTCGCCCGCTACTTTGGCTTGTTGTGACATCTCCCCGACCGCATATAATGGTACATCATTGGCCGCGAAAGACCGCTCACAGGGTTACGTAGTGTAAACAACTTATTGGAACGTGGTGGGTTCCTGGCCTTCTCAGCGGCCACCTCTTTACCTTTGCCCAAACCCAGGCATCGTCCTTGCTGGGCGACACATTCCTCCATTCCGTTGTGGACGCTCTCTCGTCCCGTGGTCTGGACGCTCTTTTGTCTCGTGGTCTGGAGGCACCTTCGTCCCGTGGTCTGGACGCCCTCTCATCTGTGTCCGTGATGCTGACTGCCATGATGTTCCTCCCCAAGGATTTTGCCTCTGGCGTCGGGAAGACGCATTCAGATCGTTTCGGCCGGAGTCCCACTCCGCATGGTCGACCTGGAGCCTCTTCCATCGTCGCGAAGAGGTCGTCGGCTTCGGGTGGTAGGTACTGCGCCTGCACAGCTGCTCGGTTGATCTTTACCTCCTCGTGGTCGTAGTGAGCAGCCTGTGCCTCAGGGATCTGCAAATGGATCTGTACTTCGATGCCTGGTTCAGGTGAAGGTGGAGGTTTGCTCAGCCTTTGAGAAGGGGAGACATCGTTCGCCGGAGAAGATATGTAGACTCCACTGTGCAGAAGCGGCATGTTGAATCACCTTTTATACCTGCTTGCCCCAGGGTGCACAGATGACCCTTAGGTCTCCCACAGGTGTGCCCCCTAGTGGCAAGTCTTAAATTTTGGTGCGGTTAACATACATACATAACACAATGAATTACTCTTGAAGTCACTGTCATCATATAGGCAAAGACAGCAGCCATTTTGCACACTGTTACATATTAATGCTTGGGGTTACCAGACACCAGAGGGCGCCGCGGTCGGAGGTCATCGGGCTGTATGCATGTGGCATGTGTGCTTGATCACCTGTATATATAAGCTGGGTGTCTTTGTCACGCTGGCACTCTTGGGCTGGAAGAAAGATGGATCAGGTTGCACCTGAATGAGTTTACAGTAACCAGACTCTTGAGTCATTACAATTGGCGACGAGGTAATTTAAGAACCTTCGCATGCACAATGGGCATTGTCGGAATCCTGGAGAGATTCGTGGAGGTCGAGAATTGGGTAGATTTTGTCAACCGCCTGGATCAGTATTTTGTGGCCAATGGCATGGAGGCAGAGGCCTATGCAGTTAAGCGCAGGGCAGTTATCCTCACCGTTTGTGCTCTGAAAATTTACGGCCTCATGAAGAATCTTCTCTCGCCTGTACGTCCAGCAGAAAAAGGATACGAGGAATTGTGTACGTTGGTTGGTAACCATCTGAAGCCAAAAGAGGGGATCATCATATCACGCTACCGTTTCTAAACACATGTTCGTGCTGAGGGCCAGGTCATGTCGGGATTTGTCGCCGACCTGCGACATCTTGCTGAGCCGTGTAAGTTCGGGAACATGCTGGAAGACATGCTGCTTGATGTCTTCGTGATAGGCATCGGCCATGATGCGATCCTCAGGAAGCTGTTGGCTGCAGAGACGCTGGATTTGAAAAAGGCCATCACGACTACCCAGGCATGCATGATGACGGATGATCATTTGAGGCAGATATTATCGATGAGTCAGATTTCCATGGCAAGTATTGTAAACAAGATGGCGGCGTCTTCGGGCAGAACTGCTTACGCGAAACCTGCCGCTGCTCAGGGCCAGCCAACTGGTTCGATCCAGATTTCACCCTGTTGGCCTTGTGGGGGCAATCATCGGCCTCATCAGTGTCGGTTTAGACAATACTCATGCAATGGATGTTTCAAAAGTGGGGTATCTTCACAGGATGTGTCCACAACGGAGCAAGCGTGGTGCGGCTCACCACGTGGTTGATGAGGACCAGTTCAGTGATGGCCCGGATACGCAACCCGAGGAGGAAGTGAATGGATTGTATTCGTTCCTGAGCAAGAGCCAGCCGATAGTCATTAATGTGAAGCTGAATCAATGGAGCTGGACACGGGTGTGAGCCAGTCGATAATGAGCCAAAGGACATTCGACAAGCTGTAGGACACTAAGGCTGCAAAACCGAAGCTGAGTCCAGTTTACGTACTTACACTAAGGGACTCATACCGGTGCTCAGCAGTGCAGTGATCGAGGTGTCATATGGCAGTGTGGTTCACGAGCTACTATTATGATTCGCCTCAGGTAATGGTCCAGTGCTGTTCGGCAGGAATTCGCTCGAGAAAATCAAGCTAAACTGGAATGATGTCAAGATGTTGTCCTCGGATAATGATACTTCATGTGCACAAGTATTGAAAAAAATTTCCTTCTTTGTTTGAACTGGGCATTGGTAATTTTACGGGAGCCTAGGTGCAGATTCACCTGGACTCCAATGCAAGGCCTGTCTATCACAAAGTTCGGTCTGTTCCATACATGATGAGGGAGAAGGTTGAAATTGAGTTTGACAGACTCCAGCATGAAGGGATCATATCACCGGTCGAGTTTAACGAGTGGGCTAGTCCCATTGTTCCTGTGTTGAAGAGTGATGGCACTGTCAGGATTTGTGGAGACTATAAGTTTACGATTAACCAATTTTCGAAACAGAATCAGTATCCATTACCGAAGGTTGATGACCTATTCGCCATGCTAGCTGGTGGAAAGTCGTTCACGAAACTAGATCTGACGTCAGCCAATATGACCCAGGAGCTTATCGACACTTCGAAGAAACTCACCTGCATCAAAACCTTATAGGACTGTTTGTCTACAACAGGTGTCCTTTTGGGATTCCTTCAACTGCAACCATATTTCAGCGGAATATGGAGAGTTTACTGAAGTCCGTTCCTGGAACTGTCATGTTTCAAGATGACATTCGTGACACTGCTGAACATCTGAACAATCTTGAAGAAGTCCTACAGCATCTGGACAAAGTGGGACTCAGGCTGAAACGGTCGAAATGTGTATTCATGGCACCTGAAGTTGAATTCCTCGGGAGGAAGATTGCTGCTGATGGCATCAGGCCCACTGATTCGAAAACCGAGGCCATCAAAAATGCACCCAGGCCTCAGAATGTGACAGAGCTGCATCCAAACCACGGTTGAGGATCCACATTGATTTTGCGGGCCCGTTCCTAGGAAAGATGTTTTTTGTCGTAGTGGATGCATATTCTAAGTGTCTATTATGTCATCCAGCATGTCTACAGCTACCATTGAGAGCCTTCGTATCATGTTTTCTACTCATGGTTTGTCTGACATTGTTGTGAGTGACAATGGATCTTGCTTCACAAGTCCTGAGTTCCAGGAGTTCATGAAACTCAATGGCATCAGACATGTGAGATCAGCTCCATTCAAGCCTGCTTCTAATGGTCAAGCAGAGCGTGCCGTTCAAACCATCAAGCAAAGTATGAAACGTGTAACTCAGGGCTCACTGCAGAGATGGTTGTCATGTATATTGCTCAGTTACAGGTCAAGATCTCATACACTTACTGGGGTTCCTCCTGCTGAACTACTGATGAAGAGAAATCTCAAGACCAGGCTTTCTCTTGTTCATCCTGATTTGAATGATCATGTTGCTGTGTCACGTGACTCTTGGTCAACGATCCGGTTTATGTACTGAACTATGGTCAAGGTCCAAAGTGGATCACCGGAACTGTTACAGCCAAGGAGGGTAACAGAGTGTTTATTGCCGTGCTCAAGAGTGGGCAAACATGCAGGAAACACATTGACCAGTTTAAACTGTGGCACAAGGATGAACTGGAACCGAGTGAGGAAGATGCAGTCAGTGACCAACCAACGATTGTTCACTCATCAGAGGACCCTGCTGACATTACTGACTCTGAACCTTCAGTCTCTGATGTGGTCATGACCACTCCCATCAGATCGGCTACTCAGCCCTCAGTCTCAACGGACTCAGAACACTCGCCCAGAGCCAAAGTTGAACTGAGACGATCAACTCGTGAGAGGAAAGCCCCAGACCGACTTAATTTGTAAAAGGACTGTTGTTAAGATTTTAAAAGGGGGATGTTGTTATGCATTAATGCTTGGGGGTCACCAGACACCAGAGGGTGCCGCGGTCGGAGGTCATCGGACTGTACGCATGTGACATGTGTGCTTGGTTACATGTATATAAGCTGGCACTCTTGAGCTAGAATAAAGATGGATCAGGTTTCACCTGAGTGCGTTTACAGTAACCAGATTCTTGAGTCATTACACACACAGTAATGTCTTGCAAACAACAACTGAGGTCAATGACCAGGTAATCTGTTTTTGGTGTACCTGTTATAGGAGGAATGTGGGTTGAGTTCGGGAAACTAGCAAATGTCACCATTAGGATCCCTTTCAAAGAGAGTCTCACCATTGGGACCCCATCAGGGCTCCTTGTGAAAATCAGGCCGCGACAAGAAATATAGATTAATTTGATTTAAGTATTTTCTGTCCATTTTAGTGCAGTACTGAGGGAGTGCAGCACTTGTTCCAGTCTTTCCGATGGGCAGGGGAATTCTCCCAGTGTCCAAGCCAACATGTATCCCTAAATTAACATCACTAAAAAAATTATCTGGTCTTTTTATCTTATCTCATTGCTGTCTGTGGGACCTTGCTGTGCACGAATTGCCTGCTGCATTTTCCTACATTACAACAATGACTACTCTTAAAAAGTTGATCATTGGCTGTAAAATGATTTGGGACATCGTGAGCATGTGAAAGGTGCTATATAACCTTTATTTATTTATTTTTATTTCTGCAAATTTGATGATATAAAATAAAGCATCATCTGAATTAATGGTTTGGTTCTTAATTCAAAATAAAAACCCTCCCTACTGAAACCTCAGAGTCAGGAGGTTCTGTATTCCAGTCCCATCCCAGGACTTGAGCACATAAGTTAAGCCAACGCACCAAGGTACTGCAATGTCACGTATTGTGTTCTTCAAATTAAGATGTTAGAGCAAGGCCTTGTTTGATGTTTTCAAGAGATTCAACTAGACATCAATAATCGTATAGCACTAATTAAAGAAGAGCAAGGAATTCTCCCAGCATTCTGCCCGACATTCCTTTGTTATCACTACCAGTCAAAACAGATTATCCAGTCATTGATCCCATTGCTGTATGTAGGGTTTTGTTGCGTGCAAAATGGCTTCCATGTCTGTCTACATGTCAAGAGTCACTGCACTTCAAAATATTTCATTGCGTGCGAAGCACTTTGGGCTATTTCTGAAATATTTCTGCAATATTTGATGAGGTGCAATTTTTTTTTCTTCACACTTATGTTCTTGCATAATTTGGTTAGATCCACCCACTTGAAAACTGTAATTTTCAGCTAGAATGAAAGAGAAAGTACAGAAACTGCAGGAGAAACATTGCACTGGAACGGGTGGCGGCGTTTTCTGGAGGCCGACAAAGCAGATACTGAAGAGATTTTTTTCAGAGATTACTGCCTCTGGCTCTTTCAGAAACTCAGCTCACCCAAAAGCTCCCTAATTAGGTGGGAACACCTTTTTAATTGCAGCGAAACAATTCTAGACTATCGGCACAAGGTGGTCCTACTCTCTTTCATCATCATATCATCATCATAGGCAGTCCCTCAGAATCGAGGAAGACTTGCTTCCACTCTTAAAATGAGTCCTTAGGAGGCTGAACAGTCCAATAGGAGAACCACAGCCTCTGTCACAGGAGGGACAGATAGTCGTTGAGGGAAGGGGAGGGTGTGACAGGTTTGCCGCACGCTCTTTCCGCTGCCTGCACTTGATTTCTGCATGCTCTCGGTGACGAGACTCGAGGAGCTCAGCGCCCTCCCGGATGCACTTTCTCCACTTAGGGCGGTCTTTGGCCAGGGGCTCCCAGGTGTCGGTGGGGATGTTGCACTTTATCAGGGAGGCTTTGAGGATGTCCTTGTAACGTTTCCTCTGCCCACCTTTGGCTCGATGGCGGTGAAGAAGTTCCGAATAGAGTGCTTGCTTTGGAAGTCTCGTGTCTGGCATGCCCAGCGGAGCTGATCAAGTGTGGTCAGTGCTTCGATGCTGGGGATGTTGGCCTGGCCAAGGACACTAACGTTGGTGCGTCTGTCCTCCCAGGGGATTTGCGGGATCTTGCGGAGACATCGTTGGTGGTATTTCTCCAGCCACTTGAAGTGTCTACTGTACAGGTGTCCCTTTATAGCTTCTGAGTAAATCTAAAAATGTCCTAATCCCCAGAGACCACCCTCTTAACAGGAACAGAGCCGAGCTGAAAACTGCTCCATGAAAAGAGACTGCATCTTTAACTAGAACAACTTACCCAGAACCGCCACTGTAGTGTGAGACCACCCCTTTCACTGGAAATGAACCAGCCCAAAAATTTTCTAATGAGATGCGAATGCTTCTTTAACAGGCACTAAACTGACCTGAGTCACTTGAGCTCTGCCTTTAATTGAAAATGAATCTACCTGAAAATTCTCCAAATAAGTGGAGAGTGTCCCTTTAACAGAGAAAAAGAATGTGAGGAATTTTAAGTTTGATACAGTAAAAAAATCACTCCTGGCTTTTAGCCAAAGTGAGACACAGGAATACAATGAAGCCTATTTATTGGAAGATTTCTTAAAAGTGCATTTATTCAAAAGCCACATTTCCCCTCATTTACTTCTTTGTCCATTTACCTGGTTTGAAGAACAATTTAGGATATCAAGCCCCTTTCAGAGGATGAAATTATAAGTTCTCTAATATACACCAACCACAGAGTTCCTTAATCCTCAAATACAAGTTATTGTTCAATAAATGCCCACGTTACACAACTCCCCCGCCCCACTCCCAAAGGAAGGAAAACATTAGCGGACGTGTCAACATTAGCTTTGCTCACACGCTACCTTAAGCATGCGGCCTGGGTAGACTCAAAGAAGCTGAGAAAATGAGATTGTACAGAAGGCTTAGGGTAAGATAACAACTGAAAAAAAGGAAAGGCATTTATATAGCACCTTTCATGATCCCAGGAAGGATGTCCCAGAGCTCTTTACAGCCAATTAAGTACTTCTAAAATATCATCACTGTTGTTATGTAGAAAACTAAATTCACTCGAGCTTTTTTCTTCCAATATGACATCACCTGAATCATTGATCAGATTCCACTGTTAGGATATCCATTATAGAAACATAGAAACATAGAAAATAGGTGCAGGAGTAGGCCATTCGGCCCTTCTAGCCTGCACCGCCATTCAATGAGTTCATGGCTGAACATGCAACTTCAGTACCCCATTCCTGCTTTCTTGCCATACCCCTTGATCCCCCTAGTAGTAAGGACTACATCTAACTCCTTTTTGAATATATTTAGTGAATTGGCCTCAACAACTTTTTGTGGTAGAGAATTCCACAGGTTCACCACTCTCTGGCTGAAGAAGTTTCTCCTCATCTCGGTCCTAAATGGCTTACCCCTTATCCTTAGACTGTGACCCCTGGTTCTGGACTTCCCCAACATTGGTAACATTCTTCCTGCATCTAACCTGTCTAAACCCGTCAGAATTTTAAACGTTTCTATTCTATATATAAAGCACTTTGACCGCTGGTGTAGATTCCAGGTTGAAACTAACCCCAATGTATCCATGATTCGATATATTATGCATTAGAACCATTTGTTTAGATTCATTATTCATTATTCTACATATAAACCATGTGAAGTGTTGGATTAGATTCCAGGCTGCAGCTCACTTCCAGGTAAATCTCTCCATACACACTTATAGATAGAATGGCCCCAACATTCCATGGATGGGAGAGGACCTCTGTTGGTATACCGTCATATCTCCAGTCGGGGACCAGAGCAACCTCCAGGAAACTGGCAGAGACCTGGTTGCACCAGGAGTTTTCTGGTTGCATTGTGAGGCCAGGGGATGGGGGGGGGGGCAGGGGAGGAGACGACAAATCTTCTGTGCCTCTTATAAGGAAAATGGTGGCAAGGGGGCAGAGCCAGGAGTGGGGACTCCCTATGCCCAGAGTTCCCACTACAAAAGCCGGACTGGATTCAGTGCACATTGATTGGAGCACGGGCAAGTACAGCAGGAGCGGCGAGGTCGGGGCGAAGGAGCGGCGAGAGATTGTAGAGGGATGTGATCGGGATCCAGGAGAGGCAAGGGCCCAGGGGCAGCACGGGCCAGCCCACACTGCGATATGTGTGCACGCTCGGTCACTGGACCAAGACCTAGCTCTGTCAAGCCCGTGTGGTGGCTGGTGTGCAACGGCCACCACGCGTTAAAAAAATCCACGCACAGGCATCTTCCACCCTTCAAGATTTTGTTTGGGATCTGGAATATTAGGTCCTTCATTGAAACACCTGTGAACTTTTTGGCATGGAAGCAAGTCATCCTTGACTCGAGGGACTGCCTATGCATCAAGGGAGGTGAGACATATCAGCCTCCACAACGGTGAATGTGGTCCAAGTGGCCTGGACACCTGAAGAGAGCAAATTTCAATGCTAAATGTTTGTGGAACAAACAACCTTTTTACCAAGAGAGCGAGGAGAATATGGCCAGGGTTCAGGGAGGGAACCTGGGCAATCCCTCCTCCCCAGTGACAAGCAGATGAGGCCAATGTTTATGAGCGTATGACGCAGGTGATCCTTGTAGTATTTGGGAGAAGGGCACCTCATTAGCAGGGTCAGGGCTGGAGTGCGCTGGGATAGAGGATCAGCCATGATCATATTGAATGGCGGTGCAGACTCAAAAGGCCGAATGGCCTACTACTGCTCCGACTTTCTATGTTTCTATGTTTCTATGTTTCTATGTTACTCAAGGAATTTCAGTCCACAAGCCTCTAGCATATGTTTGTCATGCTCCGAATTGGCTCAAGTTTCCCAGAAACCAATCAAGAAACATTTACTTCTTCATAACTGGGCACATAGCGCAAACCTTTACTTACCAAATCCTTTCAGAGCACATGTGCCTTTCTTTCACTTCTATATCCTAGCACCCTCCCCTTGCGACACCATAACCAATAACTAACCATGAACATTGCCACAGAAGCTCTGCTAATACAATATACTATCTGAGCTCTGCAATTAAATTTCAGCCTAATCCTTGGTTTGAAAAAATACAAATTATTTGAAATAAATATGGGATAAGAATTCCTCAGGTTATGGTGTGCAGCAATGCCTTAAATGAGAATATTTTATTCAGTTAGTATTTCTAGTAAAATCATATATTCAAAATGAACAGATTCATGATTTAAGAACATCAGAACATAAGAAATAGGAGCAGGAGTAGGCCACCTGGCCCCTTGAGCCTGCTCCACCATTTAATATGATCATGGCTGATCTGATCATGGACTCAGCTCCACTTCCCTGCTCGCTCCCCATAACCCTTTATTCTCTTATCGCTCAAAAATCTGTCTATCTCCACCTTAAATATATTCAATTACCCAGCCTCCACAACTCTCAGGAAGAGAATTCCACAGATTTCAAACCAAGAAATTTCTCCTCACTTCAGTCTTAAATAGGTGACCGCATATTCTGACATTATGCCCCACAGTTCTAGTTTGAGTGGAAATATCCTCTCTGCATCCACCTTGTTAAGCCCCCTCGTTATCTTATATGTTTCCATAAGATCACCTCTTGTTCTTCTGAACTCCAATGAGTACAGGCCCAACCTACTCAACCTATCTTCATAAATCAACCACCTCATCTCTGGAATCAACCAAGTGAACCTTCTCTGACCTGCCTCCAATGCAAGTATATTCTTCCTTAAATACAGAGACCAAAACTGTATGCAGTACTCTAGGTGTGGCCTCACCAAAACCCTTTACAGTTGTTGCAGGACTTCTCTGCTTTTAAACTCCATCCCCCTTGCAATAAAGGCCAACATTCCATTTACCTTCCTAATTACTTGCTGTACCTGTATACTAACTTTTTGTGTTTCATGCACAAGGACCCCCAGGTCCCTCTGTACTGCAGCACTTTGCAATTTTTCTACATTTAAATAATAATTAGCTTTTCTATTTTTTCTGTCAAAGTGGATAACCTCACATTTTCCCACATTATACTTCATCTGCAAAATTTTTGCCTGCTCACCGAGCCTGTCTATATCCCTTTGCAAATTTGTTGTGTCCTCCTCACTATTTGCTTTCCCACCCATCTTTGCATCATTAGCAAACTTGGCTACATTACACTCGGTCCCTTCACCCAAGTAATTAATATAGATTGTAAATATTTGAGGCCCCAGCACCGATCCCTGCGGCACCCCACTAGTTACTGTTTGTCAACTGGAAAATGACCCATTTATCCCGACTCTCTGTTTTCTGTTAGTTAGCCAATCCTCTATCCATGCTAATATATTACCCCCCAACCCCGTGAACCTTTAACTTGTGCAGTAACCTTTTATATGGTACCTTATCGATTGTCTTCTGGAAATCCAAATACACCACAACCACTGGTTCCTCCTCATCCACCCTGCTCATTACATACTCAAAGAATTCCAGCAAATTGTCAAACATATTTCCATTTCATACAACCATGCTGTCTCTGCTTGATTGAATTACGTTTTTCCAAATGTCCTGCAACTGCTTCCTTAATAATGGACTCCAGCATTTTACCAATGACAGATGTTAGGCTAACTGGTCTATAGTTTCCTGCTTTCTGTCTGCCTCTTTTTTTAAATAGGGGCGTTACATTTGCGGTTTTCCAGTCCGCTGGGACCTCCCCAGAATCCAGGGAATTTTGCTAGATTACAACCAATGCATCTGCTATCTCTGCAGCCACGTCTTTTAAGACCCTAGGATGCAAGCCATCAGGTCGCGGGAACTTGTCCGCCTTTAGTCCCATTATTTTACCGAGTCATCATCATCATCATAGGCAGTCCCTCGGAATCGAGGAAGACTTGCTTCCACTCTTAAAATGAGTCCTTAGATGGCTGAACAGTCCATATGGGAGCTACAGCCCCTGTCACAAGTGGGACAGATAGTCGTTGAGGGTAAGGGTGGGTGGGACAGGTTTGCCGCACGTTCTTTCCGCTGCCTGCGCTTGGTTTCTGCATGCTCTCAGCGTTGAGACTCGAGGTGCTCAGCGCCCTCCCAGATGCATTTCCTCCACTTAGGGTGGTCTTTGGCCAGGGACTCCCAGGTGTCAGTGGGGATGTTGCACTTTTTCAGGGAAGCTTTCATGGTGTCCTTGTAACGTTTCCTCTGCCCACCTTTGGCTCGTTTGCCGTGAAGGAGTTCCGAGTAGAGCGCTTGCTTTGAGAGTCTCATGCCTGGCATGCGGACTATGTGGCCTGCCCAGCGGAGCTGGTCGAGAGTGGTCAGAACTTCAATGCTGGGGATGATGGCCTGGTCGAGGACGCTAATGTTGGTGCGTCTGTCCTCCCAGGGGATTTGTAGGATCTTGCGGAGCACTACTTCTTTAGTGATAGTGATTGTTTTTAGTTCCTCCCTCCCTATAGCCCCTTGATTATCCATTATTGGGATGTTTTTAGTGTCTTCTACCTTGAAGACCGATACAAAATATTTGTTTAAAGTCTCTGCCACTTCCCTGATCCCCATTATTAATTCTCCAATCTCATCCTCTGAGGGACCAACATTTACTTTAGCCACTCTTTTCCTTTTTATGTACCTGTAGAAACTCTTGCTGTTTGTTTTTATATTTCATACTAGTTTACTTTCATAATCTATCTTCCCCCTCTTTGTTTATTTTTTTAGTCGTTCTTTGCTGGCTTTTAAAAGTTTCCCAATCTTCTATCCTCCCACTAGTCTTGGCCACTTGGTATGCACTTGTTTTCAATTTGATACCATCCTTTATTTCCTTAGTTATCCAAAGATGGTTATCCCTTCTCTTACAGTCTTTCCTTCACATTGGAATATATTTTTGTTGAGAGTTATGAAATATCTCCTTAAATGTCCACCATTGCTCATCAACCGTCCCACACTTAAATCTATTTTCCTAGTCCACTTTAGCCAACTCTGCCCTCATACCTTTGTAGTCTCCTTTATTTAAGCTTAGGAAACTGGTTTGAGAGGCAACTTTCTCACCCTCCAACTGAATTTGAAATTCAACCATGCTATGAATACTCATTCCTAGAGGATCCTTTACGAGAAGATCGTTTATTAATCCTGTCTCATTGCACAGTACCAGATCTAAGATAGCCTGCTCCCTGGTTGGGTCCGCAACATACTGTTCAAGGAAACTATCCCAGATACACTCTATGAAATCTTCCTTAAGACTACCCTGGCCAATTTGCTTTGTCCAATCAATATGAAGGTTAAAATCGCCCATGATTATTGCCATTCCTTTTTTACAAGTCTCCATTATTTCTTGATTTATACTCCATCCAACAGTGTAGCTACTGTTAGGGGGCCTATAGAATGCGCCCACCAGAGACTTTTTCCCTTTATTATTCCTTATCTCCACCCAAACTGATTCACCATCTTGATCCTCTGAGCCAACATCGTTTCTCACTAACGCACTGACCTCATCCTCGATTAACCTCCTTTTCCTTTCTGTTTGTCCTTCCGAATTGTCAAATACCCCTGAATATTTATTTCCATCCTTGGTCACCTTGCAACCACGTCCCTGTAATGGCTATCAGATCATACCCATTTGTATCTATTTGTGCCGTCGACTCATCTATTGTGTTACGAATGCTGCGTGCATTCAGATAAAGAGCTTTTAAATTTGTTTTTTTAACATTTTTTTCCTACTTTGACCCCACTTTCTGATACACTTTTATGTTTATACATTCTGTCCCCTAACGCTCTGGTTTTCATTTCCCCCAGTGCTAGCCTGCTGTATTGCCTTCTCCTTATTCCTTGACTTTTTAAATTACCGCTCACCTCCCCCTCCCCGCCCCCATCCATTTCATGAGGAGTACCAACGAGAAGAAATATTCACAGCCCCATATATGATGTTGCTGCTCATTGTGACTAGAGGAATTTCCCCTGCATATTTATCCCACTGTTTTAGAAGGCATTGTGGATTCTTGATGACCTGTGGCCTGTGCAGGTCAGTCCCCTGGATATGGCAAGCTGTGAGTTGACAGTTTGCATGAATTGTGTGTAGCCTATGTCAAAATAGAACATACTGCTTCAACCCTGGACCAACGGTAACTTTCTGGCAATGGATTATGATTAATTGATGCAAATGTTTAAAAAAAACAACTACACTTTATTCCAATAATCGCCACCATCTCTCATTTATAACTGACCAGCATGTGCCTTAGTGCCAGGTCACTGCTGTTTGTGCACTTGGAAGCCTTTATTTCCATTGCACCCTGGGTAGCAATTATTTGTCTCAACTGAAATAAATGATCCTTGTCAAATGGTCGGATGTGGCTCGTAAAATGTTATCATGGACAGAGAATAAGCCCATTTCGTTGTATGCTTTGATTGCAATTGTTATCCAAGTTTTCCCTTCAAGCCTCCCATCCCCCGCCCCATTCTCAAGGGGCCTGTTGGTAGTAGTTTGATTCCAATTACACCGCATTTACTTCACAGTGCTAATGCAGCAAGTGTTGTTTTAGTCATAGCATTCATTTTATTATTCGCTGTAGCCTTATCTCTGGGTCTTCGGTTTTCTCTTTTAAAAAAATATATTTTTTTATAAAGAATTCAGTTTTAATTTAGATTTTCACTTCCAAATTTTTATTTTAGTACTAGAAAAACAGTTAAAAATGTAGCTTTTGTTTTACCATGTTTTTCTTCTTTTCAGGATTTTCACCCCAAAATTTATGTTTGAAAAATATCAACTTTAGTTTCACCTCTGAACACTCCAAACCACAAGAAATGCGTGGAAACAATAAATTGGAGAATGTATGACAACTAACTCAACTCATCTCTTTCAATGTCCATGAGTTGTAGGGTACCGACAAGGGTTGTTTAGTCCGAGAAATAATTTAAATGTAATTTTAGTCTCAACTCTTTAGCTCAAATTTTACAAAACCAGCTTCTGGGCTCAACTAAATATGCAGAAAAATTTAATCCAAATAGTAATTTAGCTCAGTGGTAATACTCTCAACACTTGAGTAAGAAGGTTGTAGTTTCAAGCACCACTCAGAGATTTAAGTACATAATCTAGGCTATCATTTCAGTGCAGAACTGAGGACTGCTGACTTATCAGGAATGCCATATATAGGGTGGTGGATACAACTTCAACAGTAGTTTTTAAAAAGGAATTGGATAGATCCCCAGCATTGAAGCACTGACCACACTTGATCAGCTCCGCTGGACGGGCCACGTTGTTCACATGCCAGACACGAGACTCCCAAAGCAAGCGCTCTACTCGGAAGTCATAACGGGGAAGTCATAACGGGGAACAAAGAAATGGCGGACCATTTGAACAAGTACTTTGGTTCGGTATTCACTAAAGAGGACACTAACAACCTTCCGGATATAAAAGGGGTCAGAGGGTCTAGTAAGGAGGAGGAACTGAGGGAAATCCTTATTAGTCGGGAAATTGTGTTGGGGAAATTGATGGGATTGAAGGCCGATAAATCCCCAGGGCCTGATGGACTGCATCCCAGAGTACTTAAGGAGGTGGCCTTGGAAATAGCGGATGCATTGACAGTCATTTTCCAACATTCCATTGACTCTGGATCAGTTCCTATGGAGTGGAGGGTAGCCAATGTAACCCCACTTTTTAAAAAAGGAGGGAGTGAGAAAACAGGGAATTATAGACCGGTCAGCCTGACCTCAGTAGTGGGTAAGATGATGGAATCAATTATTAAGGATGTCATAGCAGCGCATTTGGAAAGAGGTGACATGATAGGTCCAAGTCAGCATGGATTTGTGAAAGGGAAATCATGCTTGACAAATCTTCTGGAATTTTTTGAGGATGTTTCCAGTAGAGTGGACAAGGGAGAACCAGTTGATGTGGTATATTTGGACTTTCAGAAGGTTTTCGACAAGGTCCCACACAAGAGATTAATGTGCAAAGTTAGAGCACATGGGATTGGGGGTAGTGAGCTGACATGGATTGAGAACTGGTTGTCAGACAGGAAGCAAAGAGTAGGAGTAAATGGGTACTTTTCAGAATGGCAGGCGGTGACTAGTCGGGTACCGCAAGGTTCTGTGCTGGGGCCCCAGCTGTTTACACTGTACATTAATGATTTAGACGAGGGGATTAAATGTAGTATCTCCAAATTTGCGAATGACACTAAGTTGGGTGGCAGTTTGAGCTGCGAGGAGGATGCTATGAGGCTGCAGAGCGACTTGGATAGATTAGGTGAGTGGGCAAATGCATGGCAGATGAAGTATAATGTGGATAAATGTGAGGTTATCCACTTTGGTGGTAAAAACAGAGAGACAGACTATTATCTGAATGGTGACAGATTAGGAAAAGGGGAGGTGCAACGAGACCTGGGTGTCATGGTACATCAGTCATTGAAGGTTGGCATGCAGGTACAGCAGGCGGTTAAGAAAGCAAATGGCATGTTGGCCTTCATAGCGAGGGGATTTGAGTACAGGGGCAGGGAGGTGTTGCTACAGTTGTACAGGGCATTGGTGAGGCCACACCTGGAGTATTGTGTACAGTTTTGGTCTCCTAACCTGAGGAAGGACATTCTTTCTATTGAGGGAGTGCAGCGAAGGTTTACCAGACTGATTCCCGGGATGGCGGGACTGACCTATCAAGAAAGACTGGATCAACTGGGCTTGTATTCACTGGAGTTCAGAAGAATGAGAGGGGACCTCATAGAAATGTTTAAAATTCTGATGGGTTTAGACAGGTTAGATGCAGGAAGAATGTTCCCAATGTTGGGGAAGTCCAGAACCAGGGATCACAGTCTAAGGATAAGGGGTAAGCCATTTAGGACCGAGATGAGGAGAAACTTCTTCACCCAGAGAGTGGTGAACCTGTGGAATTCTCTACCACAGAAAGTTGTTGAGGCCAATTCACTAAATATATTCAAAAAGGAGTTAGATGTCATCCTTACGACTAGGGGGATCAAGGGGTATGGCGAGAAAGCAGGAAGGGGTACTGAAGTTGCATGTTCAGCCATGAACTCATTGAATGGCGGTGCAGGCTAGAAGGTCCGAAAAGCCTACTCCTGCACCTATTTTCTATTAACTCCTTCATGGCAAACAAGCCCAAGGTGGGCAGACGAAACGTTTCAAGGACACCCTCAAAGCCTCTCTGATAAAGTGCAACATCCCCACTGACACCTGGAAGTCCCTAGCCAAAGACTGTCCTAAGTGGAGGAAGTGCATCCGGGAGGGTGCTAAGCACCTCGAGTCTCGTCGCCGAGAGCGTGCAGAAACCAAGCGCAGGCAGCGGAAGGAGCGTGCGGCAATCCATCCCAACCACCCTTTCGTTCAACGACTGTCTGTTCCACCTTTGACAGAGACTGTAATTCCCGTATTGGGCTGTTCAGTCACCTAAGAACTCATTTTTGGAGTGGAAGCAAGTCTTCCTCAATTTCGAGGGACTGCCTATGATGATGATGATGGATAGATATTTGAAGGAAAAAGAATTGCTGGGATATGGGGAAAGAGCAGAGGAGTGGGACTAACTGGACTGCTCTATGGCACAGACATGATGGGCAGAATGGCTTCCTGCTGTGCTGTACGATTCTATGATTCTATCAGAGATGCCACTTTGAGTAAAATCAAGCACCTTGAGAAAAATTCTCCCTCATCAGTCTTGGCTCAGTGGTCGCACTCTCGCCTCGGTGTCATGAAAAGCCGTGAGTTCACCTCACTCCTGAGACGAGCATATAGTAGCTGCCATCTTTCAGACGAGGTGCTAAAGCAAGGCCCCATTGACCTCTCAGGTGGATGTAAGAGATCCCATGGCATTATTCGAAGAAGAACAAGGGAGTTCTCCTGGTGTCCTGAACAACATTTATTCTTCAATCAGTACCTCCATATTAATTGATCATTACTTCATTGTTATTTGTGATACCTTGATGTGCACCTAAATAATTGCCTGGTTTATGAATCTAGGCCCCTACTAGCCACCTACCAGATTCTGTGGAAGTTTCCCCCCAAAAATCTGTATGTACTTCAATAGAACTTAGATTCCTAAATCAGGCAGTAGTTATACTGCACTATTAGTCTAAAACTTGTATAGAGTATCATCATCATCATCATAGGCAGTCCCTCGGAATCGAGGAAGACTTGCTTCCACTCGAAAATGAGTCCTTAGGTGGCTGAACGAGAAGCACAGTCTCAATATGAGAAGCACAGTCTCATTCACAGGTGGGACAGACAGTGGTTGAGGGAAAGGGCGGGTGGGGAGTCTGGTTTGCCACACGCTCTTTCCGCTGCCTGTGCTTGTTTTCTGCATGCTCTCGGCGATGAGACTCGCCCTCCCAGATGCACTTCCTCCACTTAGGGCGGTCTTTGGTCAGGGACTCCAAGGTGTTGGTGGGGATGTTGCACTTTATCAGGGAGGCTTTGAGGGTGTCCCTGTAACGTTTCCTCTGCACACCTTTGGCTCATTTGCCATGAAGGAGTTCTGAGTAGAGCGCTTGCTTTGGGAGCCTCGTGTCTGGCATGTGAACAATGTGGCCTGCCCAGCGGAGCTGATCAAGTGTGGTCAGTGCTTCAATGCTGGGGATGTTGGTAGAGAGGAAAGCACAGCAGGCAAAACTGGAATTGTACTGCAGGCTTCATATTATATTCTGTCCTCCAGCCTGTGTTTTTAATGTTCGGAATACATGCTGTTTTCCGATAAAGAACTAAATCTTAACTTTATAGATTGTGCTGGAGATCCAAGTGACCAGTTTCACATGCCACTCGATTTATATTCTAAGCAATGTCAAGTGAGACAGTCTCTCCAAGGTGGCATCTCATCGATTGGCTATTGTGCGTCTTGGAGTCTTACCAACATGCCAGAATTGTACGGCCACTCTCACATCAGTATGCAACTGAAACCACTTCACAATTACATGAAATTAGCAGTCTAACCATATCCCTGTATACTGCACAATCACTTCTCCTTGGAGAGGTTCTGCAATGTGTGGGAACTCCCGGTGCTGTGAAGTGGATTTTGAAGCACCCGGGGCCAGATTAAGAGCCTGATGGGCCTGGGGCAAACGGATCCTAATGGGCCGATACTTATCTGTGTTCATGTTCATTACGTTACAGATATAATTCTGATTCTGAGTATGGAAACATAGGCCAGTATATTCAACAACGAAAGCATATATTCTGCATCAAGTAGGTATATATTCTGGTGCTGGTAACATTGCAATGCTAGATTCCGATATATATATGCAAATTTCTCTCAATAATGTGAAATAAAACAGGCTAGTACATATTCTGTTCTGTATATAGGTACATTAATGTATATAGTACATTAATGTATATAGGTACATTAGCGTATATGGGCATAAACAAGTGAATCTATTTTCCTCAGTCTTGTTTTTCCTCTCTTATTGTCTATTCTATTCAGCCTATTTCAGCCCAAAGTGGAGGAAGTGCATCCGGCAGGGCGCTGAGCACCTCGAGTCTCATCGGCGAGAGCATGCAGAAATCAAGCGCAGGCAGCGGAAAGAGCGTGCGGCAAACCAGTCCCACCCAGCCCTTCTCTCAACGACTATCTGTCCCACCTGTGACAGGGACTGTGGTTCTTGTATTGGACTGTTCAGCCACTTAAGACTCATTTTAAGAGTGTAAGCAAATCTGATGGGATTGGACAGGTTAGATGCAGCAAGAATGTTCCCGATGTTGGAGAAATCCAGAACCAGGGGTCACAGTCTAAGGATAAGGGGTAAGCCATCTAGGACCGAGATGAGGAGAAACTTTTTTAACCAGAGAATTGTGAACCTGTGGAATTCTCTACCACAGAAAGTTGTTGAGGCCAATTCGTTAGATATATTCAAAAGGGAGTTAGATGTGGCCCTTACGGCTAAAGGGATCAAGGGGTATGGAGAGAAAGCAGGAATGGGGTACTGAAGTTGCATGATCAGCCATGATCATAGAAACATAGGAACATAGAAAATAGATGCAGGAGTAGGCCATTCGGCCCTTCGAGCCTGCACCACCATTCAATAAGATCATGGCTGATCATTCACTCAGTACCCCTTTCCTGCTTTCTCTCCAAACCTCTTGATCCTTTTAGCCATAAGGGCCATATCTAACTCCCTCTTGAATATATCCACTGAACTGGCATCAACAACTCTCTGCAGTAGGGAATTCCACAGGTTAACAACTCTCTGAGTGAAGAAGTTTCTCCTCATTTCAGTCCTAAATGGCTTATCTCTTATCCTTAGATTAAGTCCCCTGGTTCTGGACTTCCCCAACATTGGGAACATTCTTCCTGCATCTGACCTGTCCAGTTCCGTCAGAATTTTATATATTTCTATGAAATCCCCTCTCATCCTTCTAAACTCCAGTGAATACTGGCCCTGTCGATCCAGTCTCTCCTCATATGTCAGTCCTGTCATCCCGGGAATCAGTCTGGTGAACCTTCGCTGCACTCCCTCAATAGCAAGAATGACCTTCTTCAGATTAGAAGACCAAAACTGAACACAATATTCCAGGTGTGGCCTCACATAGGCCCTGTGCAACTGCAGTAAGACCTCCCTGCTCCCATACTCAAATCCCCTAGCTATGAAGGCCAACATACCATTTGCCTTCTTCACCGCCTGCTGTACCTGCATGCCAACTTTCAATGACTGATGTACCATGACACCCAGGTCTCGTTGCACCTCCTTTTTCCTCATCTGCCGCCATTCAGATAATATTCTGCCTTCTTGTTTCTGCCACCAAAGTGGATAACTTCACATTTATCCACATTATACTGCATCTGCCACGCATTTGTCCACTCACTTAACCCGTCCAAGTCACCCTGCAGCCTTTTAGTGTCCTCCTCACAGCTCACACTGCCACCCAGCTTAATGTCATCTGCAAACTTGGAGATATTACACTCAATTCCCTCATCTAATTCATTAATGTATATTGTAAATAACTGGGTTCCCAGCACTGAGCCCTGTGGCACCCCACTAGTCATTGCCTGCCATTCTGAAAAGGATCCATTTATCCCGACTCTCTGCTTCCTGTCTGCCAACCAGTTCTCTATCCACATCAGTACACTACCCCCAATACCATGTGCTTTAATTTTGCACACCAATCTCTTGTGTGGGACCTTGTCAAAAGCCTTTTGAAAGTCCAAATACACCACATTCACTGGTTCTCCCTTGTCCACTCTACCAGTTACATCCTCAAAAAATTCTAGATTTGTCAAGCAGGATTTCCCTTTCATAAATCCATGCTAACATGGACCGATCCTGTCACTGCTTTCCAAATGTGCTGCTATTTCATCTTTAATAATTGATTGCAACATTTTCCCCACTACTCATGTCAGGCTAACCGGTCTATACTTACCTGTTTTCTCTCTCCCTCCTTTTTAAAAAGTGGTGTTACATTAGCTACCCTCCAGTCCATAGGAACTGATCCAAAGTTGATAGACCGTTGGAAAATGATCACCAATGCATCCACTATTTCTAGGGCTACTTCCTTAAGTACTCAGGGATATAGACCATCAGGCCCCGTGGATTTATCGGCCTTCAATCCCATTAATTTCCTTAACACAATTTCCCGCCTAATAAGGATTTTCTTCAGTTCATCCTTCTCACTAGACCCTCGATCCCCAGTATTTCCGGAAGGTTTTTTGTGTTTTCCTTCGTGAAGACAGAACCAAAGTATTTGTTTAACTGGTCCGCCATTTCTTTGTTCCCCATTATAAATTCATCTGAATCGGACTGCAAGGGACCTATGTTTATTTTCACTAATCTTTTTCTCTTCACTTATCTATAGAAACTTTTGCAGTCAGTTTTTATGTTTCCAGCAAGCTTCCTCTCATACTCTGTTTTCCCTCTCCTAATTAAAGCCTTTGCTGAATTCCAAATTTCTCCCAGTCCTCAGGTTTGCTGCTTTTTCTGGCCAATTTATATGCCTCTTCCTTGAATTTAACACTATCCTTAATTTCCCTTGTTAGCCACGGTTGAGCCACCTTCCCCGTTTTATTTTTACTCCAGACAGGGATGTACAATTGTTGAAGTTCATCCATGTGATCTTTAAATGTTTGCCATTGCCTATCCACCGTCAACCCTTTTAGTATCACTCGCCAGTCGATTGTAGTCAATTCACATCTCATATCATATTGAATGGTGGTGCAGACTCGAAGAGCCGAATGGCCTATTGCTGCACCTATTTTCTATGTTTCTATGTTTCCTCGATTCCGAGGGACTGTCTATGATGATTTGGGAGGCCTTATATTTTTTTTCCTACATTTATTTGGTGGTTCTGTGTTCTTTGGTGGGCCTGAGGCTGCAGCCCCAATCCGCCCCGCGATTAATCCGCACCTGTGAGCACACCATATTTATTTCTAATGTACTTTCATGACTTTTTTTTGACTGAAGACTTTCCTTAAAGACAGGGAAGACCATAAGCGGTCAGCAGTGTCCATTTCTCCCACCGGAAGCTGCAGACGGACAAGCCCCAGAAAAGCACTTCCTGTGATTGTTCTTGGCTCTTTCAGCAGGATCATGGCTTCGTTTATACTGCAGCACTGATACCGACGTTTGAGCCTGATATGGTTAGGAGGCACAATAAGTTCTGTGGATGGAAGTAGGAAGTTACAAAGGGACATAGCCAAACTAAGGCAGTGGGCAAAACTATGGCAGATGGAATTCAATGCGGGGAAGCGTGAGGTCATCCACTTTGGATCGGAGAAAGACAAATCACAATAATTTCCCCTTAATGGGGAGAGACTAACGGCTGAGGAAGAGCAAAGGGATTTGGGTGTCCATGTGCCCAAATCACTAAAAGCGAGTGCACGTTTACAAAAACTGATCAAAATGACTCGCGGAATGTTGACCTTTTTCGCCCAAGGAGGTTAGAATTCAACAGTGAGGAAGTGATGCATCAGACTCCATCTGGATTATTGCATTCAGCTTTTGACAGAAAACATCAGCAATTTTATATTGGCCTTATATACAGCGCAGATTCACCAGAATTATACCAGGGTGTAAAAAGTTAAATTATCAGGACAGGTTGCATGAACTTGGCTTGTATTCATTCAAAGATCATTCCATGATATGTTCTGCTCCTGCACATAGAGGAAACTAAGAAATAGGAGCAGGAGTAGGCCATGCGGCCCCTCGAGCCTGCTGCGCCATTCAATAAGATCATGGCTGATCTGATCATGGACTCAGCTCCACTTCCCTGCCCGCTCCCCATAACCCCTTATTCCCTTATCGGTTAAGAAACTGTCTATCTCTGTCTTAAATTTATTCAATGTCCCAAGCAGTAGTTCTGTCCACCCCTGGCAAACAAAAAGGAGGCCGGGCACCATCCTGCTGCTTCTGTCTCTTCTGTCACCAATGGATTGGCCGCCTGAGGAAAAGAGTGTTCAAAGACCAGGCCCTCAAATCTACCACCAAGCTCATGGTCTACAGGACTGTAGTAATACCCGCCCTCCTGTATGGCTCAGAGATATGGACCATGTACAGAAGACATCTCAAGTCGCTGGAGATATACCACCAACGATGTCTCCGCAAGATCCTGCAAATCCCCTGGGAGGACAGGCACACCAACATCAGCGTCCTCGACCAGGCCAACATCCCCAGCATTGAAGCACTGACCACACGCGATCAGCTTCGCTGGGCAGGCCACATCGTTCGCATGCCAGACATGAGACTCCCAAAGCAAATGCTCTATGCAGAGCTCCTTCGCGGCAAACGAGCCAAAGGTGGGCAGCGGAAACATTACAAGGACACCCTCAGAGCCTCCCTGAAAAAGTGCGACATCACCACTGACACCTGGGAGTCCCTGGCCAAAGACCGTCCTAAGTGGAGGAAGTGCATCCGGGAGGGCGTTGAGCACCTCGAGTCTCATCGTCGAGAGCATGCAGAAATCAAGCACAGACAGCAGAAAGAGCGTGCGGCAAATCAGTCCCACCCACCCTTACCCTCGACGACTATCTGTCCCACCTGTGACAGGGACTGTGGTTCTTGTATTGGAATGTACAGTCACCTGAGGACTCATTCTAAGAGTGGAAGCAAGTCTTCCTTGATTCCAAGGGACTGCCTATGATGATGATGATCGAGATACCAGTATCCAGTTGACTGTAGTAGCGTAAGTGAGTTCCACAAGAGTGTTGTAGATCTGGAACACTGCGGCTGCCTTTTATAATGAGGGCTAATTTCAAACCTCAGTGAAGTTTTAAGCTGATCCCAGTGGCTTTGCACTCTCATGTTTTGCAAGTGCCACGTTTTGCCTTGCTTCCCTTAGCAGGCACCCAAGATGCACCAATACTGGTGGGTGCAACCGTGTGATTTACACAAAATCGCTTGACCCCAGGAATTCTGGAAGAGGTCAGGCTTGGATCTGACCAGTGGGCCGTGCTTCCTGCTCCATCATATTTATGGTAATAGAGCAATATTACGATATTCAGGACCTTATTGTCTAAATTCGTACAAAGAATGGTCAATTGAACAAGTTACCCTCATCATTATAGGCAGGCCCTCGAAACGAGGATGAATTGCTTCCACGCCAAAAAAGGATGCGTTCACAGGTGTTTCAATGAATGACCTAATGTTCCAGGTCCTGAACTACATCCTGAAGGGTAGAAGATGCCTGTGCATGGATTTTTTTAACGTGGGGTGGCCGTTGCACACCAGCCACCACACGGGCTTGACAGAGCTAGGTCTTGGTCCAGTGGCAAGGGTTATCCAAGACGACTGGAGACCAGCTCTGCTGCACGGACCTAGTGCGCGCACATATCGCAGTGTGGGCTGGGCCCGTGCTGCCCCTGGGCCCTCGCCTCTCCTGGGCCCCGATCACATCCCTCTACAATCTCTCGCCGCTCCTTCGCCCCGACCTCACCGCTCCTGCTGTACCTGTCCGCGCTCCAATCACCGACCTGGATCTTGATGACATCACTCTTCGCTGCCGTCGCCCTCCTGCACCAGCTCGCGCTGCTCCCTGGAGCAGTACGCCTCCACGCTGCTCCCGAGGCCGCTCGCCGCTCCTTTTATGGCCCCGACAAGTTACCAGAGTACACTCAGAAAACAGGAAGCCATACCCCAGCAAGAGTCCAAGCATTCAGGAAAGGAGGGAAAATCACTGGCAAAAGTATTTTATTTATCCAGTAGCTCAGTTATGAAAGAATGATTGTGTGTTATTAATTTCAGTATATGAGAGCAGAGCTATGAATGAATGACCCTTCAGCAAAGCCCAGGTGTCTCGTTGTGAAGGAACATTACTTTAAGATCAAATTACATCTTAGAGTAAAAATGTTTCCTGTAACTTAACCATTTCCATCCAGTATAATATGATGCACAAGTGTTTATGGATTGTAAACCATATTGCAGGAATATGATTTTGCTTCACTGAACTTAAACTTAAAGTGGTCCTGTACCCTTGAAAATATCTGAAATCAGCTAAAAGTCTGCTGCATCGCAAGTTTCTTTTATCCAGGTCCTTCAATCCCCATCAGGGTTTCAACAGAATCACCAAAATGACTGACTCCTCCGAACAATTTTTCAGAACTTAGTGCCAGATGTTCTCTCGGGTTCAGTGTCACTGCTCACACTTTTTTGTCCAAAGTTTAGTTAAACAATAGCAGGATCTGGGGGATCGCGACAGAGTGACCCTGGCTACTGATCTAGGAACATGCCGCACGTGAATTCTCCTCTCGTTATGGACTGAAATAGAATGTTACTGAGTCGAGACACAGCTTCAAACTATCATATAAAACACATGAAGACCAATTAATTCTCCGACATCGCTCAGTTATAAGAAATAATCAACATCATCATCATCATCATAGGCAGTCCCTCAGAATCGAGGAAGACTTGCTTCCACTCTAAAAATGAGTCCTTAGGTGGCTGAACAGTCCAATACGAGAACCACAGTCCCTGTCACAGGTGGGACAGATAGTCGTTGAGGGAAGGGGTGGGTGGGACAGGTTTGCCGCACGCTCTTTCCGCTGCCTGCGCTTGGTTTCTGCATGCTCTCGACGATGAGACTCGAGGTGCTCAGCGCCCTCCCGGATGTACTTCCTCCACTTAGGGTGGTCTTTGGCCAGGGACCCCCAGGTGTCAGTAGGGATGTTGTATTTTATCAGGGAGGCTTTGAGGGTGTCCTTGTAACGTTTCCTCTGCCCACCTTTGGCTCGTTTGCCGTGAAGGAGTTCCGAATACAGCGCTTGCTTTGGGAGTCTCGTGCCTGGCATGCAGACAATGTGGCCTGCCCAGCGGAGCTGATCAAGTGTGGTCAGTGCCTCAATGCTGGGGATGTTGGCCTGGTCGAGGACGCTAATGTTGGTGCGTCTGTCCTCCCAGGGGATTTGCAGGATCTTGCGGAGACATAATAAAGAACACAACTGACTGACTCTCTAAGCATTGACTCATTTCTTGACCCAAGCCATTCAAAGCCAAGCTGGTTCAAACTTTTAAAACACAGATGCAGCATAATTTCAGCGCAGGCAACCCGAATGGCCTGCTCCTGTGCCTATTTTCTATGTTTCACACTGGGAGTATTGCTTACAGTTTTGGTCACCATATTATAAAATGGAAACAGACACTGGGTGTGATCTATGTGCACCTCACCTGTGTGTAAGACTTGCCACTAGGGGACACACCTGTGGGAGACCTATGGATCACCTGTGTACCCTGGAGCAAGCAGGTATAAAAGGCAGTTCAACAAGCTGCTGCCTCACTTTGGAGTTATATTAAAGAGCCCAAAGTCACAATGGTTTGAGCTTCCAACACAGTCTCGTGGAGTTATTCTGAACTTAGCACTGGGGATGGTGCAAAAAAGATTTACTAGGATGTTACAAGAACTGAGAGGGCATACCTATCAGGACACACTCAACAGGCTTGTACTTTTTGCTCTAGAAAAGAGAAGACAGGGGTGACCTGGTTAAGGTCTTTAAAATTATTAAAGGGTTTGATAGGGTGGACGTAGAGGAGATGTTTCCACGTGTGGTGGGGGCCAGAACTAGGGGCCATGAGTATAAGATGGTCAGGAATAAATCTAATAGGGAATTCAGGAAAAACTTATTTATCCAGGGTGTGGTTCATCATCATCATAGGCAGTCCCTCGAATGAGGATGACTTGCTTCCACACCAAAAGGGATGAGTTTGCTGTTGTTTCAATTAGAATGTGGAACTCACCACCACAAGGAGTGGTTGAGGCGAAGAACATAGATGCATTTAAGTGGAAGCTAGATAAAGACATAAGGGAGAAAGTAATAGAAGGATATGTTGATGGAGCAAGTTGATGAAGAGTGGGAGGAGACTCATGTGGAGCATAAACACCAGCAAAACCTGTTGGGCCGAATGACCTGTTTCGACATAAGAACATAAGAATTAGGAACAGGAGTAGGCCATCTAGCCCCTCGAGCCTGCTCTGTCCTGTATATACTATGTAACCCAGGCCAAAAAATGAATGGAATTTGCGACACTCAACAAGTGCTTCCACCACAGGATACCTTGTTCAGGAGCGTGGTCCTCCTCTGTTTACACTTCCACCCAACGTTGCTTTCCATCAGTAGCTACGGCTGGGCAGAAACTGGGACAGGTACACCCTATTCTGTGGCTTGTAACAACCATCATCATCATCATAGGCAGTCCCTCGGAATTGAGGAAGACTCCACTCTTATAATGAGTCCTTAGGTGGCTGAACAATCCAATATGAGAACCACAGTCCCTGTCACAGGTGGGACAAATAGTCGTTGAGGTTAAGGGAGGGTGGGACAGGTTTGCCGCACGCTCCTTCCGCTGCCTGCGCTTGATTTCTGCATGCTCTCGGCAATGAGACTCGAGGTGCTCAGCGCCCTCCCGGATGCACTTCCTCCACTTAGTGTGGTCTTTGGCCAGGGACTTCCAGGTGTCAGTGGGGATGTTGCACTTTATCAGGGAGGCTTTGAGGGTGACCTTGTAACGTTTCCTCTGCCCACCTTGGGCTCGTTTGCCATGAAGGCGTTCCGAGTAGAGCGCTTACTTTGAGAGTCTCGTGTCTGGCATGCGGACAATGTGACCTGCCCAGCGGAGCTGATCAAGTGTGGTCAGTGCTTCAATGCTGGCGATGTTGGCCTGGTCGAGGACGCGGTCGTTGGTGCGTCTGTCCTCCCAGGGGATTTGCAGGATCTTGCGGAGACATCGTTGGTGGTATCTCTTCAGCGACTTGAGGTGTCTACTGTACATGGTCCATGTCTCCGAGCCATACAGGAGGACGGGTATTACTATAGCCCTGTAGACCAGGTAACAACCAGTAAACAAATAAGTCTCACATGATCTCAGAACAGGGTAAGTCAGGCAGTTTACATTGTCAACCACAGCCGAGAGCCACGTGTTTGCTATCTGTTGCAGTTTTTAAACATGTAATTCTGTGCAATCCTTGCTAAATGTCCTCCAGAATATTTGGCTAATGTTGCCTTGAACTTTACCATGTGCTTGCGCTGGGGTGGGCTTGCTGTTGCTAAATCATGATAATGAAAACAGACTGCCATGAATCTGAGGAAAAAAGGCTCACACAGAGAAGAGGAACACAGATGTACCTTGTATTCCAAGGCCTGAAAACGATGGCTTCATGTTTACTAGCCACGTGCAGACCAGGATTAATGAGAAAAATGCCTGTTACCAGAGGGGAGGAAGAGAGGCTACTCAAATACCAGCTCAACTGCCTGTGTGGGTTTCTCTGATGAATGATCAGTCATTCCACCGGGGGTCTAATCCATCGATCCAATGGTGCCTGTCTGAAGGGGAGCTGAGGGAATTTCCAATTGACCATAACTAACTGAGCACAATATTTTCCATTTCTCAATGCATTTGACGGATATATTTTTGAAAGGGATTATTTTTTGTGCTCAGTAATAAGAGAGATGCGCTGGGAAATGGAACATTTTTGATACCCAGTCACAGCATTAAGCACTCCAAGGTCAGGGACAGTCTGGGATAACTGATCTGGCCCAACTATAGGGAGAAGGAGTGCAGTGCTTACTCTGTGCAGCAACGTCAGAAATGCATTTGTGGAAATCTCCTCTGTTCTATTCCGACTGAAACTGGAAATACACTGAGGCTAGATTTTCACACAGATAACCGAGTTGCCCGGAATTCCTTCCATTGAATGGAAAATCCAGCAGATTGTGCAGAGGGAGAGTGATCTTTCCCGCCGGATTTTCCTTCGCATGTTCCGCCCAGATGATGCTCAACACCCAGGTGGGAAAGAGAAAAAACTAGCCCATTAATTTCAAATATGTTTATGATTTCACGACAAACACCGACCAGAGGATCTCCAATCAGCTCATTTCCAAAGTCACTTTGCATAGCAACCAGAGTGATTCTATCCTTAAATGTGTCGTAGCTTTAGAAGTACATTCATCATCACAGGCAGTCCCTCGGAATCGAGGAAGACTTGCTTCCACTCTTAAAATGAGTCCTTAGGTGGCTGAACAGTCCAATACGAGAACCACAGTCCCTGTCACCGGTGGGACAGATAGTCGTTGAGGGTAAGGGTGGGTGGGACAGGTTTGCCGCACGCTCTTTCCGCTGCCTGCGCTTGGTTTCTGCATGCTCTCGGCGATGAGACGCGAGGTGCTCAGCGCCCTCCCAGATGCACTTCCTCCACTTAGGGCGGTCTCTGGCCAGGGACTCCCAGGTGTCGGTGGGGATGTTGCACTTTATCAGGGAGGCTTTGAGGGTATCCTTGAGGGTTTTTGAGGGTTGTCACATAGCAACCAGAGTGATTCTACCCTCATAGCTTTAGAACTACAATCGCCAACGTACCAACGTAATGTTTCCAGTCTTCATATCACTGTCCTGGTGGCTTCTTTGGGCAGGGTTGCTGAATTATAGCCAGGATATATGTGGTTTCATTCTATGATCTCATGCCAACTGTGAGATGGGTTGAGACTGACCGAAGCTCATTTGCAGCTAGCAAAGAAAGACTTGAATTCCCGGCAGCACAAGCTGGATTTGAACTGTGATGTAGATTTAAACCGAGATGCAGATGCAAAAAGACAAAACATCCTGCATCACTCAGCCGCCTTCACTACTTTTGAAGCACTTTCAGCCTCATCCCTTAACCCCTGCCTTCCTGAAAGGAATGGTCACGTCATCCTTTTGCTGGGAGGGGTGCTCACCCTGACTTCAATGGCACTATGAGTATCTTCGTGAATCGAAGAATCAAACAGCCTATTAAAGTCAATAAACAACCCCTATCAATTAGATCCACCTCATGGTTCAGTTGACAAAGGAAGTGTGTGACTAAGCCATCATCATCATCATCATCATAATAGGCAGTCCCTCGGAATCGAGGAAGACTTGATTCTACTCTAAACATGAGTCCTTAGGTGGCTGAATAGTCCAATACAGGAACCACAGTCCCTGTCACAGGTGGGACAGATAGGCATTGAGTATAAGGGAGAGTGGGACTGGTTTGCCGCACGCTCTTTCCGCTGCCTGCGCTTGATTTCTGCAAGCTCTCAGCGATGAGACTCGAGGTGCTCAATGCCCTCCCAGATGCACTTCCTCCACTTAGGGTGGTCTTTGGCCAGGGACTCCCAGGTGTCGGTGGGGATGTTGCACTTTATCAGGGAGGCTTTGAGGGTGTCCCTGAAACGTTTCCTCTGCCCACCTTTGGCTTGTTTGCCATGAAGGAGTTCCAAGTAGAGCCATACAGACCAGAAGGACCCAGGTTTGCTTTCCGTGTGTGCTCAGTTAGCCGATCTCAGCCTAGGCGATGTAATGGGTACGAATATTGGTACTGGTAGGGAATATCAGCCAGGGTCTCCCTCCTAGTTTCTATCCAATGATCCCTGACAGAAAGTGCACATAGGCCTAAGTCATACAACAGGATCAGGCTTTGATGACCCCCCCCCACATATATATTAGAATAGACTGACAATACCAACTATCTAGGGGCACAGACAAAGAATAGCCGCTTGGCTTAGATACTGGAGGGCAACCAATACTCAGGGAACCATACCAGTGTTAATCAACAACTTCAGGAGAGCAGAACTACTCATCCCTTAACCCCTGCCCTCCCGAAAGGAATGGTCACATCATCCTTTTGCTGGGATGGTCGCTCACCCTGACTTCGATGGCACTACGAGAATCTTCATGAATCGAAGAATCAAACAGCCTATAATAAAGTCAATAAACAAACCCTATCAGTTCGATCCACCTCATGGCTCAGTTGACAAAGGAGCTGTGTAGCTCAGCCATACAGACCAGAAGGACCCAGGTTTGTTTTCCGTATGTGCTCTGTAGAAAGCAGATAGTAATGAACATGTCCATCTTGTAACAACTTAATCTGACAGTCAAGAATTACCCTTTCAGATTCAAAATACCCAATCATAAATTGTGTTTTTTAGTTCCACAAATCTAGATCAGATCATCTTTTCAACAACCTATTTAGTTGAGTTTCCACAGTGTACATTTACAAATAGGTCTCTGATCCTATCAATCCTGCATTCTCAGTTGCTGTTGGATACATGAAGGTGAATGGTCTGATATCGCATGAAGAGGAAGAGGAATAATATACTGAATGCTGGATAAGTATCTATTGATAATCCTCTTCTATCAGATTGCTATCCAGACTTGTATTCTTACAGATTACACGAGGTCTAGATAAATAGTGCCTTTTAAAATTTAGGTGCAAACAATCTACTTTCAGGTTTCTTCTGGTCCTCTCTTTACATGGTCATTAGGAATTGATTAAGGGTGATTAAGAAGCAAGTAATTGGTCCAATGACTTTCACTCAATCGCTGTGGGAAAAGGACCTCTTCTGTCCCCAGTGGAACAACCAAGGTTGCCTACGGAAATGTAAGTGATAATCAACACACTGCTTCAGCCATTGAGATCGTATTGCCTTACGCTGGATACTGAGGCAACATCTTTATGCCATGTATCTAGTCAGCCCTTGTCCTTCTTCATTGTTTCTGACAAGTTCTATTAGCTCGGAGACAGAAGATCAATCTTGCTCAGTTCCTCAGTCAGCAACTGGACCACTTGAGGCACTGAAGGCAGGTACTGGGGAAGACTGATCACATAATCATCCTCCAGCCAACAAGGGAGATCTATCAAATAATGAACGGCAACAGTGAGCATGAGAGTGAACTGCCATAGGATCACTGCACATCTGGGACAGATAATAATGATAAAGTTATCCCATGAAGTGAAGCTTAGTTCAACTAAAATATGCTGTGCTTAGTATTCTTTCCTCGATCGAATGAATTTGTGATGGATGTTGTAATGACGACCTTACCAGATGGCTGACCATTGGGGCCTGGTATAGAGATGACAATGTTAATACTTATACAGTGGGAGGAGGTTTATTTGTTAGTTTTCTCTTTCTTTTCTGACTCCTTGCCAATTACTTGCTTCTTAATCACCCTTAATCAATTCCTAAGGACCATGCAAAGAGAGGACCAGAAGAAACCTGAAAGTAGATTGTTTGCCCTAAATTTTAAAAGGCACTATTTATCTAGACCTCGTGTAATCTATAAGAATACAAGTCTGGATAGCAATCTGATAGAAAATAATTATCAATAGATACTTATCCAGGATTCAGTATATTATTTCTCTTCCTCTGTCCAAATGTCCATGCCTGATGCATGAGCTAAAAAGGTTTTCAAACCTAAGGCTATTTACCCATGGATAGCATCACACTGGGACCCAATTTTCTCCATAGAATCATATAGCACAGAAGGAGACCGTTTGGCTCATCGTGCCTGTGCCAGCTCTTTAGTAGAGCTATCCAACTCGTCCTACTCCCCAAATCTTTCCCCTAGCCCTGAACATTTTTTTCTTTTCAAGAATATATCCAATTCCATTTTAAAAGTTACCCTTTCAGGCTGTGCATTCCAGAACATAACAGCTACGTAAAATAAATTCTCTGCATCCCGCCCCAACCCAGTTCTTTTGTCAATTATTTTAAATCTGTGTCCTTTGGTTACTGACCCTCCTGCTCATGGAAAAGTTTCTCACTATCTACTCTTCCAAAATCCTCACAATTTTGAAGACCTCTATTAACTCTCCCCTTAACCTTTAAGGAGAACGACCCCAGTTTCTCTCGTCTCTCCACGTTACTGATGTATTTCCTCTCTGGTATTATTCCAGTAAATCTCCGCTGCACCCTCTCCAAGGCCTTGACATCCTTCCCAAAGTGTGGTGCCCAGAATTAAACACAATACTCCAGCTGAGGCCAAACTTGGATTTATAAAGGTTTAGCATAATCTCCTTGCCTCTAAGTAGGCAGACAAGTATCCTGTATGCTTTTTATCAGCTTGACCTGCCACATTCAAAGATTTGTTAATGTGATCCTCTGGGTTTCTCTGTTCTTGCACCTTCTTTAAAATTGTACCCATTTCTTACCTGATGTCGACACATACACATTTTTCAACAGGAATTATTGGATATCCAATTGGGGGCTGGAATCCTGGCTAATTCCTCCCCTTCTTAATCCATGGACGTTCATCATCATAGGCAGTCCCTCGGAATCGAGGAAGCTTCCACTCTTAATATGAGTTCTTAGGTGGCTGAACAGTCCAATACGAGAACTGTAGTCCCTGTCACATGTGGGGTGGATAGTCATTGAGGGAAAGGGAGGGTGGTTTGCCGCACGCTCTTTCCGCTGCCTGTGCTTGATTTCTGCATGCTCTTGGTGATGAGACTCGAGGTGCTCAGTGCCCTCCCGGATGGACTTCCTCCACTTAGGGCTGTCTTTGGCCAGAGACTCCCAGGTGTCGGTGGCTCATGATAACAGTACAGCTGTTGTCTCAGAGAAATCAGAGAACTCAGCACATACTGAGGGTTGAACCTAGGATCTTCTGGTCCATATATCTTGTTGGTGTTTATCAAGCCACAAGGACAGTGTAAAGGGTCTCTCGCTCTCTTGTATGTTAACATTAATCTTTAGTGCACTGCAGACAAATGTACTTGCCTGGACACAATGTTCATCTTTTGGCTACCAACAAGTACAGGGTTATACTTGTTCCTTGGCATACCTTCCTTTCTTGAGGTGTAAAAATGTCTGAGATTGAGCTGATTGCCTTTGTATTCTATGATATCACCATATCCATCTTCAGCCTTATGGTGGCAAAGTAGTCACCACTAAATTCAATTATTTAAAAAAAACCTGTATCCTTCTTTGAATAATTATTTCTGCTTCTCCGCTGTAAACACGATGCAACAGCCAATCTACACTGTCCCTGCTTTTTCCAGGCTAAATCCTGTCCATTTATTCTCTCACAGGCTTTATTCTCTCACAGGCTTTATTCTCTCACAGGCTTGAACTAATTCACATTCCTCACACATATGCATACAGTGAAAACTATCTCTTCTCAAACAGTTATCCCCGACGAGAACCCGAATCAGGTTTCTGCCTTCTATTACCGGCACTGTATTGTATCTCCTCTTGCCACCGCTATTAACTGTAACAAGAACATAATGCAAGCATCTATCCTATTACTGAATGCTATGTAGTTCAACCACGATGACATTAAAATGAGACTGCACTTTAACAGAACTGTACTAGTTGCTAGCTATGTACTAACTTCATTTCCAAATTGTAATGTGGATAAATGTTCATGGTTAATTGAAATTCCAAATAAAATATGAAAATAGTACAATCCACAGAAAGTTGGCATTGAAGCAATTCTTACCATGGGTAGTGCCAGGCAATTAACTCCTGGAGCCATATCAGCTGCAGATGGTATCTGTGTGGCATAAGTTTCATTATCATCATCATAGGCAGTCCCTCGGAATTGAGGAAGACTTGCTTCCACTCTTAAAATGAGTCCTTAGGTAGCTGAACAGTCCAATATGAGAGCCACAGTCCCTGTCACAGGTGGGTCAGATAGTTGTTGAGGGTAAGGGAGGGTGGGACTGGTTTGCCACACAGTCTTTCTGCTGCCTGCGCTTGATTTCTGCATGCTCTCAGCGATGAGATTCGAGGTGCTCAGCGCCCTCCCTGATGCACTTCCTCCACTTAGGGAGGTCTTTGGCCAGGGACTCCCAGGTGTCAGTGGGGATGTTGCACTTTATCAGGGAGGCTTTGAGGGTGTCCTTGTAACGTTTCCTCTGCCCACCTTTGGCTCGTTTGCCGTGAAGGAGTTCCGAGTAGAACGCTTGCTTTGGGATAAGTTTACTGCATACTGAATCTTTAACCAAAGATTTACATTTATATTGTGTCTTCTACATGTACAGGAAGTTCCATGTGCTTCACAGTGAATGAATTAGTTCTGAAGTGAATTCCCTGTTGTTTGTAGGTAAACATGGTAGCAATTTGCACATGACAAGACCCCACAAAGAGCAACGAGATGAACTACCACTCAATCTGTTTTGTGGTGTTGGTTAATGGATGAATGTTAGTCATAGAGAACGACAAGGAGATCTAGGAGCTCATAAATCGTAAACACAAGACATTCTTAAATTGGAAACATCATCACAACTCGAGGGAAAGAAAACAGATCTACAGACAACTGAAGGCCGAGGCCCAACAAAAAACTCGTGACCTGAAGAACAGATGGTGGGTGGAAAGAATGCAGGAGATCCAGCAACTAGCCGACAATCATGAAGTGCGTGGATTTTTTAGCGCAGTCAAGACTACCTACGGCCCAAGCACCCAAGGACCTATTCCACTGAGAGCTAAGAACAGAGAGGTGTTCATCAAGGACAGAGAGGCAGTCAGTGCGTGCTGGAAGGAGCACTTCGAAGATCTCCTTAACCAAGACTCTGGGCTGGATTTTCGGTTGTCTAATGCCTCAGTTAGCGGCCAGAGGGGGCGTTAATGTAAGCGTAAGCGGTTACCGACTGGGAGTGCAGTGTTTAACGCCCCAACCAAAAATTCATCAGAATCTCACCAGGGGCGCAAACTATTAGCGCCCGGCTGCTGATGATCACCCCTATCATGACATATTCCTGGTGTAACGCCCACGCTTGTGCCCCGGTCGCTAAATTCGGTGCGGCCGCTTTATTTAGCAGCCATCAAGAACAACGTCTGGAAAAACAGTCGGTGCAGGTTTGCAGAGTCATTAACTGGTGGCGACTTACAAGGATGAGGATGCTGTTCCCTCGGAGGTCACAGTCAGTGCAACATTTACACACAGCACGGTGCGTGAGCCTCCGAGTTTGCAGCGACAGACAGACACAACAGTGCAGGTTGAAAACAAGTGATTTTGAAAACTTTAATGGGGGCATTACTATGCCGCGTCTTTAAGATTCGGCAGTTGCCCGGGTCTGACTCGTGGTTCCGCGCATGTGCAATTGGTCCACCAAATTTGCCGACCAAACATTTATTCTCGCCCCCCCCCCCCTCAGCGCTGGTGTGCAATGGCTGACTTAGCCCCCTGTCAGCTCCTCGTGCGATTCTGACGAATTTCTGGGCGGAGGGTGCAAACCTTTTCAAGGTGCTAATATTACCGCTCGGCCTGGTTTACCGCCCCAAATGATGCACGACCGAATTTCTCCCCCTCTGTCTTCGACGGGAGTGTCCTTGACTCCAGCCCATAGCATGCTACCCGCCACTATCTCAGCACAATCTCGGCACAATCCCAGCCCGGCGTGAGGTTGAAAAGGCCATCTCACAGCTGAAAAACGATAAGGCCTCAGGAGCGGAGGTGTATTCTTGGTGTGAATCTATGACCTCATCTTCCTTACCTGGAAGGAGGAGAGCATGTCAGGGGATTTCAGAGATGCCATAATCGTGATCCTCTTCAAGAAAGGGGACAAGTCCGATTGCAGAGTTTTCCTGTTGCCTGCCACAGGGAATATTATCGCAAGAATCCTCATCAACCATCTCCTCCCAGTTGCTGAAGAGCTCCTCCCCAGAGTTGCAATGCGAATTCCGCCCACTAAGAGGCACAACGGACATGATTTTAACCGCGTGACAAATTCAAGAATAATGTCGGGAGCAGCATCAACTTCTGTACATGGCCTTTTTTGACCTCACAAAAGTCTTCGACACTGTGAACCGAGAAGGATTATGGAGTGTCCTTCTCAAATTCGACTGTCCTCATAAACTTGTCACTATCTTCCGTCTGCTTCATGATGACATGCAAGCCGCGATTCTTACCAACGGATCCACCACAGACCCAATACAAGTGCAGACCAGGGTTAAGCCAGGCTGTGTCATCGCACCAACGCTCTTCTCAATCTTCCTTGCTGCAATACTTCTTCTCACCCACAATAAGCACCCCGCTGGAGTGCAGCTAATCGACAGGATGAACGGGAAATTGTTCCACCTCCGTTGCCTCCAGTCCAGAACCAAGGTTATTCCGACCTCTGTCACTGAATTACAGTATGCAGACGGCGCTTGCATTTGTGCACACTCAGAGGCCGAACTCCAAACCATCGTTGCTTCCTTCACTGAAGCGTATGAGAGACTGAGCCTTACATTAAACATCCGTCAAACAAAGGTTCTCTACCGACCTGCCCCGGCCGCACAGCATTGCCCCAGATTATCAAGATCCACGATGAGACCTTGGACAACATGGACCACTTTCCATACCTTGAGATCCTTCTGTCAGCAAGTGCAGACATCGATGACGAAATCCAACACCGCCTTCAGTGTGCCAGTGCAGCCTTCGGTCGCCTGAGGAAAAGAGTGTTTAAAGACCAAGATCTCAAACCCAGCACCAAGCTCATGGTCTACAGAACAGTAGTGATACCCACCCTCCTGTATGCTTCAGAGACATGTACAGCAGGCACCTTAAAGCACTGGAGAATTACCGCCAAAGCTGCCTCCGCAAAACCTTGCAAATCCATTGGCAGGATAGGCGTACCAATGCCAGTGTTCTCTCTCAGGCCAATATCCCCAGCATTGAGGCATTGATCACGATCAATCAGCTCCGATGTACGGGCCACATTGTCCACATGCCTGACACAAGACTCCCGAAACAAGCACTCTACTCCAAGCTCCGTCAAGGCAGGCGAGTCCCAGGAGGGCAGAGAAAACAGTTCAAGGGCATCCTCAAAGCCTCCTTGAACAAATGTAACGTTGAATCCCTGACCCAAGACTGCTCAAAGTGGAGGAGAAGCATTCGAGAAGGTGCTGAGTTTCTTCACCGGGAGCACACGGAAGCCAAGTACAAACAGTGGAGGGAGCGTACAACAAACCAAGCACCTTCCCACCCGTTCCTTCAACCACCACCTTCCCCACCTGTAGCAGAGTCCGTAGATCCCGCATAGGAATCATCAATCACTTTAGAACTCATTAGTGTGGAGGCAAGTCATCCTCGACTCCGGGGGATTGCCTAAGAAGGAGAAGGAATGTTAATCAGGACATCAGTAGTGTTCCCTCCTCTTCTTCAGAAAGGTGCCATGGCATCTTTTATCCCCACAGAAAGACTGGGCCTCAGTTTAATGTTTCATCTGAAGGTCTGCAGCTTCCACAATACAAAATCCGTCAGTACTACATTCAACTATCAGCAGGCCAAGGACAGATGCTTGTGGGACTGCAGAGGTAACGGTGTAGGAGTGGGAAGAGAAGCCAATCGTAGAGATGCTCTGGCTATGGTCGGATGCACGAGAATGAAACCAAGCGAGGGGCGATCCACTGAGCGAGACAACGAAGAAAGGCATTGGAGGAGGATTAGTGTGGATTACCATGTCAAAGGCTACAGAGAGGTCAAGAGGATAAGAACATAAGAACATAAGAACATAAGAAATAGGAGCAGGAGTAGGCCATTTGGCCCCTCGAGCCTGCTTCACTATTCAATAAGATCATGGCTGATCTGATCTTGGCCTCAACTCCACTTCCCTGCCCGCTTCCCACAACCCTTGACTCCCTTATTGTTCAAAAATCTGTCTATCTCCGCCTTAAATATATTCAATTATCCAGCCTCCACAGCTCTCTGCGGCAGAGAATTCCACAGATTTACAACCCTCTGAGAGAAGAAATTCCTCCTCATCTTTTTTAAACGGGCGGCCCCTTATTCTGAGATTATGTCCCTTAGTTTTAGTTTCCCTATGACTGGAAATATCCTCTCTGCATCCACCTTGTCGAGCCCCCTCATTACTTTATATGTTTCAATGAGATCACTTCTCATTCTTCTGAACTCCAATGAGTATAGTCCTAACCTACTCAACCTGTCTTCATTAGTCAAGCCCCTCATCTCCGGAATCAACCTAGTGAACCTTCTCTGAACAGCCTCACAGGATGAGAAGGGTTGGGTACCACGGTAACAGACAGGCCATTTGTGCCTTGGGTTAGGGCTTTTTCAGTGCAGCAGCAGGAATGGGAACCTGATTGGAGTGATTCAGACATAGAGTTGCAGGAAAGATAGGTTGCAACACACAAAAGAACTTTGGAGAGGAGAGCGAGATTGGAGATTGGTAATTTATAAGGGTAAAGGGGTCGAGCGTGGGATTTTGAGGCAGGTGGGATAACAGCAGTTTTCACTGCAATATGGACAGTACCTGAGGAGTGGATACCCTTTATAACTTAAGCTAGCTTTATCAGTACCTTCTATTTCTAAAGTAAAAGATATTTCCTAAATATTACAACAACAACTTGTATTTATATAGCACCTTTAATATAGTAAAACGTCCCAAGGCGCTTCACATGAGTGCTCTCAGGCAAAAAAATAAATTTGACACCGAACCACATAAGAAGAAATTACCGCGGATGACCAAACGTTTGGCCAAAGAGGTAGGTTTTAAGGAGCGTCTTAAAGGAGGAAAGAGAGGTAGAGAGGCAAAGAGATTTAGGGAGAGAGTTCCAGAGCTTGGGGCCCAGGCAGCTGAAGGCACGGCCACCGATGGTTGAGCGATTATAATCAGGGATGCTCAAGAGGGCAGAATTTGAGGAGCGCAAATATCTCGGGGGGTTGTGAGGCTGAAGGAGATTACAGAGATAGGGAGGGGGCGAGACCATGGAGGGATTTGTAAACAAGCATGAGAATTTTGAATTTGAGGCGTTGCTTAACCAGGCGCCAATGTAGGTCAGCGAGCACAGGGGTGATGGGTGATCGTGACTTGGTGCGAGTTAGGACACGGGCTGCCGAGTTTTGGATGACCTCAAGTTTACGTAGGGTAGAATGTGGGAGGTCAGCCAGGAGTGCATTGGAGTAGTCAAGTCTAGAGGTAACAAAGGCATGGATGAGGTTATCAGCAGCAGGTGAGCTGAGGCAGGGGTGGAGACGGACGATGTTACGGAGGTGGAAATAGGCGGTTTTAGTTATGCTGCGGATATGTGGCCAGATACTCATTTCAGAGTCCAATCTAGGTTGTGAACAGTCTGGTTCAGCCTCAGACAGATGCGAAGGAGAGGGATGGAGTCAGTGGCCAGAGAACGTAGTTTATGGTGGGGACCAAAGTCAATGGCTTCGGTCGTCCCAATAATTAATTGGAGAAAATTTCTGCTCATCCGGAACTGGATGTCGGACAAGCAGTGCGACAATTTAGAGACCGCGGAGGGGTCGAGAAAAGTGGTGGCGAGATAGAGCTGTGTGTCATCAGTGTACATGTGGAAACTGACGTCGTGTTTTCGGATGATGTCGCTGAGGGGCAGCATGGAGAGGAGAAATAGGAGGGGGCAAGGATAGATCCATGGGGACACCAGAGGTAATGATGCGGGGGCGGGAAGAGAAGCCGTTACAGGTGATTTTCTGGCTACGATTAGATGGATAAGAATGGAACCAGGCGAGTGCAGTCCCACCCAGCTGGACGACGGTGGAGAGACGTTGGAGGAGGATGGAGTGGTCAACCGTGTCAAAGGCTCGAAAAGGACGAGGAGGGATCGTTTACCTTTGTCACAGTCACACAGGATGTTATTTGTGACTTTGATGAGAGCCGTTTCAGTACTGTGGCACGGGCGGAAACCGGATTGGAGGGATTCAATCATGGAATTGCGGGAAAGATGGGCACGGATTTGGGCGGCGACAACACGTTCAAGGACTTTGGAGAGGAAAGGGAGTTTGGAAAGAGTTTTTTTTCCCCAGGGGCGGGTGCAGAAAGAAGTAGGGTTGGGTGGGGGAAGGGTGGAGAGTGATATAAGGAAATGGTCAGAGATGGCCTTATCTGCAATTGACACGGTCGGAATATTAACTTGCCACAGCGCAGCTTTGGGTCTCGTGACCCCTGATTTGAACCCGTGCGCATTCGGGGTTATTTTCTGAACCGGGGACTCTTCCGGAGATATTGTTTGCCCGGGGACAAAATCCCTCATCCAGGGACTGTGCCGGGAAAACAGTATGGTGTATGGTGACCCTAGTGAAGTAATAACAAAAATTGCAGCATGGCACCCCCAGGGAGGAGGCAGACTCTACCCAAGCATGAGTCAGTGCCTTCAGGAAAGGAGGGAAGAACATTGGGAAAAGAACCAAAATCCGCTATCTGGCATTGATTCTGTACCAGGCCTGTAGTGCTGTGTACTTTAAACTGCTGGAACAGCTGTCTAATAGGCTTGCCAGCGTCACATCACCGTTAGAATGCTCAACATATCTCCGTAAGACCCTGCAAATCCCCTGGGAGGTCAGACGCACCAACTTTAGCGTCCTCTGCAGCACTGACCACACTCGATCATCTCCGCTGGGCAGGCCACATTGTTCGCATGCCTGACACAAGAGTCCCAAAGCAACTCCTTCACGGCAAATGAGCCAAAGGTGGGCAGAGGAAACATTACAAGGACACCCTCAAGGCCTCCCTGATAAAGTGCAACATCCCCACTGACACCTGGGAGACCCTGGACAAAGACCGCCCTCAGTGGAGGAAGTGCATCTGGGAGGGCGCTGAGCACCTCGAGTCTCATCACCGAGAGCATGCAGAAATCAAGCGCAGGCAGCGGAAAGAGCGTGCGGCAAACCAGTCCCACCCCCCCTTACCCTCAACGACTATCTGTCCCACCTGTGACAGGGACTGTGGTTCTCGTATTGGACTGTTCAGCCACCTAAGGACTCATTTTTAGAGTGGAAGCAAGTCTTCCTCGATTCCGAGGGACTGCCTACAATGATGATGGTGATGCTCAACATGGTTGCCAAGATTAATCACTGACGAAAGATTAAAATAAAACATTTTCACATCTGAAGAATAGAAAGTAGTAAGTTTTAGGCGGTAATTTAATCTGATTAGTGGTGACATTCGTAGACCCGACCATAAACAGCATTCTCAGCATTTATGACATCATCCTTAATTGCTCGATTCATTTCCTGTCCTGTCTGTTCCATGCCAGCCATCTGTTATCCTTATATTCACCAGCAGAAAACAGTGATATCAATCATGTGGGGAAGGCATGTTTTACATGTGAGATAAATTCACTGACAAGATGTCGGCTTGTCTGAACTAGATTTGCAAATCTCCCCCCCCCCCCACCTCCCCACCTGCGGACAATCTTCTTCATAGCTCTGCAGCAGGCAGTAAACTCACAGGTTGCCTGGTTTCAGATACCCTCCTAGTGCCTCGCTTTAGTGGTCAATCTTTGTTTGTGAACTTAGACAGTGAGGCCCCCCCCCGAGATCTGCGATCCCATTTGCCAGCATTAGTGCGTAGTCAGTGCTGCTGATCTCCACTCCCGACACCAGTGAATATTTGGGTCACTTCATTGCCATACCTTTGGCGGGTGCTTGAGCCAGTATGTGTGCATTTTGGATCGCCGCCAGAGGATGATGGCATGATCACCATCATCATCATAGGCAGTCCCTCGGAATCGAGGAAGACTCGCTTCCACTCTTAAAATGAGCCCTTAGGTGGCTGAACAGTCCAATATGAGAACCACAGTCCCTGTCACAGGTGGGACAGATCGACGTTGAGGGTAAGGGAGGGTGGGACAGATTTGCCGCTCGCTCTTTCTGCTGCCTGCGCTTGATTTCTGCATGCGCTCCGCAACGAGACTCGAGGTGCTCAGTGCTCTCCCGGATGCACTTCCTCCACTTAGGGCGGTCTTTGACCAGGGACTCCCAGGTGTGGCACTGAATGGCTGCTGAGAGGGACCACACTATCTAGTACATTGAGCCCTCAAGACAGCAGCAACTAGAATTTGAACAGGGGTTACCAATGGAAACGGGCCTGGTTTGTTGTATAAATATACGGATAGATGAATCCTAGCGGAGATGAGATAAATATACGGTATGAAGATTCGTGGTTTCCCTCAGGCACAATGCAATAAAAACATCACAGAGAAAGCATTCTCTTTCCAAAGAAATGATAACCCCTTGCCTCAGGCTGTGTCAGATACTGTAATGTATGAGTACGAGACAAGAGCATCTGTTTGGAAGGGAGCAATCCACCAGCAAGGAGGAGCTTGGCTTATGCTGTTTAGCCAGATTGCCGTAATGGAAGGGTGTCAAATATCACACAAAATTGAAGGCCTCTTGCTTGTAACATGACTATTCTTGTAGCACAGAACCACGACAGAGAGCAACACTGCTTCTCCTCAGTGCTGTGCCAAATCCGTAATCTCCCCACATCCTGCTCCCATGTCTCATTTCAAGGGGACTTGATTCCAGTCACTGGGGATGTATTTGTGCATGTGTGTGGTTTCAATGGAAATGAAAGTGGAGCAGTTTCTACAACGACTGGCCAATTCCCAACACCAGTTTTATCCCCAGGTGGCAAGTTGAAAATATAACCCAATATAGCTTGGTTAGCGAGCGGAAAGATACTTAGGGCTAGAAATTCACCACCGTAACAATCGATTTAGCTCCATTTTTTGGAGCTAAAAGTTTTTTTCGGTGCAAACTAAATTTAAGGCCATTTTGCTAGTTTCGTCCGTGGTGTAACGTCGTCCTCAAAAATAAGGGTCATTTTTTTTGAGAACCGTTTTTGTGACGTCACTCAGCGTCAAAACCAACAATAACGCCATTTTTGAGAGTTTCCCCAGTAAGGACATTTTTAAGGACAGTGATAAATACCAATTTTACAAAGCTTGCATTACCTGCTCGAGTCCGATCGAAATCGGTGATAACGGCGCCATCTTGGAAAACGGAGCTTCTGCAGAATAAGACTTGCGTTGGTAACAGCAGTTTCTAGACCGTGGAGTTCAGATTTACAATCAGAACTAAAGACATGTACAACCAGGGCATCTTCACTGAGGTGTACGAAAGCATGAGCCTTACACTAAACATCTATAAGGCAAAGGTCCTCCAGCAACCTGACCCTGCCACACAGCGCTGCCCCCCCAGTCATCAAAATCCACGGCATGTCCTTGGACAATGTGGACTATTTTCCATATCTCGCGAGCCTACTATCAGCAAGGGCAGACATCGATGACGAGGTCCAACACCACCTCCAGTGCGCCAGCGCAGCCTTCGATCGCCTGAGGAAGAGAGTGTTTGAAGATCAGGACCTCCAATCTGGCACCAAGCTTATGGTCTACAGGGCAGTAGTGACACCCGCCCTCCTATATGGCTCAGAGACGTGGACCATGTACAGTAGACACCTCAAAGCGCTGGAGAAATACCACCACCGATGTCTCCGCAAGATTCTGCAAATGCACTGGGAGGACAACGTTAGCGTCCTCGATCAGACCAACATCCCCAGCAGTGACCACGCTCGACCAGCTCTGTTGGACGGGCCACATCGTCCACATGCCCGACACGCAAATCCCAAAGCAAGCGCTCTACTCAGAATTCCTACACGGCAAACGAGCCAAAGGTGGGCAGAGGAAATGCTTCAAGGACACCCTCAAAGCCTCCTTGACAAAGTGCAACATCCCCACAGGCACCTGGGAATTCCTGGCCCAAGACCGCCCTAAGTGGAAGAAGAGCATCCGGGAGGGCGTTGAGCACCTCGAGTCTTGTTACCGAGAGCGTGCAGAAATCAAGCACAGACAGCGGGAAGGAACGTGCGGCAAAACATTCACACCCACCCTTTCCTTCAACGACTGTCTGTCCCACCTGTGACAGAGACTGTAATTCCCGTATTGGACTGTTCAGTCACCTGAGAACTCACTTTTAGAGTGGAAGCAAGTCTTCCTTGACTTCGAGGGACTGCCTATGATGATGATAGGATTTCTTCAGATTATAGTCATTTCTTTGAAGTCAATAAACACATTGGGAGCAAAACAGTTTTCACATCTTGTGAGGTGAGGTGGTAATATTTGGATGTTATTATCCTATGCAAACATTTGCCTGAATGGATCAGCAATCACAGAGATTAAATTAATCTAATCCCCAATCGGTCAAGTTCAACCTGACTTTAAGTGAATGATTTTCAAGGCAAAACAGATAATATATGAACATAAATATCCATGGAATGGGGCAGAGTTTAGGAGATTTAATTTGATTTGATTTGAGTTTACAATTCCATGTTAGTCAAAAATGTCTGCACTCCTGCTACTGGAACTGAAGCTCAAATTGTATGGCCTCTCATCAATATCATCATAGGCAGTCCCTTGGAATCGAGGAAGACTTGCTTTCACTCTTAAAATGAGCCCTTAGGTGGCTGAACAGTCCAATACGAGAACCACAGTCCCTGTCACAGGTGGGACAGGTAGTCATTGAGGGTAAGGGATGGGTGGGACTGGTTTGCCGCACGCTCTTTCTGCTGCCTGCGCTTGGTTTCTGCATGCTCTCGGCGATGAGACTCGAGGTGCTCAGCACCCTCCCTGTTGAATGACAATCCTGTGCATTATAACGGACAGTTGCCGTTTGATGATAAAAGTCGGGTGGCTTGTAAAAGCACAACTCTGCTGTGTGCAAACTGTCAGCATTGCAGTCCCGGACTCACTGGACTACACCGCTAACCACAAGCCTGGGATGGGATGGCTCCAATCCCATTCTTAAGCTGCCCGATGACTCCAATTCCAAAGGTGAAGATTAAGAAGAACTTGACAGTGGTGAGAGCGGATGTGATAAGAGTGAGAGGCGAGGTACTTGCCCGGGGGGGAGGTGGGAGCCCAGCGCTGAGCTGATGTGTCCAGTCGAGGGAGTGAGCCTGCTGGTTTGCGCGCCAACATTTCTGAAGGATCTCCAGGGTTGTTAAATATAATTGGAAATAAGTGTCCAGTCGAGTCATGAACAGGTGTGTGTACTAAGTTTTCTGTGTGGTTGCACTTTTAAACTGATTGAGGCATATAACTGTTGTGATTCACAGCCTGAGGCATGTAACTCTGCTGATCAGTTTCCAGACCTGCACTAAATCCCAATAACTCCAGTTTGACTACCCTCAACCAACCCCCCTCTCCCCCAGCATCTGGGCATGCGCAGAACGGGCGTTATTTTTAACACAAAAAAATGTACCTCCATCCTTAAAAAGGGTGGTATTTTAACACTGCGCTAAAATTTAAAAAATGTTGGTGAAACATAGATAGGCCTTATTTTTTTGGCGTTATTTCGGCATAAAAAACATCCATTAATTGCAAATAGTTCCAAAAAAACGGTGCTATCCTTAAATGTGGCATTTTCAGCCCCTAGTGTTTGTATTTCCCAACGCCATCACTACAGGGAAGTGTGAATGTGTGGATGTCAGTTGTGGACAGGATTTGGATCAGATGTGAACTTTCTGATGATCTGATGGTCACTGTTTAGCTTCACATGCCTCTGGTACCCCTTGGCACCCAGTAAGAGTTGATGCCTTCAGGAAAGGAGTGGAGACAATTGGAGGACAAAAAGTGCGAAAAGGGCAATTAAAAACTCCCCAAAAAGAGTGTCCTTTTCAAAGGGAGTGGTTCAGTCACTTATCAGGCTTCTGATTTTTTTACCATCTGAGTGCAGATGGCACAGGACTGAATGATATGAGTCAGTAAGCAAGGAGCCTGAGCAGCCAGATTGTGATCTCTTTGGTTTTGTGTTACCACTGGAACAGATATATCAGATGTAAACAGACTGATCTCCCCATCCTATTTATATTACGCTATTAGCAGCAGCAGGATCTCTGTCCTTAATCGTGTGTGTCCACGAGTTGGGAGCTTCATCATCATAAGCAGTCCCTCGGAATCAAGGAAGACTTGCTTCCACTCTTAAAATGAGTCCTTAGGTGGCTGAACAGTCCAATACAAGAGTCACAGTCCCTGTCACAGGTGGGACATATAGTCGTTGAGGGTAAGGGAGGGTGGGACAGGTTTGCCGCACGCTCTTTCCGCTACCTGCGCTTGATTTCTGCATGCTCTCGGCGACGAGACTCGAGGTGCTCAGCGCCCTCCCGGATGCACTTCCTCCACTTAGGGCGGTCTTTGGCCAGGGGCTCCCAGGTGTCAGTGGGGATGTTGCACTTTATCTCGGAGTTGGGAGCAGCATGGTGGTGACCTGGCAGGCAGCAAAGAGATCACTGCCGACGACTCCCGTTCCTACTAAAATCCGGAGCAATTGCATAAATGATATTCTGCACTGGCCAGAAGCATTGAACAACTGGCAAAATGGCAATTTAAAATATATGCAGACAGCATATTGTGTGAGACATGGTTGAGGTCGTGTCCCACTGAAAGCAGAACTGCTGCTCGTAGCACTGAACAACTTGAATACACAAATACACAGGTCACTAAATGAAGAAGCACAAGTGGATAGAGTATAAAAAGAAACCTCGGTTTTGTACCTGTAGGCTAATATAAAAGTAAGAAGGTCATGTTGAACTTGCCCAGGGCCTTACTTAGAATACAATTGGAGCATTGTATACAGATTTGGCACCCCATTATCGGAAGAATATCAAAGCAATGCAAGGTAGATTCACTGAGATGTTACCAGGGATGAAGGGGTTGCAGATATAAAGGAAGTTAGGGCTTTTTCACTGGAGTTGAGAAGGTTGAAGGGTGATTTGTTGGGGGTCTGTAAGACTATGAAGGGTTATGATAAGGTGACAGACTCTTCCCATTGGTCAGTAACACGGTAACAAATTTAAGTTAATCACAAAAAGAATGAAAGCCAGGTTAGAAAAAATCATTTTTACATGGAGGGTGATGAGAATTTGGAATTCTCCACCACACATTTAAGCAGAATCCATTATTACTTTTCAAAGGGAATTTGATAGTTACTTGAGAAAAAGTTATCAAAGGTTATGGGTGCGAACGAGAGAGTGGGATTAGACTAGGTGGCTCATGTGGAGATAAATATCCATGAAGAATTAATGGACTAAATGTAACGTTCCCTTGTTTTAATGATCATTGAATGGCCTTTGTTGGAATGTGTGGGTATCAGGGAATATGAGGATAAAGACTGGTCTGGGCTGTGATGCTGCCCACAGTTCAATAGCCTAGCAACAATCATTGTCTGGGTTTGCAGAAGAATTGTCACTTGGGCAAGTTACTGGGACACCTGTAGACCTATAGTGAACCGAGTGTAGCACCTTCGGTAGAGTGGGGGGGGGGGGGGGAAGAAGAGGAACGAGGGGGTAATAAAGGTAATATAAGTAAAGCAACTTAATTGCTGAAGGCTTGATTCAGTGACAAGAAAGGGTTAATGTTCTGAACTACCTCTTCACTCGTCTTTAACGTGGTCTTTTGCCTATGTCAACAAAAAGCTGTATCTGGAGCTGGAAGGCCAGAGGTGTTTCTGATGAAAAGCCAGATCTTTCATAGAATTTGTGTATTAATTATTAGTGCAACACAAGGTTTCTGCCACAGTTGATGCTGTACATGATTTACACTGGATCTTAGTTTTGATGTGTTTTTTATGTTGTTTGACTGAAGAACTTTGTTTGAAGCAGCCTGGGAATGAATAGGCAGGTGTGTAACTTTCATACTGATAAACTGCTCTTGAAACTAAGGTAAGGCAGAAATGAAGAGTTGGGATTGAGTCAATTCTGATTATCCAAATGAATATAATCCCAATGTAACCACTTTATTTAAACCTTCTATTTTCCTGTCAATTTCATCCCCTCTTCTGAAGATATGATGCTTGCTAAGGTACAATTCCAAAGATTCTGGTGCCCTTCAATATTTTGCCTGTTAGCCGAGACAGTGATTGTCCCATCTGCCGCAACAATCTTCTCCAGCCCATGTCCGCTCTATTCCCTGAGTCACTCTGTCTCTAGCCCCCTCTGCCCTCCTCCCATTCAACCTTTGTTGAAGAGCATTAAGCCTTTTCAGCTGTACTCTCTGTAAGTCCCTTCCTACACCACTCATCCTCGCTAGCCCACTGGCCGTACCCACCTCACACCCTCACCTCGACCCTCACCTCCCGCTTTTAAAGGCTCCAAGGTAATGGGCCATAATTTGCAGCCCCTATGGGTGCATACGCGGTGCGCACACACCCGTAGGGGCCGCACAATGTTCCGGGTTTCGGCATGCGCTGCGAATTCTCTTGACGGATCCAACGCATCCCCCGCAAAAGGGCCTCCACGGGCGGAGCGTTGGGCTATTTGCGTAAGGCCTGCTTTTATCAGTGTAACAGTTTGAAAAAAGCAGAAAAATTAAATTATCAATCATTTATACATTAAAAATCCTGTGCAATAAGGTAAGTTTATTTTTAGCCTTGTTAAAATATATATGGACTAGACTTTCCACTCAGATTGCTGTCGCCCAACAAATGGGCGATGTTCCGGCCTTAGCCATTTTTTACTTTTCAGGATCGCTGGAAGATCGCTACTTTCGGCTTTTTATTTTGGGCGATAGCCTCAGCGATGTGGAATGGGCCTTAGCGCTGTGAAATGGGCCCTAGCGCTGTGAAATGGGCCTTAGCGATGTGGAATGGGCCTTAGCGCTGTGAAATGGGCCCTAGCGCTGTGGAATGGGCCCTAGCGCTGTGAAATGGGCCTTAGCGATGTGGAATGGGCCTTAGCGATATGGAATGGGCCTTAGTGCTGTGGAATGGGCCCTAGCGCTGTGAAATGGGCCTTAGCGCTGTGAAATGGGCCTTAGCGCTGTGAAATGAGCCTTAGCGATGTGGAATGGGCCTTAGCGCTGTGAAATGGGCCTTAGCGATGTGGAATGGGCCTTAGCGCTGTGAAATGGGCCTTAGCGATGTGAAATGGGCCTTATCGATGTAAAATGGGCCTTAGCGATGTGGAAGGCTGGTGTCCATAGCAACGGCCGTTCTACGCATGCGGGTTATATTTTGCAAAGTAGTCTGGCGGTGGGGGGGGGGTTATATATGTTTGTTCTAAAAAGGTTCAAATTTCTCTGTCATTATTAAATTCTTTTATTAACTTTACAATTGTCCTGAAGTGTCTTCTAATAACGTTAGGTAAAACATGAATACAATGGTTGGAAACAGTGGCCATGGCCAGGCCAGGCAATAATGAAATGTAACACAACTGTAACTGTCGCCAATGTAAGTCCACGCAAAGCATTCATTTATGAGCTGCTGTTGCAAGAGTTTTGCAGCTGCGTAACTACCACGGGGCTTTTCCAGTCCTGCGGGTGGGGGGCGCGTGGGTTCATCGTCAGGCTGATTGTCCTCCCCAAGGTCCTCATCATCCTCCTCCTCGTCATCCTCCTCTTCTGCCTCCCCTCTCTCCTGAGGTGGACCGGCGGTCCCACCTGGCAATTGTTGTCCTCTCCTGATAGCTAGGTTATGCAACCTGCAGTACACCACAATAAACTCAGCCACCTGCTCAGGATGGTATTGTAGGTCACCTCCTGAGTGGTCCAGGCATCTGAAGCGCTGCTTACGAACTCCAATTGTCTTTTCCACGACATTGCGTGTAGCTAAATGGCTTTCAATGTAGCGCTTCTCGGCTTCCGTCTGGGGATTTCGCAGGGGGGTGTCATGAGCAAGCTGGCAAAGCCATATCCTTTATCCCCCAGCATCCAACCGTGACCTTGTGGCTAGCTCTTAAACAGGTCAGAGACAGTGTTCTCATACAAGATGTGCGCATCATGGATGCTGCCTGGAAAACTTGCATTTACTGCCATGATTATCTGGTTATGGTCGACAACGAGCTGCACATTCAGGGAATGGAATCCCTTTCGGTTCCGAAACACCTCCGCAGGTGCTCACAGGACAATGTGCGTACAGTCTATTGCTCCCTGCACCTTGGGGAAGTTTGCTATTCGCGAGAAACCCAAAGCCCTCTCAGTCTGTGCCTCCCTGCTTATAGGGAAGTTTATAAAAGTCCATCCTGTGAGCATAAAGGGCTTCAGTCACCTGTCGAATGCAGCAGTGTGTGGCGTGCTGAGAGATACCGCAAATGTCGCTAGCTGAGGCCTGAAAGGAGCCCGATACATAGAAGGAAAGTGTCGCAGTAACCTTAACCTCAACGGGCAGTGGGGTCCTGATGGTGCTGGTAGGCTGCAGACCTCCCTTACTTAGCTGGCATATCTCAACGATGACCTCCTTTCAGCAGTGCAGCCTTCTAATGCACGTGTTATCGGACTAGTTCAGGTATGATCGCTTTTCCCTGCGTTGGGTGTAATGTCTCCTCCTCAGCAGTCTGCCATCTCTTTGATTGGGCACATAATGCTCTTCAATATACATTCTCCCATCTCTATTCTGCAGCATGTGATTAGTGACCAACACCGATAGAGAAATTACAGGCCCCATCACTAAAAAAATCGCTATTAACGCCCTAAATTTGTCCTCAACAGATACAAATGTGATTAGATGATTGGCAAGAGTCAAAAAAGCCCTTAAAATCACTCACAAATTGATTCTCCTCATAAGCAGCCTTTCAGTACAGATCCTCTCACATTCAAAATGGCGTCCGTAGTGCCGCGTAGCCCTGACTTAAGGTCAGGTGAGTGCAGCTTTTCTCCAGCGATCTTTTCAGCGAGCGCTGAGCTCAGCGAAGTGTGGGTGATGTGGCAAAAGTTGCGGTCGGTGATTAATGGGCGATGTTCCGGCCCTCCTTTCTACTTTTGAGCAAAAATAGGTGATAGCCTGCTTATATGGGCAATAGATGGGCGAATATGAGTGGACGCTCTAGCGCATAAATTAATTTTTCAAAAAATTACATTTTTGATTTAAATATTTAATTAAAATGACATTTTCATTCATTTTAAATATGTAATTTTTTTTTTCTTTATTTGGTGTGTAGAGGTATTTTTGTGTGATAGCAATTTATCCTTATGGGTGTTTCTGTACATACGGAATCCCCGTAAGCATGAATCGGGATTCCCTTCTTTGATTGGTTGGGCTGGCCCACATGGGCCTCTACACAGGTCTACACGTAGTCGCCCAGGAGCGCAAATGTCCGAACCTCTGGTACCAGCAGGTAAGTTCGTAGATTTTTTGCTGGTCTGAGGCATCAGAAGCCTCCGATCGCAAATTCAGCCCCAAAATTGAAATTTGCTGACTACACAACAATACATCATCATCATAGGCAGTCCCTCGGAATCGAGGAAGACTTGCTTCCACTCTTAAAATGAGTCCTTAGGTGGCTGAACAGTCCAATATGAGAACCACAGTCCCTGTCACAGGTGGGACAGATAGTCGTTGAGGGAAGGGGAGGGAGGGACAGGTTTGCCGCACGCTCTTTCCGCTGCTTGCGCTTGATTTCTGCGTGCTCTCGGCGATGAGACTCGAGGTGCTCAGCGCCCTCCCGGATGCACTTCCTCCACTTAGGGCGGTCATTGGCCAGGGACTCCCAGGTGTCGGTGGGGATGTTGCACTTTATCAGGGAGGCTTTGAGGGTGTCCCTGTAACGTTTCCTCTGCCCACCTTTGGCTCGTTTGCTGCGACGGAGTTCCGAGTAGAGCGCTTGCTTTGGGAGTCTCATGAACAGGATTTGTCAAACACTGAAGATGGTTGAAAAGGACTCCAGGAAAAAAAAATCGAGATGTGGTAGATGCAATTTCAGCTGGAGAAGTGCGAGGCGATGTATTTTGGAGGAGAAACACTCAACTGAGAAACACAAAGGTCAAACACATAATTCCTTGAAAGTGTTAGTGTGAGTAAATGCAGCCATAAAATAATAAGAAGAAGCATTTTGATTATAAAAATAGCAACATCAAGTAGTAGACTCAAGAGGTAATTGTAGATTAGTACAGGGCAAAAGTCAGGCCACAGTTACAGAAAATGATATTAAAGACACAGAGAGCATACCATATAGATTCAAAGAATACTGCTAGGCACGAGAAACCGAAGAGGAAAAACTTGAATATTGAGACTATTTCCATTGGATTACAGATGGCTAAGAGGAGACATATTTGAGGTTTTTATAATGATGAAGAGTTTTGACAGGAAGAATAGAGAACAATAACTTGTGTGAGCCGAGCGCCTTTAATTCCAAAGATGGTTCCAAGGGACTTCACAGAGGCTTAATCAGCCCAAAATGGATGCCGAGACTAAAGAGGAGATATGAGGAGAGGTGACAAAAAGCTTGCTCAAAGAGGTGGGTTTTAAGGAGGGCGAAGAGGGTAGCTGGGACGGTGGGGCAGGGGAAGAGATGGGGGGGGAGATGCTAAAGTCAGGACTGGAGAGTTCATAGTTGGGGCAGCCTGTAGGAGATCACTGGCTAGTCAAACAACTGCCTGATATAGTTGTTCTCTGATAGCTATCAGCAAACATTTCAGACTCCTCCATTGCAATCTCTAGAAAGTCATGCATTTATACAGTGACTTTTCTGACCTCAGGATGTCCCAAAGTGCTTTACAGCCAATGAAGTACTTTTAAAGATTAGCCATTGTTGTAATTTTGGAAATGCACAAACCATTTGCGCTCAGAAAGGTCGCACAAATGTGATAATGACTAGATAACCTGTTTTAGTGATGTAGGTTGAGGGCTAAACATTGGCCAGGACACCCGGGAGAATTCTCCTGCCCTTCTTCAAATAGTGCCTTGGGATCGTTTATGTCCACCTGAGGGGACGGACTAGCCCTCGGTTTAACGTTTCATCCAGTATCGCTCAGCTCCAGACTTCACCACAGGCAATGGAAACCAAAGAAAAAAAATCCTCCAGCAGCTGAAGTCATGCCTGACACAAAGAAAGATGGTTGTGGTTGTCGAGGGCCAATCAGTACAGCCCCAGGACATCGCTGTGGGACTTCTTTACGGAAGGATCCTCAGCCCAAACATCTTCATTTCTTTCATCAATGACTTTCCCTCTGCCATAGGGTCAGAAATAGAGTTGTTTGCTGATGACTGTACAGTGATCAGCACCAGTAACAACTCCTCCAATAATGAAGCAGTCCATGCCAGTCTGCAGAAGGATGTGGGTAACATCTAGGCTTGGGTTGACAAATGACAGGTGACATTTGTGCCACAGAAGTGTCAGACAATGACTATTTCCAACAAGAAAAGTTCCAAGCACCTTCCCCTGAACTTCAATGGCACCCTCATTGCTGGGTCTCATCGCCGAGAGCATGCAGAAATCAAGCGCAGGCAGCGGAAAGAGCATGTGGCAAACCTGTCCCACCCTCCCTTTCCCTCAACAACTATCTGTCCCACCTGTGACAGGGACTGTGGTTCTCGTATTGGACTGTTCAGCTACCTAAGGACTCATTTTTAGAGTGGAAGCAAGTCTTCCTCGATTCCGAGGGACTGCCTATGATTGATTGCATTGCTGAGTTCCCCAACATCAACTTTCTGGGAGTCATAATTGACTAGAGGCTTCATTGGGTCAGCCATATCAACAATATAGCTATAAAGAACAAGGCAGCGAATGAATACTCTTGTGATAAGTAGCTCCCAAAAGTCTCTCCACCATCTACAGGGCTCAAGTCAGGTGTGTGATGGAACATTGATCAATTGACTAGATGACTGCAGGAAGTTTTACACCATCCAGGGCAACACAGTCTACTTAATCAACGCTCCTGCCATTGGACTGAATATATACTTCTCCATCACCTGTGCACTGTGGCTGCAGTATGTACGATCTACACAAAGTAATCTGCAGCAACTCAGCAAGCTTATGTAGACAGAACCTTCCAACCGCTTGACCTCTACCACGGCACTCAGCTCTACCTCACCACTGCTTCTCCCAATCCCTCCATGGGCTCTAAATCTCTACATATCCGCAGCATAACCAAGACCGTCTATTTCCACCTCCCTAACATTGCCTGTCTCCGCCCCTGCCCCAGCTCATCCGCTGCTGAAACCCTCATCCATGCCTTTGTTACCTCCACACTTGACTATTCCAATGCTCTCCTGGCTGAACTCACACGTTCCACCCTCCATAAACATGTGGCACACCAGCACCTACACAGCCACTAACAACTTTATGTTTTTGAGATTTCAGGTCGAACTTGCGCACAATATGCGCAAGCTGCATCATAACCCTGCCCTCAGGACCTCGCTGAGGTGGAGGAGCGAGTTTCTGCCCTCGTGGGCACTGCCGTCGTGGGCGGTGGAGGGCAGGGAGGCAGAGCCCCCGCTCGACAGTGACGGTATGTGAATGAGACGGGCGTTTTGTGTGAGTCCCTTTGGTAACGCTCCCATCAAAGTTTAGGAAGTTACTTTTTCTAACGTTGAACTGTTGTGTCTGTCTGCCGCTGCAAATTCGGAGGCTCACGCACCGTGCTGTGTGTAAACGTTGCACTGACTGTGACCTCCCAGGGAAGCGCTTGCTCATCCCTGGAAGCAGCCACCAGTTAACGACTCTGCAAGCCTGTGCCGACTGTTTTTCCAGACGTTGTTATTGGCGGGCGCTCAATGAGGCAACTGGGACACAAGCGTGCGTGTTGCACCAGGATTACTTCATGATCGGAGCGATCGTCAGCAACCAGACACCAATGGTTTGCGCCCCCGGCGAGCCTCGAATGAATTTTCCGTCGGGGCGCTAAAAGCTGCACGTCCGGTCGCATTAACGCCCCTTCTGGCCACTAACTGAGGCTATAGACAACTGACAATCCAGACCGTGGGGCCTTTTATCTCTGAAGTGCCATAAGATATTTTTTGATGTTCAAGGTACGACATATGCAAGTTTTTGATGTCTAATTTAAGACTTTATGTTGAATCAGAGTTAAAGGAACATGACAATGCAGCTATCTTGTGCTATACCTGATCAGGCAGTGGGAGCAAAAAGTGCAAACGTTTTTCATTCCCCAGCACCGAAATCCCTCACAACGAACACAAACAAAAATCACAATTTATTACGAGGGGGGGGAAAGAGTGATACACGGCATTATGCTGTGGAACCCTGAAAGGCTTTCGTAGACTAAATAAGAAAGGAAACTGTTCAGTTGTCCTTTATTAGTGCCAGATGTTGGCTGCATTTATTCATTAAGGCTGCCAATAGACCGTGGCTAGTTCGGAAAGATTCCAGAAAGCTTCATACATTTGGCAGAAGAAAAAAAACAATAAAATTTATTCAAACAGTTTTATCCAAGCAAATTAAACTAAACCATTTCACAGTTCACCTAATACTTTCCCTAAGCTACAAGTTTTTATAGCAATGATTTCCTCCTTGTTTTTTTCGTTTAACTTTGGGGTTCATACGGAACAGTTCCTGTGGCTATGTACTAATGAAGATTAATAAGAGCCCTGCTTAGAAGTAACATTCTTATGGAGTGTGAAGTGGCTGCATTAATTATATCTGCATGCCACTAAATTCTAGAACCAGGGTTAACTAAGATTGGAGTCAAAACAGAAAATGCTGGAGACCTCAGTGGGTCAGGCAGCATCTGTGGAGAGGAAGCAGAGTTAACGTTTCGGGTCGATGACCCCTCGTCAGAACGTAAGATAGGAGTCACCAGGCCAATACACACAATAAACACAGTAGACACCTCAAGTCGCTGGAGAAATACCACCAACGATATCTCTGCAAGACCCTGCAAATCCCCTGGGAGGACAGACGCACCAACATTAGCGTCCTCGACCAGGCCAACATCCCCAGCATTGAAGCACTGACCACACTTGATCAGCTCCGCTGGGCAGGCCACATTGTTCGCATGCCAGACATGAGACGCCCAAAGCAAGTGCTCTACTCGGAACTCCTTCACGGCAAACGAGACAAAGGTGCACAGAGGAAACGTTACAAGGACACCCTCAAAGCCTCCCTGATAAAGTGCAATATCCCCACTGACACCTGGGAGTCCCTGGCCAAAGACTGCCCTAAGTGGAGGAAGTGCATCCGGGAGGGCGCTGAGCACCTCGGGTCTCATCACCGAGAGCATGCAGAAATCAAGCGCAGGCAGCGGAAAGAGTGTGTGGCAAATCTGTCCCACCCACCCTTACCTTCAACGACTATCTGTCCCACCTGTGACAGGGACTGTGGCTCTCGTATTGGACTGTTCAGTCACCTAAGGACTCATTTTAAGAGTGGAAGCAAGTCTTCCTCGATTCCGAAGGACTGACTATGGTGATGATGCTCTTTTTACAGTTCGGTATCTTAGCTGACCTTGTGGAATCCAATCAGTGACATAAGGTGGTCTCAGATGACTCCTCGTGAATTAGATTTGCTGAATATATCAGCTTTGGAAACTTTCACATACCCAGCTAAACAAATTAATTTGCTAATCAAAAATATTTTGTGTTGTCCCATGCATTTTAAATGTACAATCTCAGTGGGTTCATTACAAGTGCAAAGCGAGTGCCCCTTTTATATTACAGGACTGCTTCTAATTGTAGAGGTTCTGCAATCTGCTGGGGTCCCGATGCTCTGGAATGTGTTCCATTTACATTGTAGGATGGATTTCTCAATTCAACAGCGATTCGGAAACAAACAGTACAGTCTGATTAAAAGTCATGATTGGAACATTCATTCTCTGGCCACAGACCTTTCCCAGTCGTTGTTACCATTAAAATGGCAGCCAGGACATTAATGGCAACCATTTATGTTTTCCAGCAGCAGGACTGCTATTTACAGAAAAGCCTCATAAAACCACTTTGAGGAGTTAACGGTAATGGCAATATGCAATGGAATGATGTTTGGTTGGAAAATGCAATAATTTACTATAAAATGTAGGACAAAAACTCCTACATTACAACAGTGACTACACTTCAAAAAGTTCTTCATTGGCTGTAAAGAGCTTTCGGATGTCTGGCGCTCATGAAAGGCGCTATATAAATGCAAGTGTTTCTTTCTTTTGTGTTGAATACTCAGTGGAGACTGAAAACTGAAAAAGCAGGCCTTCTGTGACTGCTCTCCAAACTGGTCAATCATGGACACTAAAGATAAGGACCAGGTGCATTCTGTGGGGACTCCAGTGTTGTATTGGTACGTGCTTACATTAAATGTTATTTAGCTGTCGAGCTACCATCTCCCACAGCCCTGAAAATTCATGGAGAGATATTTCTCAGGTTAGTGCCTACCCTGGGCCTCTCTGTTGCTGATGCTATCAAAGTTAGTGAGTTCAAGGAAGGGCTCTTTGTTATCTTGCCAATGGCAGGCACCCTTGTCTCTCGAGATGTAAACATAGAAATTTAGAAAATAGGTGCAGGAGTAGGCCATTCGGCCCTTCTAGCCCGCACCGCCATTCAATGAGTTCATGGCGGAACATGCAACTTCAGTACCCCATTCCTGCTTTCTCGCCATACCCCTTGATCACCCTAGTAGTAAGGACTTCATCTAACTCCTTTTTGAATATATTTAGTGAATTGGCCTCAACAACTTTCTGTGGTAGAGAATTCCACAGGTTCACCACTCTCTGGGTGAAGAAGTTTCTCCTCATCTCGGTCCTAAATGGCTTACCCCTTATCCTTAGACTGTGACCCCTGGTTCTGGACTTCCCCAACATTGGGAACATTCTTCCTGCATCTAACCTGTCTGAACCCATCAGAATGTATCCGGATGTTCACTGTTAGCATAATTGTGCAAAGTCTGGCAGAGTACTTCTGGGCTGGGTTAGTGCTGGGGTCCTCTAAAGAAAAAATCTATACATGCCCCCAAAGCTCCCTTAAAACATTTTTTTTTAAAGATTTGGCCAAATCTTTGGGTAATTCAGGCCTAGATAAAACTCTGGCCACTTATGTGGTCCCCACATCTGCAGCCTGACCAGACGTATTTATGCCACCACAATGCTGGGTTCCACTGAGGCTCCGGGGCATGGGAATGGAAACATAGAAACATAGAAAATAGGAGCAGTAGTAGGCCATTCGGCCCTTCGAGCCTGCACCGCCATTCAATATGATCACGGCTGATCCGATTGTGACGCGCTGTCCCTAGGTGAGAGCCCGGAAATCAGTGCGGTCCTGGCCTGCAAGACCATCAGCAGGTCGGGGCCATTGGAGGGAGCAGCGTGTGGGGGCATACCACTGCAGGGAGCAGCGCGTGCTGCTGCAGGAGGGCGACGGATGCGAAGCCAGGTCGCTGATTGCAGTGCGGGAAGGCACAGCAGGAGGGGCGAAGGAGTGGCAAGAGTCCATAGAGGGAAGTGACCGGGGCCCAGGAGAGGCGAGGGCCCAGGGGCAGCACGGGCCAGCCCACACTGCGATAAGTGTGCGCACTCGGTCCGTGTAGCAGAGCTGGTCTCCAGTCGTCTTGGTTAACCATTGCCACTGGACCAAGACCTAGCTCTGTCAAGCCCATGTGGTGGCTGGTGTGCAACGGTCACCACACGTTAAAAAAAATCCATGCACAGGCATCTTCCACCCTTCAGGATGTAGTTCGGGATCTGAATATTAGGTCCTTCATTGAAACACCTGTGAACTCATCCTGTTTTGGCGTGGAAGCAAGTCTTCCTCGCTTCGAGGAACTGCCTATGATGATGGGCTGATCCTCTATCTCAACACCATATTCCCGCTTTTCCCCCATACCCCTTGAATGGCCAACGTAGGGAGCCTTTGGCCCCGGCCTGTGCCCCTCCCTTATGATAATGGATAATCTAGTAAGGGACAAGTGGAGACAATCCTAGAAGATTTGTTGTGAAGTCAGAACCTGGCATAATCAAAGCCCAGCCTAGTTTCCAGCCATGCACTGGTGCAGCTGTGGATTTTGGGGGGCCTGGTAGAACGGCAAAGAATGATTTCTGGCAGATTGCTGGACCCACAATTCCCCCCCGCAGCTCCTGAAGCAGGCCCAGCAATCAATGCTTATGCACGGCTGGTGTGAGTTCAGAGCCTCAGAACAACACTCAGCAAAAAGAAAGCACACTGTCTGTCAACGATAGTGCGTTCTGTTACTTTAAAAGCGTTACGGAAGGACTAATTATGTGGGCATGGAATGACATTGTGCTATTTTATCCCCCGAGGATATTCTGTACGGACCACCATCCTCCCCTGCTTTCAGAAGGACTAAGTAGCTGGAACGCTGTCCCAATGGGAATACCTCTATTCTGCATAGTAATGGAAGAGGGGACAGCAGAGGCACAACAACTTGCATTTATATAGCGCCTTTAACATAGTGAAACGTCCCAAGGCGCTTCACAGGAGTATTATGCGATAAAAATTTGACACCAAGGCATGTAAGTGGAAATTAGCGCAGGGGGCTAAAAACTTGGTCAAAGAGGTATGTTTTAAGGAGCGTTTTGAAGGAGGAAAGAAAGGTAGAGAGGCGGAGAGGTTTAGGCAGGGAATTCCAGAGCCTGAGGCCTAGGCAACAGAAGGCACGGCCACCGATGGTTGAGTGATTACAATCAGGGATGCTCAGGAGGGCAGAATTAGAGGCCAGAGGCTCAAAGTGTGAGGAGCCATGGCAGAAGACAGCAGCCCACTTGATGTTAACTCCTATTAGTGGAGCTGAATTCATGCTGGTTTTTAACATTAGACCACTCGGCAGCGCTGGGAATTCCAGTGCAAGTTCCCATCGGCAAGAAAGGTACACAAAGAAGCATCAATTTCTGTGTCTGCATGATCCAGGAAATTCTGGGCGATTGAACCATGCTGGGATATGGTTCCACAATCAACATCTGCCCGTCAGTACATCACCCAAGCTTCCACGCCAAAAACGGATGAGTTCACAAGTGTTTCAATGAAGGACCTAATATTCCAGATCCCGAACTACATCCTGAAGGGTGGAAGATGCCTGTGCGTGGATTTTTTTAACATGTGGTGGCCGTTGCACACCAGCCACCACATGGGCTTGACAGAACTAGGTCTTGGTCCCGTGGCCAGGGTTACCTAGGACAACTGGAGACCAGCTCTGCTGCACAGACTGAGCGCGCGCACATATCGCAGTGTGGGCTGGCCCGTGCTGCCCATGGGCCCTCGCCTCTTCTGGGCCACAGATTCACGCCTCTCCTGGGCCCCGGTCACTTCCCTCCTCGGACTCTTGCTGCTCCTTTGCCCCTCCTGCTGTGCCTGCCCGCACTGCAATCAGCGACCTGGCTTCGCAGCCGTCGCCCTCCTGCAGCAGCACGCGCTGCTCCCTGCAGTGGTATGCCCCAGCACACTGCTCCCTCCGATGGCCCCGGCCTGCTGATGGTCTTGCAGGCTTGGACAGCTGAGTTCAATCCTGCCCTCACCCGCTATCCACATGTGTGCAGTTTGAAGGCGACGTCAGGCGCTAATGGTCGCCAATAGGAACACTGGCCGATTATTTTTGGTCCCTTCCCTAGCCAGAGGGAGTGGAGCAGCTAACTGCTGCCCCATCTGAGATTAGTTGACTTACCACAGACCTAGGATCTCCTGACTGGCGCGCTTGAGGACTACGCTGGGCAGGGCCTTTACCCATGACATCATCGGAGCACCTGCCTGACTCAATATCCTGGAATATACTTGTGTTCAAGTCAACCAGCTGTTTAAAAAATAAAATGAAAAACTTATGTGGAATTGAAAATCCAGTACTTATGACTGCAGCTGGTTAATGTAAGGCAAGGCCAATGAAATCAGAACTATTCCATTTGCAAAGATTCAATCGAATATTAATAACAAAATATGTGATTTAAGAGGTCGCCACTCCTTAGAATGTCTTTTTTGCATGAGAGAAGAATTGAGCCAAGGCAGAGCCTTTGCAGTGCTCTTCTGTCACAAGTAGGTGTGCTTTGTGTACATATAAACAAATTACCAAACTACCCGATCACACATCATCTGAGTAGCCATATTTAAACACTCACTTCCAGAGACTCACTCTCATCCAAACCTTTCTCTCTTGCGCAATTTTATCCATACTATTATGGTCAGTAAGCCTCTGAATTTTACTCTCTCATTACTTGTGAGCTCAAAATGCATTTTCTCCTCCCTGCACCTTACTCTATTGAAATTAACAATAATTGTATTTATATAGTGCCTTTAACATACTAACACATCCCAATCAAGACATCTTGCGGAGTGCTACACTACCTCCAAAACCACTAATTATTGACCTCAGTCTTCCCTTCTTTCTACAATCTTCACCTTTTTAAACCCAAACTTGGCACCATCAAAGCACCTCATCTCTCCTACTCTTTCAAACCTCAGTGATGTCCTGCACAATAGACTCAGTTTTTTTAAAAAAAACTACCGTATAAACTGGGCTAAGCTGCTATGAAGGTTATTTTTGACCCTGTATCTGGCATTCTGCACTGCCTTGTCAAACAATATGACTTCCATCTGGGATAGAAATCATTGCTGAAGGTTCCGCTGTTCTTGGGAAGTAATAAGACTTGTCTCAATTTTAAAAGCAACAAAAATCAAAAGGAATGCTTTAACAGCTCACCTGTGCGACCCTCCCCTTTGCCCCGACACTGAACTAAAACTAATAAATAAAGCTGGACTTTAACACCATCACAAAAAGAATTTGACCTCCATCCAATGAAAGATGCACCTTTCAGGGTGTTAATTGGCTGATGGGACAGATCTATTCCCCTTCCCCCATCATCTCTGGTTCACATGAAGTTCAGCTGTCTTTTTTCTCGTTCTTGTTTGCTGTTTTTTCCTCTCTATTTTCTATTCCCCTCTCCCATAATGTAACTCTCTTCAAACATTATGGCCCTAAAATTCTGGTCCCTGGGTCCATACTGAGTTCCTACGGACCCGGGAAGGCCTCGGAAAAGCCGGTTTTCACCGTGCAATGCGCATGCGCTGGAAACCGCCATTTCCGGTCTGTCAAGTTTCTGGCTCAACGGATCATAGCCAGATCGGAAACGAGGACACTTGTAAGTGGAAATGTCCAATAGTTACGCTTACAAATGTCCTCAAAAATCTTGGCCTGAAATAGCAGGCGCATAGCCTACTTTTACAGGCACAAGTGTTTTAAAAAACACAAACACATATAAAAATAAAGTTATTAAAACATATATTATCATTAAAAACCCTCCCCATAATGGTAAGTTTATTTTTTAAACTTAAAAAAAAAATCGGGAAATTATTTTTTGTTAAGACATTAATAACTTTAATTTAAATGAATGTAGTGTAATTATTTTCTATTTTTATTAGTGCTTTGGGTGTTTCGGGCTCTATCACAATCATAGTAATAAGAGTTAAGGACCCTGCGGAATTCCTATTACTATGATACTTTACCTGATTGGCTGCCCAGAGCCATGTGACTCCAGCTCCAGGCCTGCGCATGCTTTGACGTGCACGCGCTGCAAATCGCAGGCGAAGGAGGCCACAGGTTCGGAAAGTCCAACGTGGGCACCAGCTTTAAGGTAGGTGCGTATTTTTTCTCTAAGATGCCCGTGGGAAGGCCAAAACGGAACTTCAGGGCCATTAGTTTAATAGAGAAAACCTTCAGTAGTAAACTCCATTGACTGATTTCACTCGGCTCAAAGCTGAGATACAAGGAGGTATTAACATACGTTAGAAAAGAGACTATTCACATAAGCATCTACAACTTTATTGAGGTTTGGGAACGATGTTTAAGACTGAAAACATAATCATCAGTTCTTTTTATAAATAGGAAACCGAAAGTTTCATCCACTGCTTGGACATACTTTTTTACATTTCGTTCTGATCATTTCTTTAATATATGCACTTTAGTGCAGTATCCTACAAATCCCCTGGGAGGACAGACGCACCAACGTTAGCGTCCTCGTCCAGGCCAACATCACCAGCATTGAAGCACTGACCACACTTGATCAGCTCCGCTGGGCGGGCCACATTGTTCACATGCCAGACACGAGACTCCCAAAGCAAATGCTCTACTCGGAACTCCTTCACATCAAACGAGCCAAAGCTGGGCAGCAGAAACGTTACAAGGACACCCTCAAAGCCTCCCTGATAAAGTGTAACATCCCCACTGACACCTGGGAGTTCCTGGCCAAAGACCGCCCTAAGTGGAGGAAGTGCATCCGGGAGGGCGCTGAGCACCTCGAGTCTCACCACCGAGAGCATGCAGAAATCAAGCACAGGCAGCGGAAAGAGCGTGCGACAAACCTGTCCCACCCACCCTTTCCCTCAACGACTATCTGTCCCACCTGTGACAGGGACTGTGGCTCTCGTATTGGACTGTTCAGTCACCTAAGGACTCATGTTAAGAATGGAAGCAAGTCTTCCTCGATTCCGAGGGACTGCCTATGAGGATGAGATGAGTGCAGTACTGAGTGTTGCATTGTCTGTTTCACGTCTTTCGGATGAGACGTGAAACAGAAGCCCCATCTGACCTCTGAGGTGGAGTAAAAGATCCAGGGCACTATTTTGAACAAGAGCGGGGCAGTTCTCCCGGTGTCCTGGCCAATATTTATGCCTCAACCAACACCAGAAACTAGACGAGTACATAAGAGAAAAGGGAATAAAAAGATATACTGAAAGGCTGATGGAGTGGGAGGAGACTCATGTGGAGTATAAACACCAGCACAGACTAGTTGGGCCAAATGGCCTATTTCTGTGCTGTGAACAACATCATTGATGCACAGAGGGAAAGACGTTTCTCAGCAATGACAGGGGTAGTAATACCTGTACCTCTTAACCTGCCCGGTTGAGGTTAAACACTACAATTTAATTACTTTTTTAAAAATCGCTACGGTAAGCATCATCTCACCATTGGCTGGCACAAATTACTGAGCCCCACACTTTACGGGAGCTAAATTAACATTAGAGGAGGCACTGTCCTTAACATGGAGTAGTGACAGGAAGATATGTAATTGTGTCAGCAGAGATCATCATTATTACAGGGCGCTGGCTGACAAGAGTAACTGAGACCAACAGTATGAGGGAATTGCAATAACATCAGCTGGGGGTCCTTGTGCATGAATCCCAAAAAGTTAATTTGCATGTGCAGCAGGTAATCAGGAAGGCGAATGGAATGTTGGCCTTCATTGCGAGAGGGATGGAGTACAAAAGCAGGGAGGTCCTGCTGCAACTGTACAGGGTATTGGTGAGGCCGCACCTGGAGTACTGCGTGCAGGTTTGGTCACCTTACTTAAGGAAGGATATACTAGCTTTGGAGGGGTTACAGAGACGATTCACTAGGCTGATACCGGAGATGAGGGGGTTACCTTATGATGATAGATTGAGTAGACTGGGTCTTTACTCGTTGGAGTTCAGAAGGATGAGGGGTGATCTTAGAAACATAGAAACATAGAAAATAGGTGCAGGAGCAGGCCATTCAGCCCTTCTAGCCTGCACCGCCATTCAATGAGTTCATGGCTGAACATGAAACTTCAGTACCCCCTTCCTGCTTTCTCGCCATAACCCTTGATCCCCCGAGTAGTAAGGACTTCATCTAACTCCCTTTTGAATATATTTAGTGAATTGGCCTCAACTACTTTCTGTGGTAGAGAATTCCACAGGTTCACCACTCTCTGGGTGAAGAAGTTTCTCCTCATCTCGGTCCTAAATGGCTTACCCCTTATCCTCAGACTGTGACCCCTGGTTCTGGACTTCCCCAACATTGGGAACATTCTTTCTGCATCTAACCTGTCTAAACCCGTCAGAATTTTAAACGTTTCTATGAGGTCCCCTCTCATTCTTCTGAACTCCAGTGAATACAAGCCCAGTTGATCCAATCTTTCTTGATAGGTCAGTCCCGCCATCCCGGGAATCAGTCTGGTGAACCTTCGCTGCACTCCCTCAATAGCAAGAATGTCCTTCCTCAAGTTAGGAGACCAAAACTGTACACAATACTCCAGGTGTGGCCTCACCAAGGCCCTGTACAACTGTAGCAACACCTCCCTGCCCCTGTATTCAAATCCCCTCGCTATGAAGGCCAACATGCCATTTGCTTTCTTAACCGCCTGCTGTACCTGCATGCTAACCTTCAATGACTGATGTACCATGACACCCAGGTCTCGTTGCACCTTCCCTTTTCCTAATCTGTCACCATTCAGATAATAGTCTGTCTCTCTGTTTTTACCACCAAAGTGGATAACCTCACATTTATCCACATTATACTTCATCTGCCATGCATTTGCCCACTCACCTAACCTATCCAAGTCACTCTGCAGCCTAATAGCATCCTCCTCGCAGCTCACACTGCCACCCAACTTAGTATCATCCGCAAATTTGGAGATACTGCATTTAATCCCCTCGTCTAAATCATTAATGTACAATGTAAACAGCTGGGGCCCCAGCACAGAACCTTACGGCACTCCACTAGTCACTGCCTGCCATTCTGAAAAGTACCCGTTTACTCCTACTCTTTGCTTCCTGTCTGACAACCAGTTCTCAATCCACATCAGCACACGACCCCCAATCCCATGTGCTTTAACTTTGCACATTAATCTCTTGTGTGGGACCTTGTCGAAAGCCTTCTGAAAGTCCAAATATACCACATCAACTGGTTCTCCTTTGTCCACTTTACTGGAAACATCCTCAAAAAATTCCAGAAGATTTGTCAAGCATGATTTCCCTTTCACAAATCCATGCTGACTTGGACCTATCATGTCACCATTTTCCAGATGCACTGCTATGACATCCTTAATAATTGATTCCATCATTTTACCCACTACTGAGGTCAGGCTGACCGGTCTATAATTCCCTGTTTTCTCTCTCCCTCCTTTTTTAAAAAGTGGGGTTACATTGGCTACCCTCCACTCCATAGGAACTGATCCAGGGTCAATGGAATGTTGGAAAATGACTGTCAATGCATCCGCTATTTCCAAGGCCACCTCCTTAAGTACTCTAGGATGCAGTCCATCAGGCCCTGGGGATTTATCGGCCTTCAATCCCATCAATTTCCCCAACACAATTTCCCGACTAATAAAGATTTCCCTCAGTTCCCCCTCCTTACTAGACCCTCTGACCCCTTTTATATCCGGAAGGTTGTTTGTATCCTCCTTAGTGAATACCGAACCAAAGTACTTGTTCAATTGGTCTGCCATTTCTTTGTTCCCCGTTATGACTTCCCCTGATTCTGACTGCAGGGGACCTACGTTTGACTTCACCAACCTTTTTCTCTTTACATACCTATAGAAACTTTTGCAATCCGCCTTAATGTTCCCTGCAAGCTTCTTCTCGTACTCCATTTTCCCTGCCCTAATCAAACCCTTATAGAACCCTAATCTTATAGAAACATTTAAAATAATGAAAGGGATAGACAAGATAGAGGCAGAGAGGTTGTTTCCACTGGTCAGGGAGACTAGAACTAGGGGGCACAGACTCAAAATATGGGGGAGCCAATTTAAAACCGAGTTGAGAAGGAATTTCTTCTCCCAGAGGGTTGTGAATCTGTGGAATTCTCTGTCCAAGGAAGCAGTTGAGGCTAGCTCATTGAATGTATTCAAATCACAGATAGATAGATTTTTAACCAATAAGGGAAATAAGGGTTACGGGGAGCGGGCGGGTAAGTGGAGCTGAGTCCACAGCCAGATCAGCCATGATCTTGTTGAATGGCGGAGCAGGCTCGAAGGGCTAGATGGCCTACTCACGTTCCTAATTCTTATGTTCTTATATCAAACCATTAATTTAGGGTGCAGGTTGGGAGGAGTGTGAGGGAGCTGGATTAAGTCAATAGATAATGTCATTAACCTTGGATATTTTTACATTCCTGTAAAAGAAATATGTACTTTTACGTTTATTTGCCCCATCACACCTGCTAACTCCTCCAAGTCCAGTCGCTGGAAATGTCCTCACCACTCAGACTAAACACAGAGATGGGTAGAAATCATCATCATCATCATAGGCAGTCCCTCGGAATTGAAGAAGACTTGCTTCCACTCTAAAAATGAGTCCTTAGATGGCTGAACAGTCCAATATGAGAGTCACAGTCCCTGTCACAGGTGGGACAGATAGTCGTTGAGGGAAGGGGTGGGTGGGACTGGTTTGCCGCACGCTCTTTCCGCTGCCTGCACTTGGTTTCTGCATGCTCTCGGCGATGAGACTCGAGGTGCTCAGCGCCCTCCCAGATGCACTTCCTTCACTTAGGGCAGTCTTCGGCCAAGGACACTCAGGTGTCGGTGGGGATGTTGCACTTTTTCAGGGAGGCTTTGAGGGTGTCCTTGTAACGTTTCCTCTGTCCACCTTTGGCTCGTTTGCCGTGAAGGAGTTCCAAGTAGAGCACTTGCTTTGAGAGTCTTGTGTCTGGCATGCGAACACTGTTAGTTAAGTACAGTTCTTTGTAATAATTTGATTTTTAAAGAAGAAGGGTAGGGGGCTAATTGGTGAGACTTTCTCTCATGTTGAAGTTACCTTGGTCGCACAGCTATCCATATTGATTCACTTTCAGTCTGGTTCAGCCACTGAAGGTCAGAGGGTCGATATTAACCCCCCACACGACATGCGGGAGAGGGTTAAAGAATTTTAAATACATGAAACGCGACGTCAACCCACCGTGTATGCGTCTGCTGCCATCTTTACAGGGATGAGTTGTGAGGCTTGCCTGCGTGCCATCTTGGAAAGGCGGGACATTTCATTATAATATTTAAATCCGGCTCCCACATTGTAGTTGGGTGCCTGATTTAAATTTATCGGTGGCTGGCCAGGTTTCCCAAGGCTTGGAAAATCCGGCAGCTAAATGGAGACGGAAGCAGCTGGTTGCATGTCAGCGCACTTCTCATCAGCTGGGTGGAGTGGGAGTTCTCCCCCCCCCCCCCCCCCCCCAACACCCCGGCCCCTCAAGCAAACCCTCTGCTGATCCAGGCCTCTCCCTGCTGCCACAATCTGTTGTTCCCATCTCCACGCCAAACCCCAATCCCCAGCAATCCTGCCACGCAATCTACGACATCCTTCCCTCCTTCCCGATTTCTGGTCCGACTCCCCCGCCCCCCGACTTCAGCCCGCGATCTTTCCCTCCCTCCTGATTACTGGTCTGATCCTGCCGCCCTCTCCCCCCCCCTCCATCACCCCAACGCCAACTTCGGCCCACAATCTTCCTCGATTTCCAGAAACCATCCTCAAAGATCCCCAGTTGCTGCCTTCTGCCGCTGGATTTCCAACTAACAGCCGGCCAGCCTATCAATCTGGTTGGCTGCTGGATTACATAGGATTGCAAGGGATATACAGCACAGGTACAGGCCATTCGGCCCAACCAGTCCATGCCGGTGTTTATGCTCCACTCGAGCCTCCTCCCATCTTTCCTCATACAAACCTATCAGCATAACTCTCTATTCCCTTCTCTGTCAAATGCTTATCTAAGCGCTCCTTAAATGCATGTATACTATTCGCTTCAATCACTCCTTGTGGTAGCGAGTTCCACATTCTCACCACTCTCTGGGTACAGAAGTTTCTTCTGAATTCCCGATTTGATTTCTTGATGACTACCTTATAGTGATGGCCTCTAGTCTTGCTCTTCCCCACAAGTGGAAACACTGGGCCGAAAATGTGCGCACACACCCGAAGAGACCTCGCAAATGTCGCTTCTTGGCGCAGGATGCCCATACGCTGAAAGCCGGCTTTTGCGATGTCAAAATTTCAGGAAGGACATCCACGGGGCAGAGATTGGGCTATTTGCCCAACTCTTGCCCTGCGAGTGTCCTTGAAGCTCTTACGCCTGGTAAAAGCAGGCAGATAGCCTACTTTTACCAGCCTAAGAGTTATAAAACTTAGAAAAGTTAAATGTAATCACTCATTTTTATATTAAAAACCCTGTCCATTAAGGTAAGTTTATTTTTAACACTATTAAAGCACATTAATATTATTTCTAAAACATTTAATTACATTCAGTTTCAATTAATTTTAAATAAGTGAGGTGTTTTTTTAATTTATTGTCTTGTGTATCTTGTTTTTGGGGGATATTCTCATTGATAGTAATGGGAGTTCATACAAACGGAGCCCACATGATTCCAGGATACGCGTACGCTCCTGGAAGACATGTTCCCGCATGCTGGACTGCAAAACTAGGCCACCTACATTCTTCCGGACCACCAGTTATTTTCGTAAAAACATTTTCAGGTTGGAGGTATTTGCCTGAAGGAAGCCTTCGACCGCAATTTTCCGCTCACTCTCTCTGTATCCACTCTATCAACAACTCGTATAATTTTAAAGACCTCTTTAAGTTCATCCTTTTCTGATAGGTATAACCTCGCATTTCCGGGTGGGAAACGGAATAAAAAAAATTATAATGAGGTCCTGCCATTAAATTCGGCATGATGCCTGTGTCCCTGGGATTTCCAGGGGTGTCCCTTGCTCCCTCCCCATCTCCCTACAATTATCGGGACACCCTCAAAGCCTCCCTGATAAAGTGCGACATCCCCACTGACACCTGGGAATCCCTGGCCAAAGCCCGCCCTAAGTGGAGGAAGTGCATCCAGGAGGGCGCTGAGCACCTCGAGTCTCATCGCCGAGAGCATGCAGAAACCGAGCGCAGGCAGCGGAAGGAGCATGCGGCAAACCAGTCCCACCCTCCCTTACCCTCAACGACTATCTGCCCCACCTGTGACAGGGACTGTGGCTCGTGTATTGGACTGCTCAGCCACCTAAGGACTCATTTTAAGAGTGGAAGCAAGTCTTCCTCGATTCCGAGGAACTGCCTATGATGATGACAAATATCGGGGTCTATATTTTAGACAAAATCAAACAACTAAACCCAGCTTTGGCTGATGTGCAGATCGTCAGGCAGCTCAACTGACCGGATCCTGACACATTCCAGGGAGAATCATGCTTTCAAAAGCACTTCTTATCCAGCACATTAGACAGACTCTCTGAAACAAATCTGTAGAATGGGCTTGGAAAAGTGCCACTGAAATATGTGCAAGAAGGGGTGGAAAGAGATTCCTCCCAAGAAGATAATTAGTTAACTATACTGCTGTTTGAGATAACATCTACTCCCATCTCTAAAGCTTGATCTTCACATTCCACTGACACAGTAAATGCCTAAGATGTTTCCATTGGGCTTAATTATCTCGACATTGATGAGTAATAAAATTATGGGAGAAAGGAAAAATCTTCAGTGCTGATAAAGAAATAGCAATCTTTGAAGTGCTAGCGCTTACGTGAAGATCTGTATTCGATCATCTGTCACAGTAACACGCTATATAAGAGCACTGACCTCACAGCATGAAGAGACACAATACTAAAGAATACTGGCTGGTGAAGGAAGTTACTGAATGAGTTCCCCAGCTCACCTAATAAGTGTGTGACAAATAGATTCCCACATGGCATCCTGGGCGATATTTCACAGAAACCCCGTGGCTACTTGAAATGAACAGATGTCATAAAAACTGAGCATGGTCATCACTCTCACAGCCACAGGCAGAGCTCTCCAGCCAGATGATCTTTGCTGCATGTCTTCATGCAATAGCTGACACAGCTTTCCTATTGCCCTGTTAGTGAAGAGCACTTGTCTCAATCACAGCTCCTCACTAAGGTCACAGGACAAGTATGGCCCATACAATCTTTGCAAGGTGGAGGTAATATCTTGCAGGGCACGTTCTACGAATTTTCCTTTCCTCCATCTGGCACTGCTCCTCATGCACCATTGCTATTACACAAACAACGCAATGCCCATTGGGAAGTTAGGTACTTACAGAAATTGAGTCACACGCTAAATGGTTCAGGTCACAACCCTTGGTAATGCTGTTGTATAACTAGTAATTGGGCAATAGAGGCTGGTCAGGGTGGCCCACAACGCTCATCCTCTAATTATAGCCCCGACCTGCGGAGGTGCTGTCACTGTGTGAAAACACCACCGCATGTCGGGGCTATAAATAGAGCTGGAGCGCCAGGCCCTGGAACATCGTGGGCGAAGGTGCGGTGAATGAGGGTACAGGGCCCAGAAGAGCCGAGGGCCCAGGGGCAGCACGGGCCCAGCCCACACTGTGCGATATGTGCGCGCACTAGGTCCGTGCAGCACAGCAGGTCTGCAGTCATCCTGGTTCAACCCTTGCCACTGGATAAAGGCCTAGCTCTGTCAAGCCCCGTGTGGTGGCTGGTGTGCAACGGCCACCACACGTTAAAAAAATCCACGCACAGGCATCTTCCAACTCAATTGGAGTTCAGGACTGGAACATCGGATCAGACAGGAAGCAAAGAGTAGGAGTAAATGGGGACTTTTCAGAATGGCAGGCAGTGACTAGTGGGGTACCGCAAGGTTCTGTGCTGGGGCCCCAGCTGTTTACATTGTACATTTAATGATTTAGACGAGGGGATTAAATGTAGTATCTCCAAATTTGCGGATGACACTAAGTTGGGTGGCAGTGTGAGCTGCGAGGAGGATGCTATGAGGCTGCAGAGTGACTTGGATAGGTTAGGTGAGTGGGCAAGTGCATGGCAGATGAAGTATAATGTGGATAAATGTGAGGTTATCCACTTTGGTGGTAAAAACAGAGAGACAGACTATTATCTGAATGGTGACAGATTAGGAAAAGGGGAGGTGCAACGAGACCTGGGTGTCATGGTACATCAGTCATTGAAGGTTGGCGTGCAGGTACAGCAGGTGGTTAAGAAAGCAAATGGCATGTTGGCCTTCATAGCGAGGGGATTTGAGTACAGGGGCAGGGAGGTGTTGCTACAATTGTACAGGGCCTTGGTGAGGCCACACCTGGAGTATTGTGTACAGTTTTGGTCTCCTAACTTGAGGAAGGACATTCTTGCTATTGAGGGAGTGCAGCGAAGGTTCACCTGACTGATTCCCGGGATGGCGGGACTGACTTATCAAGAAAGACTAGATCACTGGGCTTGTATTCACTGGAATTCAGAAGACTGTGAGGGGATCTCATAGAAACATTTAAAATTATGACGGGTTTAGACAGGTTAGATGCAGGAAGAATGTTCCCAATGTTGGGGAAGTCCAGAACCAGGGGTCACAGTCTAAGGATAAGGGGTAAGCCATTTAGGACCGAGATGAGGAGAAACTTCTTCACTCAGAGAGTGGTGAACCTGTGGAATTCTCTACCACAGAAAGTTGTTGAGGCCAATTCACTAAATATATTCATAAAGGAGTTAGATGTAGTCCTTACTACTAGGCGGATCAAGGGGTATGGCGAGAAAACAGGAATGGGGTACTGAAGTTGCATATTCAGCCATGAACTCATTGAATGGCGGTGCAGGCTCGAAGGGCCGAATGGCCTACTCCTGCACCTATTTTCTATGTTTCTATGTTTTATTTAAACATCTGTGAACACTTGTGGAAGCAAGTCATCCTCATTCGAGGGACTGCCTATGATGATGAATAGAGGCAGAACCCTAAACATATCAGACTACTTACAGGAGTGATCAGCACCTCTGTATCCAATAAATTATCTAAGGCATGCCCAAAGCTTGAAACAATTGGTGGCAGCTCACTGGGTTACAGATTTACTGGTGACAGAGGTGCCTTAAAATAGTTAAGACTTCGAGTGAATAGAATAGAAACTCTAGAATATCAAACAATGTCAATGAAAAATTGAAATGACACAATCAGCCTCAGAAGAAAAAGCAAGAGAGAGATAATTTGAGCTAAAGGAGCTAGAGATTCGGTTGATACTGAGAGCTTTAGGTGAGAAAGAGCAAGAGCAATATAGACTGGAAGAGCGAGAGTGAGAGCAGAACGCAGAAAGAGGGAGAGTTAGGAACTCAAGGCCAAGGAGAAGGTAAAGGATACAGCATCAGCATGAGGCCAATTAAAAGAACACCTTGAACAGGCAGAGAAACGCAGTTTGGCAGTGAGTCGAGTAAGTGAGGTAATTGAACATCATCATCATAGGCAGTCCCACGGAATCAAGGAAGACTTGCTTCCACTCTTAAAATGAGTCCTTAGGTGGCTGAACAGTCCAATACGAGAACCACAGTCCCTGTCACAGGTGGGGCAGATAGTCGTTGAGGGAAAGGGTGGGTGGGACTGGTTTGCCGCACGCTCTTTCCGCTGCCTGCGCTTGATTTCTGCACGCTCTCGGCGATGAGACTCGAGGTGCTCAGCGCCCTCCCGGATGCACTTCCTCCCCTTAGGGTCACTGAGGGCCAAAGACCGCCATAAGTGGTAATTGAACACCCTGTTATTAAATCAACATTTATTCCAAATTTTGAAGACAGGGTAATATTGATAGTATTATCCAGCTTTTGAATCATTAGCCGATCACCGCAAGCAGGACAAAAATGAAGAGCCAGCCAGCTCACAACATCACTAACCAAAAAGTTTTTTGTGGCATTCGCTTTGGTCAATCATGCTGATAGGATGCACGATAAAATTGTTTTTGTAAAGTGTGCTAATCTCTGTCTTTGTGCCATAAAACCATAAACATTCAAGCAGATATTTAAGAAACTATGGAAAAATGAGTTATTATACTCAAATACCTGTGACCAACCTAGCTGGAAAGCGAATGTGTAATAGACTATGGAGGTCTTTGCCATTTAATGTTAAAGGACAGACTTATGGCAATAGTTCATGATGATTGTAGAATCTGATTACTTGCCCAGGATTGTAAGGGGTATAAGTTTATCTTGGGCAGCAACACAAAATTGGCGACAGTGAATCGACAGCCTGTTTTGCGCTCGCCCAATTTTCTTTTCCGTTGAAGTCAGCAGGGTCTCATGGGACGAAGTGTGGGAATCTGAGGCAGGGGAGGCCTACACTTCCCTTTGTGGGAACCGGAGAAGCAGAGCGTTCCTGCTCCTCCTGACTGCAAAAGGAAATTAAAAAAAAGACACTTACCTTTTGGGCCTCATCTGGCCCCAGATCCTCTTCCCAACATCTTCACCTGCTGGGAAAGCCAGCTACAGGTGGGTATCCTTGCTACCTCCTGAAAAGAGTAGGTTAAATTGATAATGTTGGGATTGGTGCGGGATATCAGTGGGTAAGTTGCCTGGCTGATTTTAACAGCCCACTTGCCCGGTTTCCACCAGGCAGGTAGGGTTAAAATTGCTCCTACTATATCCAGTTTCCTGCCAGGGAGTTAAAAAAATCCTCCCATTGTAAACTAAGGATAGATATATATCTATCTATCTGGAGAATTGCTTCCTCCATAAAATTTTTGAAGTGACATCAAGGCTTCTAGTGGATTCTCTTCCAGACCTGTACAGCTTTATTACATTTAAGTTCAGCAGCAAAATATCTGCTCCTCTCCCTTGCCTTTGACCTGTACTGATTATGTTTTGAGGCTTTCGTCTTTGTCTTTTATTGTAGGGTTTCATCCAAGGAAGAAAAACTTGCATTTATATAGCGCCTTTCATGACCACTGGATATCTCAAAACACTTTATAGCCAATGATATACTTTTGGAGTGTAGTCACTGTTGTAATGTGGGAAACTTAAATTATTAAATGGCATGGTATTTTCAAATATTTCATGTGCTTTAATATTTCTTTATAACAATCCGTTTTAGTATGACTGACATAAAAAGAACCCTCCTTTCCTTCTTGGGCTCAGAGTCCATTTTTCCCTATGTTGAAGGCTCTGTATCAATGCAACTTTTTATTATTGCTGATAATTAAAGCATCCCCTTACAGTTGAGCAGACATAGAGTGAGTAGGTTGGGCCTATACTCATTGGAGTTTAGAAGAATGAGAGGTGATCTTATTGAAGCAATAAGATTCTGAGGGGGCTCGACAAGGTAGATGCAGAGAGGATGTTTCCCTGCGTGGGGGAATCTAGAACTGGGCGGGGGGGCATAGTTTCAGAATAAGGGGTCGCCCATTTAAGACAGAAATGAGGAGGAATTTCTTCTCTCAGATGGTCGTGAATCTTTGGAATTCTCTTTCCCACAGAGCTGTGGAGGCTGGGTCATTGAATATATTTAAGATGGAGATTGACAAATTTTTGAATGATAAAGGAGTCAAGGGTTGTGGGGAGCGGGCAGAGAAGTGGAGTTGAGGCCAAGGTCAGATCAGCCATGATCTTTTTGAATGGCGGAGCAGGCTCGAGGGGCCAAATGGCCGACTCCTGCTCCTATTTCTTATGTTCCCTTTACTCTACATTGCTGCTTGTGGGAGCTTGCCGTGTGAAAATTAGCTGCTGTGTTTCCTACATTACAACAGTGACTACGCTTCAGAAATGCTTCATTGGCTGCAAGGTGTTTTGGGACATTCTGTGGTGGTGAAAGATGCTATATAAATGCAAGTTCTTGCTTTTCTCGTTACCTCACCCCAATAATATATCCGTATCCCTGGCAATCGAACAACTGGCATGGCAGCTGAATCCAAACTGCTTCATGATTGGAAACAACCCTCAAGCCGCAGCTGATTGGAGAAAAATCTGCCGACAATTGGACATGCCACTGAAGAACAAAAATGACAAATAGGATAAAAGGCAAACTTGGCTCCGGGAGAGCAGCGGGTCGATGTACACATCATCATCATCATAGGCAGTCCCTCGGAATCGAGGAAGACTTGCTTCCACTCTAAAAATGAGTCCTTAGGTGGCTGAACAGTCCAGTATGAGAACCACAGTCCATGTCACAGGTGGTACAGATAGTCATTGAGGGTAAGGGAGGATGGGACTGGTTTGCCGCACGCTCTTTCCACTGCCTGCGCTTGGTTTCTGCATGCTCTCGGTGACGAGACTCGAGGTGCTCAGCGCCCTCCCGGATGCACTTCCTCCACTTAGGGCGGTCTTTGGCCAGGGACTCCCAGGTGTCAGTGGGGATGTTGCACTTTATCAGGGAGGCTTTGAGGGTGTCCTTGTAACGTTTCCTCTGCCCACCTTTGGCTCGTTTGCCGTGAAGGAGTTCAGAGTAGAGCACTTGCTTTGGGAGTCTCGTGTCTGGCATGCGAACAATGTGGCCTGCCCAGCGGAGCTGTTCAAGTGTAGTCAGTGCTTCAATGATGTGGATGTTGGCCTGGTTGAGGACGCTAATGTTGGTGCATCCGTCCTCCCAGGGGATTTGTAGGATCTTGCGGAGACATCGTTGGTGGTATTTCTCCAGCGACTTGAGGTATCTACTGTACATGGTCCACGTCTCTGAGCCATACAGGAGGGCTGGTACTACTACAGCTCTGTAGACCATGAGTTTGGTGGTAGATTTGAGGGTCTGGTCTTTTCCTCAGGCGGCCGAAGGCTGCACTGGCGCACTGGAGGCGGTGTTGAATCTCGTCGTCAATGTCTACTCTTGTTGATAAGAGGCTCCCGAGTTATGGCAAATGGTGCACACATCCTGCCCCAAGCTCAATCTCCTTTCGGGACTTGCCGTACTGTCGGTTCATCAGGTAGTGCCTGACCGGAGGTGGAGAGCCGAGCTACAGGTGGTTGGAGGAACGTCAGTCCGCTGCAGTTCTGCTGCGATATCTGCTGCCACTTTTCCAACACTTTTGTTTTATTCCCACTGGAAGATCAGCTATTTCTGCCAGCTTGTGTTGTTGAAGGAGATTGCTGTTTGTTCACAGGACTTAACCAAACAGTGCTTAATTAAATTCACACAGGATTGCTGAGCCTGAGCACACCAGGATTTCTGCCCATTCAGACTGCGTGCCAACAAAATCAGGCTCCGTCCCCACTCCTAGCCTATAGCACTGCAAAGTAACCAAGGTTGGGAACTAAATATTCCAGGATACTTAGCTTTTCGATGAGATAGACAAATTGGAAAAGGTGGAGGGGTAACTCCGATAATAAAGAATGGGATGAAGACGGTAGAGAGAAAATCAACAAGTAGAATCAGTTTGGGTGGAGCTAAGAAATAGCAAGGGGCAGAAAACATTGGTGGGAGTTGTTTATTGGCCCCCAAACAGTAGTGGTAATGTAGGGCAGAGTATAAATCAGGAAATTAGAGGCGCGTGTAACAAGGGGAGTACAGTAATCATGGGGGACGTTAATCTACAAAATAGACGCTTCAGGATGTAGTTCAGGACCTGTAATATTAGCACCTTCATTGAAGCACCTGTGAACTCATCCCTTTTTGGCGTGGAAGCAAGTCATCCTCATTTCGAGAGACCGCCTATGATGATGATAGCAGTGCTTAAAGCATCCCTTCCCATCAAGTCAGAAGCTTAGTGGCCATTGAGGCAGTCTCTAAGCCGCACGCCCATTCAAGTCCCAGTGTTGCAGCCGATGCCCACCTACGGTTGCAGAGTTAAGCAAGAGAGAGAGATTAAAATAGAAGCAAAGAAGGGAAAATGAAAAGTATCATAGAAAAGAAGTAAAGGAGAGGGGATGGGGGAATCAGAAAGGAAGAGAAAATAAAAATGGAGGAGAGAAATGGAAGTAAAAAGAGAAAAAGAGGTAGAAGTGACGAGGAGAGAGAAAGAAAGAGAGAAATGGCGGAAGAGGAATTGGCAGAGACCGAAATCCCATAAAGCGCAATATAGATTGGGAGCTAGATGAGATTAATCTCAATTCTGCCTGACTGAAAAGTTAGGTAATCATTGGTGGCCCATTGACTAGTTGTGGTACACTGATCTGGCTCACTGTTCCAATGGTCGAATGGCCAGTCCTAGACCCAGCAGAGCAACCGACTTCCCCATTTCAACTCCAGTCATTTCAACGGAATATCTCTGTGAGGTTTTCATTTAAATGCCCGAGTCTGGCTGCAGTGGAACACGAGCGTGTCCCATTCTCCTCTTCGCACAATGCCAGGGATTGCAGCCTCTATATACTGTAAAGAAGAACAAGAGTTCCCATCTACAGTAAGAGATGGCAAGATTTAATAGAGTTGTTCAAAATTATGAGGGATTTTAATAGAGTAGATAGGGAGAAACTGTTTCCACTGGCAGGAAGGTCAATAGCCAGAGGACACAGATTTAAGATAATTGATTAAAAAGCTGGGGAGGGGGGAGCGGTGGGTGCAGATGAGGAGTTTTTTTTAAAAAACACGATGAGTTATGATCTGGAACGCCCTGCCTGGAATGGGGGTGGAAGCAGATTCAATAGGAACTTTCAGAAGGGAGTTGGATAAATACTTGAAAAGGATAAATTTACAGAGTTTTGGGAAAGAGCAGGGGAGTGGGACCAATTGGCTTTCAAAGAGCCGGCACAATGATGTCCTTCTGTGCTGTACGAGTTCAGGATTCTAGTTCTGGCGAGTGCCTTGGATGTCTACGCAGGTGCCCGATCAAATATGGCACGCAGTGCATGCCACAAACCATAATGGACCCTTGGGTCCCTATTTCACACGTGGAAAACAGGCGCGTTGCAATCCAATTTCTAGGCTGTTAACTTCAAATCCCTTTGAGCAGCATGTGGGATTTATTCAAGCTTCTAAAGCTGCTTGAAACCTCGCTGAAATGCAGACTAATTTCCCCTGGGCTTGCACCAAAATTTCTCTTATTAACAAATAATGTATCAATGCTATTCATTTAGTTGGGATTTAGATTAGTGAGTGGATGATGCAGTATACTGTCCTCTCAACTCACGGTGTTCCGAACCAGCCCAAACAAAAAAAAAAAAATCCAATTATTTAAAAAGGAGACCAAAGTTGTTGAAAAATAAGGGTAAAATCAAGGACAGTATTGCTCAGTATGAGATGGCAGGTGCCTCATGATGCTGTTGTGCTTCTGGTCTTGCTGTGGAGACTGGTCCAAGCTCATGATCATGATTTTACCCTTATTTTTCAACAACTTTGGTCTCCTTTTTAAATAATTGGATTTTTTTTTTTGTTTGGGCTGGTTCGGAACACCGTGAGTTGAGAGGACAGTATACTGCATCATCCACTCACTAATCTAAATCCCAACTAAATGAATAGCATTGATACATTATTTGTATGGCTCAAAGACATGGACCATGTACAGAAGACACCTCAAGTCGCTGGAGAAATACCACCAACGATGTCTCCGCAAGATCCTACAAATCCCCTGGGAGGACGGATGCACCAACGTTAGTGTCCGCGACCAGGCCAACATCCCCAGCATTGAAGCACTGACCACACTTGGTCAACTGCGCTGGGCAGGCCACATTGTCCGCATGCCAGACACAAGACTCCCAAAGCAAGCGCTCTACTCGGAACTCCTTCACGGCAAACGAGCCAAAGATGGGCAGAGGAAACATTGCAGGGACACCCTCAAAGCCTCCCTGATAAAGTGCAACATCCCCACCAACACCTGGGAGTCCCTGGCCAAAGACCGCCCAAAGTGGAGGAAGTGCATCCGGGAGGGCGCTGAGCACCTCGAGTCTCGTCGCCGAGAGCATGCAGAAATCAAGCGCAGGCAGCGGAAAGAGCATGCGGCAAATCTGTCACACCCACCCTTCCCTCAACGACTAACTGTCCCACCTGTGACAGAGTCTGTGGCTCTCGTATTGGACTGTTCAGCCACCTAAGAAGTCATTTTTAGAGTGGAAGCAAGTCTTCCTTGATTCCGAGGGACTGCCGATGATGGAGATTGGTGATACTGATGTGGGAGGATATCATGTTTCTCCTGTAACAGGGCATCAATCCTAAAGCACTATGCAGGCCTATTAGAAAAACTGCCTCTTTGTGTTTTTCATTAAAGACAATGGGAGAGTGACAGGGCAGAAAAGCTGCATCTTACCCAACAAAGAATGAAAATAGCTTGCTCCGAATATCTCGAACAGATGTACATCTAATCAGGGCCTATATTTTTGCCGGCTACCTGTGCTTCGGACACAAATTGAAAACAAAACAAATTTTGCATTTATTGCCCAATTCCATACGTGAGTGTTCTTATTCATCTCGCATGCCACACGTAATATGGCACCAGTAGGCATCCACACCATTTGACATACCAACATTACTCCTTAACTTTCTATCAAGCATATCTGCACCTCTGGGCAAGGCAGTGACATGCATAGTTCTGAAAGTCTTTGGTATGCATGATCTGATTGCTGCTATTTTACATGGATAGGGGTGGGGTAACTGTCTGGCAGGTCAGTCAAAGTATTTGCACAGACCAATTAAACTAGCCATCTCATTCAATTAGACACACCCTCTGTAATTGATTGCTATCCATTCAATCATCATCATCATCATAGGCAGTCCCTTGGAATCGAGGAAGACTTGCTTCCACTCTTAAAATGAGTCCTGAGGTGACTGAACAGTCCAATATGAGAACCACAGTCCCCGTCACAGGTGGGACAGATAGTCGTTGAGGGAAGGGGTGGGTGGGACAGGTTTGCCGCACGTTCTTTCCGCTGCCTGCGCTTGATTTCTGCATGCTCTCGGCGATGAGACTCGAGGTGCTCAGCGCCCTCCCGGAAGCACTTCCTCCACTTAGGGCGGTCTTTGGCCAGGGACTCCCAGGTGTCGGTGGGGATGTTGCACTTTATCAGGGAGGCTTTGATGGTGTCCTTGTAACATTTCCTCTGCCTACCTTTAGTTCGTTTGTGTGAAGGAGTTCCGAGTAGGCATATACACCATTTGAACCTTTCCTGCACTCCCTCAATAGCAAGAAAGTCCTTCCTCAGATTAGGAGATCAAAACTGAACACAATATTCCAGGTGAGGCCTCACCAAGGCCCTGTACAACTGCAGTAAGAACTCCCTGCTCCTATACTCAAAACCCCTAGCTATGAAGGCCAACATACCATTTGCCTTCTTCACCGCCTGCTGTACCTGCATGCCAACTTTCAATGACTGATGTACCATGACACCCAGGTCTCGTTGCAACTCCCCTTTTCCTAATCTGCCGTCATTCAGATACTATTCTGCCTTTGTGTTTTTGCCCCCAAAGTGGATAACCTCACATTTATCCACATTATACTGCATCTGCCATGCATTTGCCCACTCACCTAACCTGTCCAAGTCACCCTGCAGCCTCATAGCATCCTCCTCACAGCTCACACCGCCACCCAGTTTAGTGTCATCTGCAAACTTGGAGATATTACACTCAATTCCTTCATCTAATTCATTAATGTATATTGTAAATAGCTGGGGTCCCAGCACTGAGCCCTGCGGCACCCCACTAGTCACTGCCTGCCATTCAGAAAAGGACCCGTTTATCCCGACTCTCTGCTTCCTGTCTGCCAACCAGTTCTCTATCCACGTCAGTACATTACCCCCAGTACCATGTGCTTTAATTTTGCACACCAATCTCTTGTGTGGGACCTTATCAAAAGTCTTTTAGAAACATAGAAAATAAGTGCAGGAGTAGGCCATTCAGCCCTTTGAGCCTGCACCACCATTCAATAAGATCATGGCTGATCATTCCCTCAGTACCCTTTTCCCACTTTCTCTCCATACCCCTTGGTCCCTAATACACCACATCCAAATACACCACATCCACTGGTTCTCCCTTGTCCACTCTACCAGTTACATCCTCAAAAAAATTCCAGAAGATTTGTAAAGCATGATTTCCCTTTCATAAATCCATGTTGACTTGGACCGATCCTGTCACTGCTTTCCAAATGCGCTGCTATTTCATCTTTAGTAATTGATTCCAACATTTTCCCCACTGCTGATGTCAGGCTAACCGGTCTATAATTACCCGTTTTCTCTCTCCCTCCTTTTTAAAAAAGTGGTGTTACATTAGCTACCCTCCAGTCCATAGGAACTGATCCAGAGTTGATAGACTATTGGTAAATGATCACCAACACATCCACTATTTCTAGGGCCACTTCCTTAAGTACTCTGGGATGCAGACTATCAGGCCCCGTGGATTTATCGGCCTTCAATCCCATCAATTTCCCTAACACAATTTCCCGCCTAATAAGGATATCCTTCAGTTCCTCCTTCTCGCTAGACCCTCGGTCCCCTCATAGGCAGTCCCTCGAAACGAGGATGACTTGCTTCCGCGCCAAAAAGGGATGAGTTCACAGGTGTTTCAATGAAGGACCAAATATTCCGGATCCCAAACTACATCCTGAAGGGTGGAAGATGCCTGTGCGTGGATTTTTTTAACGTGTGGTGGCCGTTGCACACCAGCCACCACACGGGCTTGACAGAGCTAGGTCTTGGTCCAGTGGCAAGTGTTATCCAGGACGACTGGAGACCAGCTCTGCTGCACGGACCTAGTGCGCGCACATATCGCAGTGTGGTCTGGCCCGTGCTGTCCCTGGGCCCTCGCCTCATCTGGGCCCCGAACCCTCATTCACCGCACCTCCACTACGATCTCTCGCCACACTTCCGCCACAAATGTTAAATAAATGGTTGATCTATAGCTGAGATTCAGAATGTATATTCAATCCACCTAACAAAGATTAAGAGAATCACATGGCGACACAACATGCATTTCAGTGCGCGGGCAGGCAGTAGTCAGTATTCTTTGTTCAATTCCTGGATCTTGCTATCATTTACCTAGATATAGGGCAGATAAAGCCATGGGGAGCGGGGGGGGGGCGGCGCACAGGGAACCCTTATGGAAGTGATGGAAGATGTTGAATACGAGACAAATATCTATTGTAAAAGCCGAAAACATGGCAGCCTTAAAGAATAATTTCAGTACATGGGTAATGATGGGCATTGAAGCACTGACCACACTTGATTAGCTCCGCTGGGCAGGCCACATAGTTCGCATGCCAGACATGAAACTCCCAAAGCAAGCGCTCTACTCGGAACTCCTACACGGCAAACGAGCCAAAGGTGGGCAGCGGAAACATTGCAAGGGCACCCTCAAAGCCTCCCTGATAAAGTGCAACATCCCCACTGACACCTAGGAGTCCCTGGCCAAAGACCGCCCTCAATGGAGGAAGTGCATCCGGGAGAGCGCTAAGCACCTCGAGTCTCATCGCTGAGAGCATGCAGAAATCAAGTGCAGGCAGTGGAAAGAGCGTGCGGCAAACCAGTCCCACCCAACCTTTCCCTCAACGACTATCTGTCCCACCTGTGACAGGGACTGTGGTTCTCGTATTGGACTGTTCAGCCACTTAAGGACTCATTTTTAGAGTGGAACCAAGTCTTCCTCGATTCCAAGGGACTGCCTATGATGATGATGAATGATCTTCCACGATTGGAGAAAAAGAAAATGATAGAGAAGAGGGAGACTGAATCAGGGAACAAAGAAGGAAGATATACGAAAATGATGAAACTAAAAATGAAGGGATTTAAAAATGTAAGAAAGAAGCCATTGGGGGTAATTGTCACTTTGTGGGAGAGTTGATGGGTAGTCCTGAATCGGCAGGCTGCTTTACACCATCCTGATTTCTATTTCCATTGAAAATGGACTGCAAATTTACTATAATCCATTTCACACTATCACACTAAAGTCAAAATTATCCCCATTAACTCTGGGAAAGGTGTATTTTTGAAAGCAAGACATAAAGCTCTAAAGTGTAGCTATCACCGAGACCAGAACATTTTCCTCATTTTCCTTTGCAGAGCCTTTCAGTCTTCTGTTATGTATTGACTCAGAAATTTGAAGCAGCTACATTGGTCATAGTGCCATCTCCCTGGCCACAATAAAATGCACTGTCAGAGATTCTGATTCACTCGGTGGCCTTCAGTGCACTGCACATGTTGTCAATACTCCACAATCAGCTGCTTTCCTCTCTCATTATATTTTGTTTCCTAATTTCCACCATTCCTGTCCCGAAAGTGATGAGTTTTGTTGGCTTACAGTTCCACAGCTATCAGCGATCCTCTGGAGATGAGGGGGTTGACTTATGAGGAAAGGTTGAGTAGGTTGGACTTCTACTCATTGGAATTCAGAAGGATGAGAGATGATCTTATAGAAACGTATAAGATTGTGAGAGGGCTTGACATGGTGGATGCAGAGAGAATGTTTCCACTGATAGGGGAGACTAGAACTAGGGGGTATAATCTTAGAATAAGGGGCCGTCCATTTAAAACTGAGATGAGGAGGAGTTTCTTCTCTGAGGGTTGTAAATCTGTGGAATTCGCTGCCTCAGAGAGCTGTGGAAGCCGGGACATTGAATTAATTTAAGACAAGAAATAGACAGTTTCTTAACCGATAAAGGATTAAGGGGTTATGGGGAGCAGGTAGGGAAGTGGAGCTGAGTCCATGATCGGATCAGCCATGATCGTATTAAATGGCGAAGCAGGCTTGAGGGGCCATATGGCCTACTCCTGTTCCTATTTCTTAAGTTCTTATAACTTGCCTAACTGCCCATTTTCACGGGCGAGGCTAAACAAGCGCCAGGAGACTATTTTTCTTGGAGGGCCTTGCAACAGAGCCACACCTCTCCTCATCTGAAATTTGCACAAGTTTTCCAGCAATTGATTCCTAATAGTAATCAGACACAGGAAACCTAGCTGATTTTCTTCCTCCCCATCTCCCTAGGACAGAGTGCCGGGGGCTTGTGCAGCAAGCTCCACTGCTGCCCTGGCTGCGATTGGCTGACTCAACCCAGAACAGAGATTAAACCTGCCACTTTCTGCTGCGAGTCCCAGGAGCTGCAGAAACTACACATGACGTGCGTTGAGTCTGCGAGCTGAGATAACAGCACTAAACAGCACAAAGATTGGGAAGCTTTTAAAAGCCAACAAAGAATGACTAAAAAAATGATTAAGAAAGGGCAGATAGACTATGAAAGTAAACTAGCACAAAATATAAAAACCGTTTGCAAGAGTTTCTTTCGGTATATAAAAAGGAAATAGGAGGTGGGTGGGGTGGCTTGACCCATCCACCTCCACGGAGGTGTGTGGGGGGCCTGACCCATCCACCTCCATGGCACGAACCTGGTATTGCAGTACTTCCAGGAACGGTGCAGTGGCTCTAGGCCTTTTGGCTAAGAGCATTGGCGCAGAGTTATCCTTGATGTGTGCAAGGTGACCTCTGGCGTTTGTGATTTGACAAAGAATTGGAAAGATTGGCAACGAATAAAAAAAAATAAAATAAAATAAAATAAAACATATATAAAAAGGAAAAGAGTGGCTAAAGTAAATGTTGGTCCTTTAGAGGACGAGACCGGGGAATTAGTAATGGGGAACATGGAGATAGAAACTCTGAACAAATATTTTGTATCAGTCTTCACGGTAGAGGACACTAACAATATTCCAACAGTGGATAGTCAAGGAGCTATGGGGGGGGAGAAACTTAACACAATCACAATCACGAAGGAGGTGATACTCAATAAGATAATGGGACTAAAGGCAGATAAATCCCCTGTACCTGATGGCCTGCATCCTAGCGCCTTAAAAGAAGTGGCTGCAGAGATAGTGGATGCATTGGTTGTAATTTACCAAAATTCCCTGGATTCTGGGGAGGTCCCAGCAGATTGGAAAAATGCAAATATAATGCTCCTATTTAAAAAAAGGAGGCAGACAAAAAGCAAGAAATTATAGACCAGTTAGCCTAACATCTGTGGTTGGGAAAATGTTGGAGCATTGAAGCACTGACCACACTCGATCAGCTCTGCTGGGCAGGCCACATCGTTCGCATGCCAGACACGAGACTACCAAAGCAAGCACTCTACTCGGAACTCCTTCATTGCAAACGAGCCAAAGGTGGTTGGAGGAAATGCTACAGGGACATCCTCAAAATTCCTTGAGAAATAAGAATATAAGAACATAAGAAATAGGAGCAGGAGTAGGCCATATGGCCCCTCGAGCCTGCTCCGCCATTTAATACGACTATGACTGATCGGATCATGGACTCAGGTCCACTTCCCCGCCCGCTCCCCATAACGCCTTATTCCCTTATCGTTTAAGAAACTGTATATTTCTGTCTTAAATTTATTCAATGTCCCAGCTTCCACAGCTCTCTGAGGCAGCAAATTCCACAGATCCACAACCCTCAGAGAAGAAATTTCTCCTCATCTCAGTTTTAAATGAGCGGCCCCTTATTCTAAGATTATGCCCTCTAGTTCTAGTCTGCCCTATCAGTGGAAACATCATCTCTGCATCCAACTTGTCAAGCCCCCTCATAATCTTATGCGTTTCAATAAAATCACCTCTCATTCTTCTGAATTCCAATGAGTAGAGGCCCAACCTACTCAACCTTTCCTCATAAGTCAACCCATCATCTCTGAAATCAACTTTGTGGACCTTCTCTGAACTGCCTCCAAAGCAAGTATAGCCTTTCGTAAATATGGAAACCAAAACTGCACACAGTATTCCAGGTGTGGCCTCACCAATACCCTGTATAGCTGTAGCAAGACTCCCCTGCTTTTATACTCCATCCCCTTTGCAATAAAGGCTAAGATTCCATTGGTCTTCCTGATCACTTGCTGTACCTGCATGCTATCCTTTTGTGTTTCATGCACAAATACCCCAAGGTCCCGCTGTACTGCAGCACTTTGCAATCTTTCTCCATTTAAATAATAACTTGCTCTTTGATTTTTTTCTGCCAAAGTGCATGACCTCACACTTTCCAACATTATCGTCCATCTGCCAAATTTTTGCCCTCTCACTTAGCCTGTCTATGTCCTTTTGCAGATTTTTTTGTGTTCCCCTCACACATTGCTTTTCCTCCCATCTTTGTATTGTCGGCAAAGTTGGCTACATTACACTCGGTCCCTTCTTCCAAGTCGTTAATATAGATTGTAAATAGTTGGGGTCCCAGCACTGATCCCTGCGGCACCCCACTGGTTATTGATTGCCAACCCGGGAATGAACCATTTATCCCGACTCTCTGTTTTCTGTTAGTTAGGCAATCCTCTATCCATGCTAATATATTACTCCCAACCCCTGAACTTTTATCTTGTGCAGTAACTTTTTGTGTAGCACCTTGTCAAATGCCTTCTGGAAGTCCAAATACACCACATCCACTGGTTCCCCTTTATCCACCCTGTTCATTACATCCTCAAAGAATTCTAGCAAATTTGACAAACATGACTTCCTCTTCATAAATCCATGCTGACTCTGCCTGACCGAATTTTGCTTTTCAAAATGTCCTGCTACTGCTTCTTTAATAATGGACTCCAACATCTTCCCAACCACAGATGTTAGGCTAACTGGTCTATAGTTTCCTGCTTTTATTGCATGCCTACTTTTCTAAATAGGGGCTTTACATTTGCAGTTTTCCAATCTGCTGGGACCTCCCCAGAGTCCAGCGAATAAAGTGCAACATCCCCACCGATACCTGGGAGTCCCTGGCCAAAGACCGCCCTAAGTGGAAGAAGAGCATCCGGGAGGGCGCTGAGCACCTCGAGTCTCGTCACCGAGAGCATGCAGAAAGCAAGCGCAGGCAGCGGAAAGAGCGTGTGGAAAACCAGACTCCCCACCCACCCCTTCCTTCAACCACCGTCTGCCCCACCTGTGACACAGACTATAATTCCCATATTGGACTGTACAGTCACCTGAGAACTCACTTTTGGAGTGGAAGCAAGTTTTCCTCAATTTTGAAGGACTGCCTATGATGATGAATATTTTCAGTATTACCTAATACATGGCAGACCACAGGAACAACACAAAGGTGATTTATACTGCACTTTTGGAACAGTGGCTGTGTATGGAGTCGAAGGGGGCTGGGAGCTCAGTGAATGAAGCCGTGTGTTATCTTCTGATGAGTAAGTGAAAAGCCCAGGGCTCCCTCCAGGTGCAGGTAATACAGCAATAGTACTACAAAGGAGGTACAAAGGAGGATTATGAGTAAAATCTTAAAGATAAAAGGAGATGTCAGCACAAGGGTCATTCGACCACTTGTGGGTTTTATTAAGTTTTCATTTACAAAGTGAATGGAACAGTGTGTCAGAAGGTATCGCGTGTACATACCTTCCCCCCCATTACAGAGACACTCAGTTTCGTCAGAAGCCACTGGGCTTTCTAAATGCACCTTGAGATTGCAAGGTGTCCTTCCATCAGCTGTACCCCGCAGTATAAACAACCCAAGTTCTAGGCACTGACTGCATTTTAGACTCACAAATAACTCAAGGCTGCCTTCTAAGGGGTCATTTTCTGACTCTGCACACCCAGCAAGTTTCTTCACTTGGTGAGGCTGTGTTAGAAATCTGTACATGAATTTTCAACCTTTAATTATAAATGGTCAGCAAATCATGCGTAGTACTTGCCCACATTTCCGATACGCACGTGTCATGCAAAGTTCCTCATTGCAAGTAAGGAGTCAGAAAATTACTCCTTTGGAGTACAGTAAATGTGCCAAGGTGATGTCTTACTTTTACTCAGTTGACATTGTGTCAATGGAGGCTCGCTCTTGACGTTGAATGTACAAGCAGCAGAGCAGAGCACAATCCAATCTTTAAGCATAAAAGTAAAAGCACCTTACATTTATCGATGTAAAATATTCCATGGTATTATTGGAAGAAGAGTAGTGTGTTCTCCTGGTGTCCTGGCCAAAATTAATCCTTCAACTAACATCCCGTAACAGATTATCTGGTCATTCAAGCAGTAAATAACAGCAAATTGTCCAACTTGACAGATTGATAATAACAAGAGAATAACGAAGAAAAATAATCCTGGCACTTACTCAGCATCTTATCCCACCAAACTATCTTGAAGCACTTCAATGAAATTTATTTTGGAACAAAAGGCCCAAATCTCCCCATGAGTTGCACCATTTTTTTTGGTGTAACTTGATTTTTTTGATTTATCTTTTTAGTTGCAAATATGGCCATTTAATTTGCGCCAGTGTAAGTGAGTTAGTTGTTTTTTTGGTTAGGTCAGGTTTTTTTTCCCAAAAGGGGGCGTTCCCAGCCACTTACACCATTTATGCCAATTTGGCCAGAAAAAAGTTGTACTAAACTAACTTATGGCTGCGTATGTGTCCACTTTTGTCCGCACAGAAAGACCGAATCGCTGCAAGTAACTACATTTAAGGCACCACCAAGCACCAAACAAAGCACAAAAAGTAATAAGCAATTAATTAACAAATAAAATAGAAGGAGCCCTGCCCCTAAAGCACCAAGACCAAAGTAATAAGCAATCAATAAATAATAAATAAAAAAATAGAAGGAACCCTGCACCTAAAGCACCAAAATCAATCAGTAAATAACAAATAAAAAATAGAAGTCCTACCTTAGGGAACGCAGCAGGCCGCTGATGAGGAAGCCTATTCGGCCAGGGCTAGGGACGCCGTGCTTCAGGCCCCTCCCACACAGCCTGCAGCACGGGTTTGCCGAAATGGCCTGCCAGGAGCTACTGCACATGCGCACAGACTCTAGCGCGCATGTGCAGAGGTCCCGACACTCTTTTCAGCGCCAGGACCTAGCTCCGCCCCCCCCCTTTTGCTCCACAGACAGCCCGAGAATCGGCCATGATCGCACGGATTTTTCTTGGCGCTGCCTCTGAGGTAAAATGTCAGCAGGGGGCTCGGAGGTGCGCCGAAAAAACCGGAGGACCAAATTTGGGCCCAAAGTGAATGCAACGTAGGCAAGTGCGGTAATGGTTTGATGGCAGCAACATCCACACACAATGAGACTTTATGAGCAGTTCATCTGTTTTTGGTCTGAGAGAAGGATATTATCCAAGTCACAGGAGAGAATGTACTGCTCTTCTTTACATAGTTCCATGGGATCTTTATCATCAAGCTAAAAAGACAGGTTGAACTTTGGTATAACCTCATCTGAAGGAGGGAACGTGTTCTAATAAGCCATTGAATAACAAGTATAACATCTGCTCATAGTATCGCAGGCATAGTTGCAAGAATCATCTGATGGATGTTATCTAACAGTCAGCTGTAGATGCATGTGTGTAAAATTATGAGGGATCAAGATAGAGTGGATTGGAAGGATCTATTTCCATTAGCAGGGATGTCAATAACCAGGCGGCAGAGATTTAAACTAATTGGTAGAAGGATTAGCGGGGAGCTGAGGAGGTATTTTTTTACCCAGTTAGTGGTGGGGGTCTGGAGCTCACTGCTGAAAGGGCGGTAGAGGCAGAAACCCTCATTGCATTTAAAAAGTACTTGGATATGCACGTGAAGTGCCGTAACCTGCAGGGCTACGGACCAAGAGCTGGAAAGTGGGATTAGGCTGGATAGCTCTTGGTCGGCCGGCGCAGACACGATGGGCCGAATGGCCTCTTTCCATGCTGCAAATGTCTGATTCTATGATGTATTGTGTCATTATTGTCAGTGACTGTCCATCACTTGGACTCCACTTAAAGATGGGATTTATTGGGTATATCACTGTCCTGGGTCAAAATCCACACAGTTCAATGACTGTGGAATGCAGATTTCAGATATTAAAGCCGATAAACAGGAAAGATTTGTTCAGCAAATTTTTATATCTATATAAATTTTGGGAGATACATTTCTGTGCTAATCAAGGTGCCAATTGAAATGTCTTTGATCATTCTTGTAGCTACTTCTGATACCGAGCATTCTTGGATCAGATGTAATGCAGTTGGTTGTAAAGAAAAGCTCACGCTGTTGACCCTCAACAGTGGCCTTTGTCTGAACCTCAGCAAAGCCCCTCCCACAGCACTAGTGTTAATATGTCTCTACTTATCTGTAGAATAACTCCACAAGGCGTAGTGCTGCGCTTGAACTGCTGTGACCTGAGTCTCTTTATTGTAACTCCAGAGTGCCTTCACCGCGTGGTGATCAGCCTTTTATACAGCTCCAGCCTGGGCCTCCCACAGTTGCACCCTCTAGTGGTACCAGCATATATACACAGAGTCTACATATATGACAAGTGTGACCATTTCCTTTGCCATACTTGTGAGTGAGGCAAATTAGTGACAATTTATCTTCAACCTATACCAGTCAACGAATTCAGACTAAGTTCACTTAGGGGCCGAAATTGCCCCTTTCTATAAGGGCCTGTGGCCTCCTGAAAGCGACGGCCATGGGTCGGTGTGGACCGGCCGCCGAGTTGCTGTGGAGAGTCCGCCATTTTGAACACTGCCTTCCTTTACTTTGGGAGAGGTGTGGGGCACCACTCTGCCTGTTTTCCCGCTGCGTCGTGCACGTGCCGACCCCTTACCGCCTGGCGGCGACTCCTTCCCGAAATTGCCCCGCGGGAAATTGCCCCTTTCCAGAATTGACCCACGAGAGCGGTGCTGCCGCCAGTCGGCGCCACTGACAGCTTTTGCTGGCGGTGCCCTTTTTGTGGCTTGGCGACGCGGCCGTCCTTAAAGGGGAGGTGGCGCTGCTGATGACTCCGTGTTTTTTTTTTTGTCGGCCGACTGCCAGGTCAGGCCGACAATTATGGCCGCGGGTTCGGCTGGGCCATCAACAGGCACCCGTCTTGGGTGCCAGGCCGCTGGCCCAGCTGAAACCTTCCCTGGTCAAGAACATAAGAACATAAGAATTAGGAACAGGAGTAGGCCATCTAGCCCCTCGAGCCTGCTCCGCCATTCAACAAGATCATGGCTGATCTGGCCGTGGACTCAGCTCCACTTACCCGCCCGCTCCCCGTAACCCTAAATTCCCTTATTGGTTAAAAATCTATCTGTGACTGGAATACATTCAATGAGCTAGCCTCAACTGCTTCCTTGGGCAGAGAATTCCACAGATTCACAACCCTCTGGGAGAAGAAATTCCTTCTCAACTCGGTTTTAAATTGTCTCAGTATTTGCCACTAAAGTGGTTGCGGAATTCGCATTCAAATTCATCCCACCGATCTGCCCTTGGTCTGTACTTGGCCACAGGGATAAAAAGTTAATGTGCTAACTCGCTGCATCACCCAGCCCATCATATGGGGGGGTTTATAATAAGTTGTAAACCTGCTGTCAACGCATCAGCCTTTATAGTGTTTCCTCTGAGTTAAAGACAAAAATTAACAAGTGCACCAAAGTATCTTGTTAATCAAGTAACCACCGAGTGACTGACAGATACCAGAAGGAGCTGTCAATAGGAAAGCTTCACCAAGCCACTATTTAGAAACAACCTGTGTTATCTGGAGGGAATTCTACTGTTCTGATAATACAAGGATCCATTAAACCTGATAGCAAAAGATATCCACACACAGAGATGAAAGAACCAGTGGCAGAAACAAGCCAGAAAGTTTCCTCCTTGTTGAGAAGTGCGGACTTTCTTTTTAATGCTGTCGGATGGACAGCATCAACATCTCATGCCAGGGGATACAGTGCTCTTCCAGTATGGCGAATGTCACAGGATACAGTTCGCCATGCAAGGTATATTGTTCTTGTAGTATATGCGAGCACTCTAATACCCGTCATGTATCTCACATTACTGTATGTAACTGTATCTTATCATGCTATACATGACTGTAACTGGATATGACCTGTGACAATAAGCATACCTTAACACCAGGGGTGCAATTGCAGGAGACACTCCATACCTGTCCCACTGTGGTATATAAAGGGAGGTCTCAGGCAAGTGCAGCACTGGAGAGCTGGAATTAAAGGTGCAGGTCCTGAGTGACCTTGACTTCAGCATGTGTCTCGTGTAAGTCAGTACATTAGAGTCAGGACTTAACAGTGGCGACGAGTTACGGGATCACAGAATCCACAGAATGGCTACCAACAGCTCAGATGAGAAATACAATGCTGGAGACAATTGGGCTGTCTTTATAGAAAGGCTCCAGCAAAGCTTTGTGACCAAAGACTGGCTGGGCGACGATAAGGCAGACAAGAGAAGAGCCCATCTCTTGTCCAGCTGTGGCTCAAAAACATACGCTTTAATGAAAGACCTGCTGGCACCCGAGAAACCAGCAAGCAAGTTGTTTGAGGAGTTGAGCACACTGGTGAGAGACCACCTGAAGCCAGCAAGCAGCCTACACATGGCCAGACACAGGTTCTACAACTACAGACGCTGTGTGGGCCAAAGCATACTCGACTTCGTGGCGGAACTTCGGAGTTCATGTGAGTTCCCCGATGAACTAAGGAGAGAAGTACTGAGAAACTTTTTTATTGAAGGAATAGGCCATGCAGGCATATTCTGAAAGCTTAAAGAGACTAAGATCTTGACTCTAGAGGCAGCAGCACTGGTCGCACAGACGTTCTTGGCAGGCGAAGAAGAAACGAGGCAGATCTATACTTCGGGTATGACAACCAACGAGGCATCGGAACAAGGGGTTCACATTGTGAAACAAACCGCTACCCCAACACACAGACAAAGGTAGGAGAACAGGCCTTCAACAGCAGACAGTGGCGCCAGAAGCCATCAAAATCAAGGGCCACATGAACGGTCGATCACACCTCATCAACCCACATTGCGAGCAATCAACAACAGATTGAGAGAAGCTCAAGGGAGATCAGCCAGATGCAGCTCATCCTTCGGAAACAATGGAAACGGTCTGTGTTGGAGATGTGGGGGAAGGCACTCAACCAGGGTGTGTCGATTTCAGCATGCCGTTTGCAGAAACTGCAACTACACAGGGCATCTGGCTCGCATGTGCAGAAAAACAGCAGCTCAGCTGGTATATGAATCGGAAGGATCGGAAAGCGGACCAGAAGACGGTTGGAAAGTGTACAGGACGCCGAGGTACAGCGGGTTAACATGATCAAATGTCCACTGTTCTTACACCAAGACGCCTCCAATTATGATGAGGGTTCTACTCAACGGGATACCCGTCAACATGGAACTGGACGCGGGGGCCAGTCAATCCCTCATGAGCGTTCAACAATTTGAACAGCTGTGGCCGCACAAAAGCAACAGACCAAAATTCACAAAGATCGACACCAAACTAAGGACCTATACTAAAGAAATTGTCCCAGTCCTTGGCAGCGCCATGCTCTCAGTCACACACAATGGGATGGTGCACTGACTTTCCCTGTGGATTGTCCCCGGGGATCTCCCAGCCCTGTTGGGGAGAAGCTGGCTAGCAGAACTTAATTGGAAATGGGATGATGTTCACGCCATGTCGTCAGAGGAACGGACCTCCTGCTCAACAGTTCTAAGCCGTTTTGAACATCTCTTTCAGCCAGCTGTGGGCACCTTCAAAGGGGCTAAAGTTAGAATCTACATCACACAGAATGCCAGACCGGTCCATCACAAGGCTAGAGCTGTGCGTTATGTGATGAGGGAAAAGATTGAAAACGAACTGGACCGGCTTCTGCGGGAAGGCATAATTTCTCCTGTGGAATTCAGCGACTGGGCAAGCCCCATCATCCCCGTCATGAAGCCTGATGGATCCGTGCGAATCTGTGGGGACTACAAGTCTACCATAAACAGAATCTCCCTACAGGACCAATACCTGCTGCCCAGAGCGGAGGACCTATTTGCCACGTTGGCTGGAGGAAAACTTTTCTTGAAACTTGACCTCACATCTGCGTATATGATGCAAGAACTGACCGAAGAGTCTAAGCTACTCACCACCATCAACACACATCGAGGTCTTTTTGTGTAGAATCGATGCCCATTCGGCATCAGGTCGGCAGCTGCTATATTCCAGCGCAACATGGAAAGTCTGCTCAAGTCCATCCCGGGGACGGTTGTGGTTCAAGATGACAAACTCATCACAGCAGGGACACCGACTCTCATCTTCGCAATCTTGAGGAAGCACTAAGTCGATTGGATTGGGTAGGCCTAAGAGTTAAGAAATCCAAGTGTCTGTTTCTCGCGCCTGAGGTTGAATTTTTGGGCAGAAGGATTGCCGCTTATGGAATCCGCCCAACCGAATCCAAAACCGAAGTGATTCGCCTGGCACCCAGGGCCCGGAATGTCTCAGAACTGTGCGCCTTTCTCAGGCTACTCAATTACTTTGGGAACTTTATGCAGAACTTGAGCACGCTGCTGGAGCCTCTCCACGTGCTACTCAGAAAGGGGTGCGATTGGTTTTGGGGGGACGCCCAAGAACGCGCCTTCAATAAGGCACGCAACCTTCTATGTTCCAAGAGTGTTTTAGCCTTTTTTGACCCAGGTAAAAAGTTAGTCCTTACGTGTGATGCATCAGCATACGGGGTCGGGTGCGTGTTACAGCAAGTCAATGATGCAGGTAAATTGTAACCTGTTGCTTATGCCTCCAGGTCACTTTCGCGGGCGGAGCGCGGGTACGGTATGGTTGAGAAGGAGGCGCTCGCATGCGTGTATGGTGTCAAAAAGATGCACCAATACCTTTTCGGGGCCAAGTTTGCGATAGAAACCGACCACAAACCCCTCACGTCTGAGTGCAAAGCAATCAACGCCAACGCCTCGGCGCGCATTCAGCGGTGGGCACTCATGCTGGTGACTTACGACTACGCAATAAGGCACAGACAACTGTGCCGACGCGCTTAGCAGGCTACCCCTGGCGATCACAGAAGGGTCCGACGAACAGGACTGTGAGATGGTCATGGCAATTAATGCCTTTGAATCCACAGGTTCGCCCATGACTGCTCGCCAAATCAGAGCCTGGACGACCAGCGACCCCACGTTATCTCTCGTTAAAAGATGCGTTTTAACCGGTGACTGGGCAGAGGCTCGCGATGCCTGCCCTGAGGAGATCAAACCCTTCCATAGGCGCATGCATGACTCTCACTACAGGCAGACTGCCTGATGTGGGGCAGCCAAGTAGTTATGCCCCTACGAGGCAGGGAGGCGTTTGTCCGGGAGCTCCATCGCGAGCACCCAGGGATCGTCCTTATGAAGGCCATAGCCAGATCTCATGTCTGGTGGCCTGGCATTGACGCGGACTTGGAGCTCTGCGTCCGTCGATGCACCATTTGTGCCCAACTCAGTAATGCCCCCAGGGAGGCCCCCCCAAGCCCCTGTCCCCCCAGTCATCAAGGTTCACGGCGCGGCCCTGGGCACCGTGGACCACTTCCTGTCATGTATCTCACATTACTGTATATATCTGTATCTTACCATGCTATACATGACTGTAACTGGATATGACCTGTAACAATAAACATACCTTATCACCAGGGGTGCACTTGCAGGAGACACTCCATACCTGTCCCACTGAGGTATATAAAGGGAGGTCTCAGGCAAGTGCAGCACTGGAGTGCTGGAATTAAAGGTGCAGGTCCTGTGTGACCTTGACATCAGCATGTGTCTCGTGTAAGTCAGCACTTTAGAGTCAGAACTTAACAATACCGACTCCACGAGGTAAGGGTGTAGTACTTGAATGGTAGTGACCTTAGTCCTTTGTTGCAGCTCCTAGAGTACGGACACAATGAGGTGAGTTCCCTTTTATACTTGGTTAGCTGCAGTGTGCAGGTGACCCTTCGGTCTCCAGCAGTAGCGCCCTCTGGTGGTACAGGTATGGTGTATAGAGTGTGAAGGTACATTCAGTGGTCCAGTGTTACAGTACATACATTAACATACATACATGATAGTTCTCATGCCAGAAGACACAATACAATTCATTGCAAGACGTACAGAATATTTTATTACTATTAAGTATTTCCAGCACAATTTGTGGCAATCGGTGACACAGAAGTAGCATTCCAAGGAGAAGTTCTTCACGCTTTGCTCAGAGGTAGCACTCCCCTCTGAATCACAACATCATAGGTTCCTGCCCCACTCCAAACTGACGGCCGTGTTTCCCACATTACAACAGTGACTGCACTTCAAACATACTTCATTCATTCCCAGTTTGTGCAGAACTGTATGATCTCAGTTGGGGCAATAGTAAGGCTGCCACAAGTGCTTTTGGCATCTTTGGGGTTCGGAGCAGTGTGTGGAGAGTGCATGCCAATGGATGTTGGATGAGGACAGGATTGGGCTTAGCTCCAATCACAAGGTACATATGGCAAAGGTAGGCCATGAAGCCCATCTTAGCTCATTCATCCAGAAAGTGCCTCCATCACAGAAACCCAACATTTCTTAAATAATTAGCATGGACAGAGGATTGGCTAACAAACAGAAAACAGAGTCAGGATAAATGGTTCATTCCCGGGTTGGCAATCAGTAACTAGTGGGGTGCTGCAGGGATCAGTGCTGGGACCCCAACTATTTACAATCTATATTAACGACTTGGAAGAAGGGACTGTAGCCAAGTTTGCTGATGATACAAAGATGGGAGGAAAAGCAATGTGAGGAGGACACAAAAAAATCTGCAAAATGACAAAGACAGTCTAAGTGAGTGGGCAAAAATTTGGCAGATGGAGTACAATGTTGGAAAGTGTGAGGTCATGCACTTTGGCAGAAAAAAAATCAAAGAGCAAGTTATTATTTAAATGGAGAAAGATGGCAAAGTGCTGCAGTACACGAAAGGTTAGTATGCAGATACAGCAAGTGATGAGGAAGACCAAAGGGGATGGAGTATAAAAGCAGGGAAGTCTTGCTACAGTTGTACAGGGTTTGGTGAGGCCACACCTGGAATACTGCGTGCAGTTTTGGTTTCCATATTTACGAAAGGATATACTTGCTTAGGAGGCAGTTCAGAGAAGGTTCACTAGGTTGATTCCAGAGATGAGGGGGTTGACCTATGAGGAAAGGTTGAGAAGGTTGGACCTCTACTCATTTGAGTTCAGAAGATTGAGAGGTGATCTTATTAAAACATATAAGATTATGAGGGGGCTTGACAAGGTGAATGCAGAGAGAATGTTTCCACTGATGGGGGAGACTAGAACTAGGGGACATAATCTTAGAATCAGGGGCCGCCCATTTTAAACTGAGATGAGGAGAAATTTCTTTTCTCAGAGGGTTGTAAATCTGTGGAATTCGTTGCCTCAGAGAGCTGTGGAAGCTGGGACATTGAATAAGTTTAAGACAGTGATAGACAGTTTCTTAACCGATAAGGGGATAAGGGGTTATGGGGAGCGGGCGGGGAAGTGGACCTGAGTCCATGATCGGATCAGCCATGATCTTATTGAATGGCGGAGCAGGCTTGAGGGGCTGTGTGGCCTATTCCTGCTTCTATTTCTTATGTTCTTATGTAATTCTAAGATTTTACCTCTACTAATTTACCTGAAATTCAATTCCACATGTTGATCACTCTCTGAAGAATGAGTTCCAAACATGACTCCTAAATTTGCCTGTCGCGAGTTTGAACCCATGCTTTTTTGGCCTACTGTAATGGTTTAATGTTCTCCATGGTTCAATGTCCTGCTGACACTCTGCTGACACATAATAGCCATTTGGATGAGGTAATGAAGGAAGAGACAGCAAAAAGGGCAGAAAATTTGAAATAAAAATACCACTCTGGTCCCTGAAGTCTTAATTCCTCATATTTCCAGACAGTAATCTATCTTTTTTCTTTATGGATTTCTTCACATTTTCCTTTTCTTTCAAAAAAAAATTGCCTCTGGTTACAGACACGAGTGATCAGTCCAACGCAATTGCAGCCCCCAAATCCTGACCAGCATTCCCAACAGACTGACATAATCTGTGTGGAATGTTGAGGACATGGAACAAGCTTCCAGACAGAGCAGAAAACTCTTGCTTCCAGAGTCTGAAATATTCTGGAGGTGGGGAGCAGAATCCCGATACCAAATATCACAAATCTCTATCTATCATTTACACATCTTCAGCAAGGACAAACTCCAAAAGGACTACTCCGAAAAGGGCATAAAAATATATTTTATTTGAGTGTTTATGATTATTTTATACATAACTACCTATGTGCAGCAGAGTTATATTAACTGTGAATGCCCCATTAGTTGTGTCATTTTAAATCTACAAGAACAGATCTCTTAGCAAAGAAAATGTTGATTTAGTAATGCAAACTATAATATAAATTTATCATCCTTAACTCCTTTAAGAACTCCCTACATTAATCATTGTACCTACATTTATTTGTTTAATTCTGGCTGTTCTGAAATGGCATTAATTATATTTCAGTACAACCAGGATAAGCGCACATCAATGAACAGCCACTGAATAATATAAAAAGACAAAAAAATGTAGATAAGAGTTTTACAGTATTAGAATCTTTGCAGATGATCGTAACCTTAACTAGTCTGGCTGTGCACTTTCATTGCCCAGCAGCATAACATTGAAAATAATGTGATAATAATGGATATTAAAGGACAAGTCTTTTAGACTGAGCTTCAGCATTTTGAACTCTCTTTTCAGTGCTCCCTTTTATTTATTTTTGTTCTGTTCATCAAGGTGAAGTTTGTTGATAATGAGGAATCAAATAGTTCCCATTATTTGCACCCAGTGTCAGTATCAAACACCTCTCAGTCAGGTATAGCACAGGTTGGATACAGAGTAAAGCTGCCTCTACATTATACATTATACTATCAATGTTCACAGATCAGGTACAGCTTTAGTTAATTGCAAACTGATGTCTCTTTCTGCACTGACCTATTAAGCAACTCCAGGTTGGGTACAGAAAGGGTTAGATGGAATGTAACTACCCCTCTATATTCCAGTGTCAAGTACTTTCCGGTTCATGGAGGCACGTGACCGGGGCCCAGGAGAGGCGTAAGTTCGGGGTCCAGAAGAGGTGAGGGCCCAGGGACAGCACCAGCCAGCTCAATCTGCGATATGTGGGCGCACTAGGCCCGTGCAGCAGAGCTGGTCTCCAGTCGTCTGGGTTAACCCTTGCCACTGGACCAAAACCCAACTCTGTCAAGCCCCGTGCGGTGGCTGGTGTGCAACGGCCACCCCACGTTAAAATAATCCACGCACAGGCATCTTCCACCCTTCAGGATGTAGTTCGGGATCCGGAATATCATTGAAACGCCTGTGAACTCATCCGTTTGTGTGAGAGAGAGAGAGAGAGAGAAAGAGAAGGCGAGAGAGAGAAGGCGAGAGAGAGAGAGGGAGAGAAAGAGAGAGAGAGAGTGAGAGGGGACGAAGGCGAGAGAGAGAAGGCGAGAGAGAGAAAGTTATCCTTGTTTCGAGGGACTGCCTATGATGATGAGCACAGGTTAAACACAAACTAAACCTTCTTCGACAATGTCCCATTAAAAAGTTCCAATTCAAGTACAGCAAGGGTTAATTTCTTAGATCAGACGATTACCCAAGTGAGAACTTATGATCTTGCTTAATGAGGTTGCAGTTTTATATTGTGTACCAATAGCCATGGCTATTATGGAATTAGCCGAGTCTGCCCTTTAACAAGTTTCTGTTTTTAGTATATTAAATACTATATTCTTGTATAGTATATTTAAAGTACCATTTTTTGCTGACTAATTTTTCAATTGCAGGATCAATTGAACATTTTTCGCTTTAAAATCCTCAAGAAAAGTGGATTAAATGCTGTCTCGAGAGATTTTTAAGCTGGTAAATACTTAATCAATCAGCTAGTGTGCGAGGATATTTGCTGCTGTGTTAAAAATGTTCACATTAATATCTTTCAATTAGGTTGCATGGATCTAACAACTTGCATTTATATAGTGCTTTCAATGCAAATGAAAAATACCAAGGTACGTCACAAAGGCATAATCAAACAACAATTACCACCAAGCCAAAGGAGATATTAAGAGGATTGAACAAAGGCTTGGTCAAAAAGGGGGGTTTAAGGAGGGTCTTAAAAGGAGGAGAGTAAGGTGGCGAGGTTTATGGAGGGAATTGATGAGCATGGGGAAACTGGAGGTATGGTCACCAATGGTAGGTCAAAGGGATGGAGGAATGCTAAAGAGGCCAGAGCGACAGGAACATAGAGTTTAGGAAGAGTTGTAAGGATCCTCTGCTTGGCACTTCTGGCTTAGATGGTTGCAAACATTTCAACCTTGTCTTTTGCACTCACATGCTGGGCTCCGCCATTATTGAGGATGGGGATTTTCACGGAGCCTCCTCCTAAATTGTCCACCACCATTCATGACTCTATGTGCCAGGACTTCTGAGCTTTAACCTGATCCTTTGGTTATGGGATCGCTTAGCTTTGTCTATAGCATGCTGCTTCTGCTGCTTAGCATGTATGTACTCCTTCCTGTGTTGTAGCTTCCCCAGGTTGGCACTTCATTTTCAGGTGTACCTGGTGCTGCTCCTGGCATGCATTCCTCACTGAACCAAGGTTTGTCATCTGGCTCGATAAGATGGAGGAGTGAGGGATATGCTGGGCCCTGAAGTAACAGTTTGTGGTGGAATACAATTCTGCTACTGCTAATGGCCCACAGCGCCTCATGGATTCCCAGTTTTGAGCAGCTAGTCCTATCCTAAATCTATCCCATGTAGCATGGAATGGAGGGTATCGTCAGTATAAAGACAGGACTTGGTCTCCAGGAGGACTGTGCGGCGGTGGTCACTCCTACAAATATTGTCATGGACAGCTGCATTTGCAGCAACTAAATGAGTGAGGCCAAGGTCAAAGTAGGCTATTACCTCGTGTTGGTTCTCTCGCTCAAAGTCCAGTCTAGCAGCTTTGTTCTTCTGAATTCGGCTAGCTCGGTCAGTGGTGGTACATCCGAGCCACTTGGACATTGAAGACCCCCACCCAGAGTATATTCTGTGCTCTTGCTTAAGTGCTGCTTCTAAGTGGTCAAGTTGGAGGACAGTAATACGTCAGCTGAATGAAGGCTGGAGGTGGTAATCAGCAGGGCCATTACCTCCCAAACTGTTTACCACTGTGCCCCCACCTCTGGTGGGTCTGTCCTGTCGGTAGGAGAGAAGTCTGCTACGCTGGCTGATTTATATGTAAATCTGACTAGGCTGTTGCGTGAGTCACCTGTCCCCAGATGTTAGTAATGAATATTTTGCAGGGTGTGCCTTAGTCATGTCCTGATTCGATGCCTAGGTCGCAGTGCAGTGACCCATCCCGTTTTATTCTTTTGTACCTTTCTCGTGGTTTGATACAACTTGGACATTGGACAATGGAGTGGCTTTCTAGGACATTCAAAAGGGTAGTTCAGAGTCAACCCCGTTGGGAACTGGAGTCACACATCAACCAGACTGGGTAAGGATGGCAGATTTTCCTTCTTTCCGAAAGAGCATTAGTGAGACACGTTGGGCTAAAAATTTTCCTACCTCGCACCCGTTTTTTTGGTGATATTTTGCCGCTTTTGCCGAAAAACGGCGAACCGGGAAATTCAGGGAAGTCTTCCGCCGGCGGTTTTTAAATACCGCTGGGGTGCGGACTGCCTACGTGCAAGATTCGAACTAGTGCTTTCGGCAAAAATTAGCCTCGCCGCAGCACACCTGCAGTGAGGACGGAAAAAAACGCCCGGGAAAAACCTGCGTTGCAGCCCTTGGAATGGCGGCAGGTATGAAGACCTGCAAAAAAAGGTAAGTTAAAGTTTTTATTTTTTAATTCTTTTGCAGCGATTCGATAGTCAAGTGTCTTGTGAATGTTTTGCGATGCTTTTTTAATTTTTTGTTTTTTGCAATTTTTCTTGTGGTGTTTCCCTCCCTCACAAGGTCTCTCTCGCAGCGGTATCGGCCTTGGAGAAAAGTTGCAGAAAATTCGCGGTTTGCGACACGAAGGCTCGTGCAACGCCGATTTTTACCGCTGAGCGAACTGACGCCCGAATTTTAGGCCTCGTAGCAGTAGCGGAGTCATAGCGGTATTTTTGGCGACAAAATAACGCTAACACCAAAAATGGAATTTCTGGCCCGAAAGGTTTTTTAACAACAATCTGACAGCTTCATGGTCACTTTTACTAGCACCAGCTTTTTATTTCTAGATTTTTAAAAAAAATTATGAATTGAATTCAAATAGTCAAACTGCCATAGTGGGATTTAAACCCATGTTCTTTGGATTATTCATTCAGAGCTCTGGATTACATACCTGTTATATAACTACTATACTAATGGCCCTTAAATTTTGGTCGCGCTCTTCCCGCGGGCAAACGAGTGAAATAGGGAAAAAAGATGTGCACTTACCTGTTGCTGCTGCGCCCGTTGGAACTTCCGAGCCTGAGGCCTCCTGTGACTGCACGTCGCAGTGCGTGCACGTGGGGACGTGCGCGGGCCAGGAGCTGGAGACAGCAGCCAATCAGGTGAAGTATAGATTCTCATTCATAGTAATAGGAGTCTCGCAAGTCCGGAACTCCGATTACTATGAATAAGAAACCACCCCCCAAACACCCAAAACACAATAAAAAATAGAAAATAAACTATATATTTAACATTCATTTAAATTAAAGTTGTTGTAAAAAATATATACTTTCCTGACTTTTTAAAAAGTTTTTTTAATTAAGCCTTAAAATAAACTTACCGCAGTGGGGAAGGTTTTTAACAATAAAATGTGTTTTTATAACTTTATTTTCAAATGTTTGTGTGCATTTTTAAACACTTGCGCTTGTAAAAGTGGGCTATACGCCTGCTTTATCAGGTGCAAGATTTTAAAGGACATTTGCTGGGCAAGATATTCGTAAATGTCGGAAATCTTGCCCTGCAAGTGTCCTCGCTCCCGAAATGCGCGAGACCTGTCAAGCCAGAAACTTGACAGATCGGAAAAGCCGGTTTTCAGCACATGCGCATTGCGCTCCGAAGCCTGGCTTTTCCGATGCCTTCCCGGGTCCGTAGAAACTTCGTACGGACCCGGGACATCGGAATTTCAGGGCCAATGTATCCAATGGATGTTGAACTCCATTGGAAAGTCATGCTCAAACTGCACAGTGCTCTATGGTTGCACTGCACTTTTGAGTACTGTGTCTAGGAGAAGTGTGCATCTCTTAGAAAAAGAATTTATGAATCAGAATAATAGTAACTCCGCCCCTATCATTTGCCACTACACAGTGAAAGAAACGGATCACGGATTTTGTAGCAGACTAATCATATGGGAAATCTAACAAATTTCCCGAGTGCCCCATTAATGGTTCTACAGTGCTATATTATCATAAGAACATAAGAAAGGAGCAGGAGTAGGCCATACGGCCCCTCGAGCCTGCGCCACCATTTAATACGATCATGGCTGATCCGATCATGGATTCAGGTCCACTGCCCTGCCCACTACCCATAACCCCTTATTCCCTTCTCGGTTAAGAAACTGTCTATCTCTGTCTTAAATTTATTCAATGTCCCAGCTTCCTCAGCTCTCTGAGGCAGCGAATTCCACAGATTTACAACCCTCAGAGAGAAGAAATTTCTCCTCAACTCAGTTTTAAATGGGCAGCCTCTTATTCCATTATGCTCTCTAGTTCTAGTCTCCCCTATCAGTGGAAGCATCCACCTTGTCAAGCCCCCTCATAATGTTATACATTTCGATAAGATCACCTCTCATTCTTCTCATTATTGTCGCCACCTTTTTCCGTGAGAATCCACAATCTTTTGGGGGAAACCAGCCAGTCTCTGGTCCCAGCCACCAGTCCGTCTCTGGTCCCACAAACCAGTCCGTCTCTGGTCCCACAAACCAGTCCGTCTCTGGTCCCACAAACCAGTCCGTCTCTGGTCCCACCCACCGGTCCGTCTCTGGTCCCACCCACCAGCCCATCTCTGGTCCCAGCCACCGGCCCGTCTCTGGTCCCACCCACCAGTCTGTCTCTGGTCCCACCCACCGGCTCATCTCTGGTCCCAGCCACCAGTCTGTCTCTGGTCCCAGCCACCAGTCTGTCTCTGGTCCCACCCACCAGTACGTCTCTGGTCCCACCCACCAGCCCGTCTCTGGTCCCACCCACCAGTACGTCTCTGGTCCCACCCACCGGCCCGTCTCTGGTCCCACCCACCAGTCTGTCTCTGGTCCCACCCACCAGTACGTCTCTGGTCCCAGCCACCAGTCTGTTTCTGGACCCACCCACCAGGCACCTATAAGATTCTAAGACTATCATCAAAGACACAGGAAATGTTGAGACAGCGAGTCATTGAGGCACACAGGACAGGAAGACATTTGGTCTGTGCTGACTTCGCTGACCTCAAGTTAGGGCAGCAGTTTGAGTGTTATAGTTGGTCTTGAGTGCCGTGGGTTGAAGAAGTGAAAATCATGGGAAAACCAGAGAAACTGACCCAGAAGTAGCTTTTCAAAGGGGGAAATGTCCCGACAGAGGAATGTTTTGTTTTTATGGGCTAGACTTTCCCAAAAGCCCCTCAATGTCCGACTGCCCACTGAGAAGCACCGCTAACACTCGGTGAGTAACGCTGGCGAGAATTTCCATTTTAATGTTTAAAATACTGGCAACTCTCGATTATCTGGGTCCCTCGGGGATTGGGCTATGCCGGGTAAATGATTTCTCTGTTTGGGTGATTAACATTATAAAGTTAAAACCCGATGCCTTCCCCGGTCGAAAGGACTCCGACGTCAGCGGCCCGATGCCTTCCCGAGCTGAAATTTTAAATCCCGTTAAAAACGGTTTCCCGTTGGATCCGTGTGCGGATAATCACGAGTTGCCTGTAATTAAAACTAATCGCCCAGCGAGAAAATGGGCGTGGCACACTCATTGTCGGCGGGTGTCCTCGGCGGGTAAGTGGAAAGTTAGCAACATGGGCGGTCGTTACCGGAATGGACGGTAAGTACTAAAATTTAGTCCGAGGCTGCGGTTGGGCCTAGGGAGGGGGCAAACTTAAAAAAAAAAAAAAATTTCCAATAAAAACATACAAAGCATTCCCAGGACAGTTTTATACAATCGCCATTTTAAAATTAAAAAAAAAATAAAGAAGCTTTAACTGACCTTTCTTTGCAGGGTCCCCCCCCTTACAGCCCTGTTTAAGCAGCTTTTACAGGGCGGGTCTCTCGGCGATCTGAACGTTGGCGGTTGAGGCCAAACTTACGCCCCTGGCGGTTGTTCTCGCCATCACGTGGGCGGTCTGGTCCCGGCGGGTGTCTTCAGATGTGGGCGATGCCAAGGCAAAAACCTACCTGGAAACTCGCGCTGGGCGGAAAAACAGCTGCACCAGCGAGAAAATTGCCGACAATGAAGCTGAAAGTCTGGCCTTATATGTTTGTACATAAGAGTTTCCATGGATATATCTTTTACACAAGATATTTTAAACACTTTTAGGATGTTAAAAATTCTAAAAATCCATGGTATCCATGCACTAAAGAGGACAGAAGCAGGGGTAATAGGACAGGCTCACGGCTGGTGGGGAGGTCTCACACCTTTGGTGTCGACCTGCTTCTTTTTTCCACCAACCAAACTCCTGGGCCACTGGAACCCGCTTCACTTTGCCTCCCTACCCGTCCTCATTTAACTATTCTGTGCCTCATTAAATGTCTTTTATTTCAGGTCAGCAAACTCACGACAATCCAAGGATCAAATCTGAGCCTAGCTTTTTAGCTTTGAGCTTTGTTAGCCTGGCTTTAGGCAAGGGCTCTACTCGGAACTCCTTCACGGCAAACGAGCCAAAGGTGGGCAGGGGAAACGTTACAGGGGCACCCTCAAAGCCTCCCTGATAAAGTGCAACATCCCCACCGACACCTGGGAGTCCCTGGCCAAAGACCGCCCTAAGTGGAGGAAGTGCATCCGGGAGGGCGCTGAGCGCCTCGAGTCTCGTCGCCGAGAGCATGCAGAAATCATGCGCAGGCAGCGGAAAGAGTGTGCGGCAAACCTGTCCCACCCACCCTTTCTGTTATGTATGCAATAAAGATTCAAACTGAGTACTGTTTAACTGAACAAGGTACAACCTTGCTCTGCTTTATTTAGGCCCAAATTGTCTGACTCGCAAAATGGCTGGCCTTTTATACCAGAGCAGCACCATGTGCATGCTGCTCAGTGGCCTCCAACAATGCCACCATCTGGTGGCTACAAACAGCATGTACATACATGACACTTTCCCTCAACGACTATTTGTCCCACCTGTGACAGGGACTGTGGCTCTCATATTGTACTCTTCAGCCACCAAAGGACTCATTTTTAAGAGTGGAAACAAGTCTTCCTCGATTCCGAGGGACTGCCGATGATGATTTGGGCAACTGTAGCAGATCAAAGTGGGAAATTCTTCAGGGAATTCTTCCTTAGCTCCCCATTTATCCCTACCATTTCCAGGATTTTATGCCCCAATATGGATGAGCATATTGTAATTGCATGAAAATGGGGGAATACATCATCCAATACATTCCCCATCATTAAGCCCTAGTAATACTGGATGTTTGTTTCTGGCATCTGGAGTTGTGAAGGCAGCAAAATTAAAATTAAAGGCCAGCTTTAATCTGTACAATATTTCACAGCACGATTATTTGCACAGGCTATGGAGTCCCCACCACTTATACCGCCCATGGTTATTACAGGAGCCATTCACATTGGGCAACCAACATTAGCCATTTGCAGATCCTGTAGCACTGACCACATTTGATCAGCTCCGCTAGGCAGACCACATTGTCCGCATACCAGACACGAGACTCCCAAGGCAAGCGCTCTACTCGGAACTCCTTCACAGCAAATGAGCCAAAGATGGGCAGCAGAAACGTTACAAGGACACCAGCAAAGTCTCCCTGATAAAGTGCAACATCCCCACTGACACCTGGGAGTCTCTGGCCAAACACCACCCTAAGTGGAGAAAGTGCATCCGGGAGGGCGCCGAGCACCTAGAGTCTCATCGCCGAGAGCATGCAGAGACCAAGCACGGGCAGCGGAAAGGGTGTGCGGCAAACCTGTCTCGCCCACCCTGTGATATCTTCACAGAACACAGCACACACAGCTCCTAACATGGTAGGCAGCTCTCTCTCGGAATTCTCTGGAATCTGCCTGGTTCTGTTTATTATTAACTATGCAGTTGCAGTACACAATACGTCCACATCCACAGTGTGGAGCTACAAACATTACAAGCTTACAGACATTACACTTCTCCCTCCTTAATGAAGAAGTTATTATAACAAACATCATACATAACTTTCATGTTTATACATAACACAGGATATAAACTTTTTTTTTCATATTTACAAATTTAACTTTACCACTTGTTTTCTGTTTCGAAGAGGATACTTTTGCTCTCGAACAGAACCTTCCAAACATGGTGTCAAATCTAAACTCATTCGAGGCTCATCCTGAGGAACATTTTCCACCACGGAATTTCCTTGATTTTCATTGGAACTCACTCTAACTTCAGGCTCTTTGTTTTCCTGACTCAGACTCAGACTTTCATTTTGATTCTCTCCTGGATTGTTTCCAGTACATTGGATTTAGGATTTGCTACTGGTATATCAAAACTATCTGATGAGTCAGAAATAATTGAATCATTCCCACCTTCAACTCCTTCCATGTCTTAGGTAAAATATGATCAATATGAACAAACCTAACCTGTCCATTATTAAGCATCTTTACCAAATATGTGCGAGGACCACATATCTTCACCACTCTTCCTGGTAACCATTTTAACCATTTATGGTGATGGTTCTTCACTCTCACCTTCTGGTTTAATTTCACACTTCTCTCTTTTACTCTACCTCTATCATGATTCTCTTTCTGTCTTAATTGTGTCTCTTCTACGGACTGTGCCAAATTTGGTTTTAACAACGAGAATCTGGTTCGTGGCTGTCGTTTGAGAAACAACTCTGCTGGTGTTCTACCAGTAGTTGTATGAGGAGTATTTCGATATGTAATCAAAAAATTAGCCAATTTGTGATCCAGTGACAACTGTCGTTTCCTTGGATTAGGATCTAACATTTGTTTTATGAGGGCATGTTTTACAATTTGTACAGTGTGCTCTGCTGCACCATTCGAAGCAGGATGGTATGGTGGAACCTTGGCATGTTTCACACCATTTTTGCTCGTGAATTGTGCAAATTCTTCTGAACGAAATTGTGGTCCATTATCCGAAACAATCTCTTCAGGGAGGCCAAATGAAGAAAATAATTTTCGTAAAATGTCCAATGTTTTACTTGTTGTTATTTTCCACATTGGAAACACCTCAACCCACTTCGAATGGCTATCAATTACAATGAACAATTGTTGTCCTTCTAACTCAGCAAAATCAATATGTAGCCTTTGCCACACCCTGGGAGGCCATTTCCATGGCTGTAATGGTACTGATGGTGGTTGTTTGCTTACCGATTGACATGTCGTACACTGACTCATGGTGTACTCTATATCTTTATCAAGACCTGGCCACCATAAATAACTGCGTGCAAAACTCTTGGTCAAGCACATTCCCAGGTGCTGGTCATGGAGGTCTCCTAATAATTTGGACCTGAATTTATTTGGTATAACCACTCTTGCACCCCACATGATACAATTTTTATCAACTGTCAATTCATTCCTACGAATGAAGAATAGATGTGTATCTTTGTCTGTTACCTGGTTTGGCCATCCATTTGCAATATAAACATACACCTTTGACATCACTGGGTCACGTTTGGTTGCTCTACCAATCTCTTCAGCTGTGACTGGCAGTTCATCAGTGTATGAAAAATAAAACACTTCTTCCTTGTCGGGTGTAACTTGTGATGGGGAAGGCAATCTAGACATTGCATCAGCATTACTGTGATCAGCTGATCATTTGTATTCAATATGTATATGCTGACAAAATCAAAGCCCATCTCTGCATTCGGGCTGCAGCTAATGTTGGAACTGGGGACTTTGGATGGAGGATTGCTGTTCGGGACTTATGGTCCGTAACGATGGTAAACTTATGACCATACAAGTATTTGTGAAACTTCTTGACCCCAAAAATTAATGCCAAAGCTTCCCTTTCAATGTGCACATAATTACTCTCACTGGCACGGAGAGTGCGTGAAGCAAAAGCAATTGGTCTCTCTTCCCCACTACGTGATACATGAGAGATCACTGCCCCAACTCCATACGGAGAGGCATCACATGCTAGCTTACTCTCCTTAGATATGTCATAGTGAACTAACATGGTGCTCTCTACCAATTTGCTTTTACACTCCTTGATTGCTGTATCGCATTCTTTTGACCACTTCCAATGGACCTGTTTTTTCAAAAGTTCATTCAGTGGATGTAATACTGTAGCCAAATTTGGTAGGACCTTCCCATAATAGTTCAAAAGACCCAAGAATGAACAAAGTTCAGTGACATTCCTGGGAGTGGGTGCATTTCTAATTGCATTCAATTTTTCCATGGTTGGATGTAAACCATCTTTGTCTACTCTGTACCCTAAGTACTCCACTGAGTTTTTAAATAACTCACACTTATGAGCAGACACTCGTACTCTGTGCTTCTCTAGCCGTTAGAGGACTTCATTTAATATGTTGTTATGAATTTGCCTATTTGGTGCTGAAATTAGTATGTCATCCAAATAATATACTACCCTCTCAATACCTTGCAAAATCTGGTTCATCACCCCTTGGAATATGGCAGGGGTGGAAGACACTCCAAACGGTAGCCTATTAAATTGATATAGGCCTAGATGAGTATTTATAGTCAAACATGACTTGGACTCCTCATCTAGTTCAAGCTGTAAGTAGGCATTCGTAAGATCCAGTTTTGAGAAGATCTGATCAGTGTTGTGAACAAATCTTTTATATTCGGCAATGTATTGGGGACATTACCCTCTAGAACCTGGGTTACGGTTACTTTATAATCACCACACAATGGGCCCAAGTTTCGGGCCGCGCCTAGAACGGTGCAGCCCCGACCTGGACGCCCGTTTTTCACGCTGGAAAGTGCGCCGAAAAAATACTCGCATATTCTGCGGCTCCCTGCAGGTCTTCAGCAGCTTGGCGCGGCACGCTCAGAACAGCAGGGGGCGAAGCAATAGACTCGCGCCGATTCTACAAGGAGTGGAGGGGGCGGGGATAATTTAAATAAGGCAACATCGTGCCGGCAACCCTGCGCGTGTGCGTTGGAGCACGCGCGCACGCGCAGTGGCACATAAACATTGGTACTCGGCCATTTTTAAAGGGACTAGAGGAAAAGTGATGATTTGTCTCGTGGACCCCTGGAAAGGCTTGTGATTTAATTTTAGTGATTTTTTTTGTGTCTGAAGGAGTGCTTTTAGCAGCACAGTGAATTGATGGTGAACCATTGCATAATACGTGGTGTTGAGAATACAGCACCCATTCTGCAAATTTAAGTTTAAAAGTGTCTATCTGGCTGCCTCTCCCTGTCCCTGGCCGAATGGCCTCAGTCCCCTTCGCAGCTCGAAAGCTGCTTGCTCTTTCTTCGGCTGCCGTCCAGCCACTGATGGAAGGAAGGCCTGCCTGAAGCACAGCAGCTCGAAGGCTGCTGTTGCTTCACACAGGTAGGAACATGGAATATTTAATCTTTGCTTTCTTTATAAATTTTTATGCAGGTCGGATCTTTATTTGTATAAGTATGACTGTTGAATGATTGTAGAATTTAATTACTTCCCTTCACCGCCCCCTCCCCCCACTCGTTCCCCACGCATAATTTGTAACCTACGCCTGGTTTGTAAAGTGTAGGCAAGATTTTTCTGAGCGTACAAAAATCTTCACTTACTCCATTCTAAGTTAGTTTGGAGTAAGTTTTCACTGCCTAAACTTTCAAAACAGGCGTAAGTGGCCGGACACACCCACTTTTGAAAAAAAATTCTGTTCCAAAGTGAAACTGTTCTAACTGACTAGAACTGGAGCAAACTAAATGCCGAGAATTGCAATTTCTAAGATACTCCATTCTAAACCAGTTGCTCCAAAAAAACAGGAGCAACTCAGGCCGAAACTGGGGCCCAATCTTACCTTACCATCGGACTTAGGTACAACAACAATGGGTGTAGCCCAATTACATCGATCTATCTTACAAATAATGTTCTCAGTCTCTAGACTTTTGAGTTTCGCTCAACTTTCTCCTTGAGTGCATATGGTACGGAACGTGGCTTGTAGTAAACCGATCTAGCGTCCTTCTGTACCCTGACACTTGCCTTGAAGCCTTGGATCGGACTGCCCGTTTCGCAGAACACCTTCGAATACTTCTTGATAACCTCATCCGTTGATGAAAATCTCGCTTCCACACAGAAAATCTTACTCCAATCCAGCTTCAGTGAGCTCAACCAATTTCTTCCTAGTAAGGCAGACTTTTCTCCTTTCACTACTATTAGAGGCAAGTTCTGAAATTGATCTTTATATTTCACCGGTACGGTGATACGACCTACCACAGGAATTTTCTCTCCCGAGTAGCCTCGCAGCTCTATCTTGGATTTCTCCAGTTGGAAATCACGCAATTTGTCGCGGTACAGTGACTCCGGTACTACACTCACGGATGCACCCGTGTCAATTTCCATTGGTATCTTGAATCCCGCAACATTTATGTGGATTTTGATGCTTTCCGAATCGCTGTCCATTAACCTTGTGCTCCTGATGAAGTGTGACTCTAACATCTCCTCGTCCTGTTGTTGTTCTTCCATGCTATGTAGTCTCTTGGGATTTCTACTCATATTTCTTTGAACGCTGAACTCATAGCTTTAAAAACTGGTTTACCCTTCAGTCGGCAAGCCTTCGCAAGATGCCCAGTCTTTCTGCAGAAGAAACACTCTGCCTTCACGTATGGACAACTTTGAGCAATGTGTTGTCCCAGGCACCTATAGCACGACTTCGATGCTCTGTTAAAATTTCCAGTTTCTGAGACTTTGGGCCCCCACTGTCTTTTACTTTGAATCTGCAGGTGATTTACCTCGATTGACTGACGACCGTAATTAATATTTAATTCTCGGGAATATTGTTCGGCCATGCCCATCGACCTCGCTGTCTGACAAGCAATCTCAAAAGTCAAATCATCCGTCGTCAATAACTTCCTTCTGATCGCATCATTTTTCACCCCACAAACAAAACGATCCCGTAATGCTCGGTTTTGAAAGTTTCCAAAATTACAGTGCATCGATAGCTTTTTGAATGCTACGATGTAATCACCGATACTTTCATCAGCCTTTTGATTCCGAATCCTGAAACGATAGCTTTCAGCAATTTCTAACGGTTTGGGGTTATAGTGCTGCTCCAGCTTCGGTAAGATAGCTTTAAGTGTTGTGTCCTTTGGCTCGTCAGGCACAAGCAGATTTACAAGGGTTTCGTATAATGCCGGACCCGCCTCCGATAAGAAGATCACTTTCTTACCTTCCAACACAGCTCGGTTGTGGACTGCATTGTCTGGAACTTCGATTATGTTATTTGCAGTGAAATACAATACTAGCCGATCCACATACGCTTTAAAACATTCCCAGTCGTGTCTATAGTCCCCCAAATGTCCGATTACACCAGCCATTTTAATCTCTAGCTGTTCACACCGTGTGCTGTATTTTACCTCGGATTTTGTAGGTTTTTCCAAAGACAGAAACTTCCAAAGTCTCTCTGTCGGCTGGCTGAATCCTTCACCAACAAAATTTAAGCTTCAAGTCATCCGAAAAATCCCATCCTCGTCGCCAAATGTGATATCTTCACAGGGCACAGCACACATAGTTCCTAACATGGCAGGCAGCTCTCTCTTGGAAGCCTCCGGAATCTGCCTGGTTCTGTTTATTATCAACGATGCAGTTGCAGCACACAATACGTCCACATCCACAGTGTGGAGCTCCAAACATTACAAGTTTACAGACATTACACACCCCTTCCCTTAACGACTATCTGTCCCACCTGTGACAGGGATTATGGTTCTCGTATTGGACTGTTCAGCCACCTAAGGACTCATTTTAAGAGTGGAAGCAAGTCTTCCTCGATTCCGAGGGACTGCCTATGATGATGAGCTGTCAATGATAAAGGCACTGCTAATACCATATTAAACACTCTGGCTATTCGGTTAACTCAGCTGTTTAACCGGCTATTCGCAACATGTTAAAGTGCGATTACCTTGCCCTTTCTGTTGGGCTACCGTTTGCACAAACTGCAGAAACTACAGCTGCAATCATGGCTGGCAAGAACAAAGTGATGAGCCCCAGAACGAAAATTGGCTTCCTAAATAAGATGGATAAGCTGTCGTACATGAGCCAGAAAAAAGACAGCGCAGACACGGATTGCAGAGTCCGTCACCAGAGACGAGGAGGACTGCTATGGTGTAAACTGTAAAGAAAGAAACACTTGCTTTTATATAGCGCCTTTCACGATCACTGGACGTCTCAAAGCGCTTTACAGCCAATTAAGTACTTTTGGGGTGTAGTCACTGTTGCAATGTAGGAAAAATATGTTACTGTTCTTTGTTTAAAACAAGTGTGAGTTAAACAAAGTTTGTGAACCCACAGACACACTGCTTTCCTGGTGATTGGGCAGTATTTTGAATCTCAGCTTAATATTTGAGATAGTCATCATTCATAGGCAGTCCCTCGGAATCGAGGAAGACTTGCTTCCACTCTAAAAATGAGCCCTTAGGTGGCTGAACAGTCCAATACGAGAACCACAGTCCCTGCCACAGGTGGGACAGACAGTCGTTGAGGGAAAGGGTGGATGGGACTGGTTTGCCGCACGCTTTTTCCGCTGCCTGCGCTTGATTTCTGCGATGAGACTCGAGGTGCTCAGCACCCTCCTGGATGCATTTCCTCCACTTAGGGCGGTCTTTGGCCGGGGACTCCCAGATGTCAGTGGGGATGCTGCACTTTATCAGGGTGTTTTTTTGAGATAGTGGGCAAAAGCTATTAGCACAAAACATACCTAATATTAGCAATGGAATTTAAAAAAATGTTATTTTACTCCCCCATTTTGGAGTAGCCCGAAGGCGGTCAGGCAAACTTGACATTGTAGATGGCTAAGGCCTGCCCTAGCCATTATCCATCCAAGCATAGTCCAGAAAATCGACTGATGTCAGTGAAGCAGGCAGAACTCTAACGCCGACTGAGAGGTGCAGGGATCCTGCCAAATCGGGAAATCCCAGCTGTTTATTGGTCAGCAGTGTAACGGTACAGAGCATATGCCCTCAACGTGGTACAGTATCAGTGAGATATTGGCATTGTATTTCATGGTTATAGGAGGCCTACCTGGGGAGAAGGGAGCAAGGAAGATGGAATCTCAGCCCAATCAAATTTAAATATATACATGGAAGATGATCAGAGAAAAGGAGCTTGTTGTTGGGGGAGGTTGTCATTTTCCAGATGGCACTTCGTTGACTCTCTAGGGAAACTGAAAAATTAATTCAAGGTGGGACACACACACAGCTCAGTCTTCAGTCCAACCATCTATGACTGCCCACATACCACATGGCATCCCAACACGCCTGGCAACAGATGAGAAGCAAGAACAGTGCCAGCAAGTGCAGTGCCAATTCTTTGGTCTGAATTTCTTGTTAGCAGTGCAGATGTTGAATAATGGATCAGCACAGCAGAGAGCGAAGGTTGAAAAATAATCTTTGGAAGATCCATGCTCACCAACTGTCCTTGATGAAGCCTTTGCCAGTCTGTGGCCTTCGCCACATGGAGTGCTTTACCCTGATTGAGTCTTCTGAATAATCATGCGAAAGACCAAGATGCACTAAAGCATGTAGCACCCCCACTGTGTAACTAGAATAGGCTACTGCTTGTTTATGCGCAAGCACTATCAAAGCATAATAAATAATACTGTGGTGCACCATATCTTTTTTTTAAGTTGCAATTATCTCTCAATTGGAGTATTGCATTAAATAAAAGATCCACTGGTATTCATCATCATCATATCATCATAGGCGGTCCCTCGAGCGAGGATGACTTGCTTCCACGAGAGTTCACAGATGTTTCAATGAAGGACCCGATGTTCCAGTCCTGAACTCCAGTTGAGGGGGTGGAAGATGCCTGTGTGTGGATTTTTTTAACCTGTGGTGACCGTTGCACACCAGCCACTACACGGGCTTGACAAGAGCTAAGCCTTTATCCAGTGGCAAGGGTTGAACCGGGAGACCTGCTCTGCTGCACGGACCTAGTGCACACACATATCGCAGTGTGGGCTGGCCCGTGCTGCCCCTGGGCGTTTGGTTCTTCTGGGCCCCGTACCCCTCAATCGCCGCACCTCCGTCACGATGCTCCAGGGCCCGGTCCTCCAGCTCTATTTATAGCCCTGACCTGTGGTAGTGTTCTCACAGAGGTCGGGGCGGCCCACATAGCAGTGGAAGCAGGCGGTCTGCTGTGGGCGCCAATGTCTGTGTAAGGGAGTAATCAAGAACCCAGAATGAGCTAGGAATAATTTTTTTCATGCAATTTTTGAGAGCAACCAGCAGTTTGCATTATAGCTTAGGCTGCCTGCATCCATGGAGACAACTGATTCTCTAGGCAACTGGTTTTACCTCACACATCAAAAGCTGGAAGCTTAAGAAAAGCTGTCCCAGAAAAGACTGCTTGCCACTGAAATTATATTGCAGGATACCAATGGAGAAACACTTCATACATTGTCTGAAACACCTCGCTCAACTGTGTTAGAGGCATTAACCTCTTATGTAAAACTGGTAACAGAGGGGGAAATTTCAAGCAAATGAATTATCCATAGCATCCATAGTTCATCAGTATTCCATAGTGTGATTTCACTTACTTGCTTTATTACTGCAATATTTAACCTACACCCACAAAATTAAACAGTTTAATCACAAACTGGTAGAACTTCCCTGCTCTTCTTCAATAATGCCATAGATCTTTTGCATCCACCTGAGAGGGTAGGTGGGGCCTCGGTATAATATCTAATCCAAAAGGCAGCTCCACTGATGGTGCAGCACTCTCTCAGTACTGAAGTGACAGTGTAGATGATGAGCTCATCCCTGGATTGTGGCTTGAACCCATGACTTTATAATTTCGCTACCAGTGAACTAAGGCTGTTAGCCTTCGATAAAATAAAAAGTTAAACTGAAGCTAAAGTATTACATTTGTGGAGGAGGGATATAAGGAAGAAGAGAAAATGGGGGGAAAAAGGAAAGTAGACTGAGTAGTATTGGCCTGCAAAATGATTCGGGCCTGAATTTCCTTGGAACAGCTTTCGCTCTGCCTCCGTAATTGTGCTAGAATTGCAGCGGAAATGGGGATTCCAGCAGCAAAGCGTGAGCAGAGCCAAGGAAATTCCAGGTCTCTCTCATCATTCTCTCAATGCTGTTTGTGGAACCTCGCTGTGAGCAAAGTGGCTGCCCATTCCCCTACACATACATACGTAGGCAGTCCCTCGGAATCGAGGAATACTTGCTTCCACTCTTAAAATGAGTCGTTAAGTGACTGAACAGTCCAAAACGAGAGCCACAGTCCCTGTCACAGGTGGGGCAGATAGTCGTTGAGGGTAAGGGAGGGTGGGACTGGTTTGCCGCAAGCTCTTTCCGCTGCCTGCGTTTTGTTTCTGCATGCTCTCGGCGATGAGACTCGAGGTGCTCAGCGCCCTCCCGGATGGTCTTCCACCATTCCCCTACATTACAACAGTGACTACGCTTGTGGCTGAAAACGTGCTTCATCAGCTGTGAAGCGCTTTGCGACGTCTTGAAGTTTGCTTTATAAATGCCTTTTTTTCTTTAATATAGCCTATTACAGTAACCCTTCTAAAAAATAATTTAAGACTTTTCCTTCCCCTTTTCATTTTTCCCTTGACTCCTGCTGTTTAATTTTGAAGGCAGAAGTAAACTTTCAAAAGCATTGGTTTAAAAATTGCTGGTTTTCCATGCAATTAAAAGGCCTAAGAGTTGAGATTAACAAGGTCACGTCAAGGACATGAACAGGACAACCTACATGTGCAAACAAAGCAGCAGTGTCATAACAGGAAAGGGCTCGAGAAAAACAGTATGCATATCTGTCCCTGAAGCAGGACATTGCTCGATGACTACGAGTGTCTTGTGGCTGTGCCCAGCAGTTGATTTTAGGGGAAGGTGGTTTTATATTGACAGTTTGCCACATTATCCACGTTCTACAAATGCAAAACCACTCTTCTAATGGCTGCCAGCATTTCACCTTTTTATTATTTTGATGTGGTTTCTGTTCACTGGCTGAATTGCTGTCTATACATTTGTTTTGGTATCTGCGCTGATGTGGGTGTGTTTTATATATATTATATCCATCATCATCATCATAGGCAGTCCCTCGGAATTGAGGAAGACTTGCTTCCACTCTAAAAGTGAGCCCTTAGGTGGCTGAACAGTCTAATTCGAGAGCCACAGTCCCTGTCACAGGTGGGACAGACAGTCGTTGAGGGAAAGGGTGGGTGGGACAGGTTTGCCGCACACTCTTTCCACTACCTGTACTTGATTTCTGCACGCTCTCGGTGATGAGACTCGAGGTGCTCAGCACTCTCCCAGATGCATTTCCTCCACTTAGGGCGGTCTTTGGCCAGGGACTCCCGGGTGTTGGTGGGGATGTTGCACTTTATCAGGGAGGCTTTGAGGGTGTCTTTGTAACGTTTCCTCTGCCCACTTTTGGCTCGTTTGCCGTGAAGGAGTTCCGAGTAGAGCGCTTACTTTGGGAGTCTCGTGTCTGGCATGCGAACAATGTGGCCTGCCCAGCGGAGCTGATCAAGTGTGATCAGTACTTCAATGCTGGGGATATTGGCCTGGTCCGTGCCAGTGTGCTGAATTCTGGTCACTTCCTGTTGTCAACCTGTGCCCACCAAGTTCAGACTTCCCTAAATGCAATGTGAGAATAAAGTGTTGCTGTAAAACAGCCCCATCCCGATCTAATCAATAAAAGACTTGGCAGCTCAAAAATTAAAAGGGAACTCTCTCAGTGATAAATGGATTGCATTGCACTGTGATATTAGTAACAAATCCATGGACATGTTTGTGATATATTCACAGAGCACAAGCAGGTAGGCAGCTCTCTCGGAAGTCTCCGGAATCTGCTGCTTCTGTTTAATTATTAACTCTGTCGTTGCAGTACACAATATGTCCACATCCACAGTGTGGCGCGACAGACATTACAATGTTCATATGAACTGATCTGTCGACTATTTTAACAATGCCATTAACCATTTAAAATAAATGAGTTAAAATCTTTATTAACATAGAAATGATGTGCCTCCATCACATTCTGATTTTGAACAGCACAATTTCAGGCCAAAGGTGTTTAAATAAACTTTGTTTGTGGAGAAAGAAGGAGAAAGACTTGCATTTATATAGTGCCTTTCATGACCACCGGACATCTTGAAGTGCATTTACAGCCAATGAAATACTTTTGTAGTGTAATCAACGTTGTAATGTGGAAAACGCGGCAACCAATTTGCGCACAGCAAGCTCCCTCAAGCAGCAATGTGATAATGACCAGATAATGGGGCCGAAATTCAGCTCCCAAAAAGGCCACTTACCGCCAGAAAGTGGCGGTCAAGCGGCGGAGTCGAGCGGCCGCTGACCTCTGGTCCAATTGCCGCTGCCAGCAAAATTCAGCTTGGGGATTTTTCCGGCCATCCCCACTTCCGCCCCACTGTTGTCGACCGTCCTACGTGCATCATCAAAGGGCGCACTGCCGATCTCCCGCACCTCCATCACACCTCCCGCGGAATCTAGCTCCAAAAATCATTAACCCGCCGCGTGGTGCTCCTGACAGCTTTGTCTGTCGGTGCACCCGTGAGCCACGGCAGCGCGGTGGCCCTTCACGGGGAGGGCGCACTGCTGCGGCCGCCATGTTTTTTTTCTGTCGGCCGACTGCCAGGTCGGGTCGCCAATTATGCCCTCGGGTTCGGCCGGGCCGCCAACAGGCAGCCTGGCACCAGACCACTGGCCCGGCCAAAAACCCTCCCTGGTGGCCCAGTGGACCAAAGGCACTCCCCTTTAAGTGAAGGAGCGAGCGTGGCGACGCACACGCGTCGTGATGTCATCTCCGCTCCGCTGCTGACTGACAGTGACGGAGACTCCGCCCCTCTACAGCACTTAGCACACCACTTCCGCCCCCGTTATGACCGACTTCCGTTCCGCTTCAAAAAAAACGACAAAGAGCTGAATTTACCGAAAGAGGCGACCTCATCCAACATGGCGGAAAAAAAACAGTTCAGCAGTGGAAGGTGCGACGCGGTTTGGGCGGAGGTAAATTTCGGGCCCAATCTGTTTCTTTCTCTCTACACAACATCGCAGCGAGGGTCAGATTGGAGCACTTCCCCATCTTGACAACCAATGTCAGCACCACATGTGACCAGATGGGGCACAGCAGTTTGAGGTAAACTCCCACTCGCCTGTTGTAATTTGGTGACAGAGCTATGGGAAGGCCAGAAAAGCAGCAGAACCATCTTCCTGCTGTCTTTCTGGGTTTCTGCGGTTCTTCAACAACAACAACACCAACTTGTATTTATATAGCACCTTTAAGTTAGTAAGGTCGGGGCCGCCACGCTGCCCATGGCCGCCGCCCGCCTCTCCTTTTATGGCCCCGACCTGCCGCTGATGGTCTCTCGCAGGTCGGGGCTGCCACGCCGCGCAAGAGACCATCAGCGGCAGGTCGGGGCCATAAGGGGAACGGCGAGCGACGGCCCCTGGACAGCGAGGCAGCGTACCACGGCAAGGTACAGCGCGAGCTGGTGCAGGAGGGCGACGGCAGCGAAGAGTGACCTCATCTAGGTCCAGGTCGGTGATTGGAGCGTGGGCAGGTACAGCAGGAGCGGCGAGGTCGGGGCGAAGGAGCGGCGAGAGATTGCAGAGGGACGTGATCGAGGCCCAGGAGAGGCATTGAGTTCGGGGCCCAGAAGAGGCGAGGGGCCCAGGGGGCAGCGCGGGGCCCAGCCCACACTGTGTGATATGTGTGCGCACTAGGCCCGTGCAGCAGAGCTGGTCTCCAGTCGGCCTGGTTAACCCTTGCCACTGGACCAAGACCTAGCTCTGTCAAGCCCCGTGTGGTGGCTGGTGTGCAACGGCCACCTCACGTTAAAAAAAATCCACGCACAGGCATCTTCCACCCTTCAGGGTGTAGTTCGGGATCCGGAATATTAGGTCCTTCATTGAAACACCTGTGAACTCATCCCTTTTTTGATGTGGAAGCAAGTCATCCTCATTTCGAGGGACTGCCTATGAATTGAAATGAATGAATGAATGAATGTAGTAAACTGCCCCAGGGCGCTTCCTACACAGGAGGACAAGCAGGAGAACCCTGTATTGTCCCCCAACAATGAGCCTGAGCAAAGTACTGAAGAATGCCCCTGCCTGTGGCACTGTGACATTTTTTAATTTCTCACAACAATGATCCTGTGTCTTTACCAATTAGTGCTGAATGAAGGCGCTGCATTGAGGTGTTCAAACCTATTTCCCTTTATATCCAGCAGACAAAAGATATTTTTACCCTTATCAGTCTGGGCTGGCTTGGATTTGAATCGCAGAGATGAAAGGCCAGTGTCCAGTTCGGCTGCAGTTTCTGCATTTGACTGTTATTCCCATAGATGCAGGATAATAGATAACAAAGGCGGCTTTAGATGTTATCTCAATCCCTCAGTAAATTACTGCCTTTAGCACACAACCCTAAATGGGATATTCTTTCAAAGTTTACACAGCACATAGGCTGCAGTGAGTTGCAAGTCACTAAAAGGTCAGGTGATTTTATAAACTGCTGGTTTATCAATGGCACCTGATCCCCCACGCTGCCATTTCTTATTCCTTTTGAATTTTATTCCCGGTTCCCTTGAAAGTGCAGGATGTACAATCCATAGGTGTGTTGTGTCCGAGAGCATCTTGTATAAAAAGCCATTCTTTATATGGGGGCCGATACACTATGGGGGGAATTTTATTCTCAATGAACAGGGGAGTTGGGGTCAGTTGGAAATTAATGCATTAATAAACTGAATCCCAACTCCCACCTGCCCACTTCCGATTTTAACTGAGGCGGAATGGCGATGGTGGAGCGGGGGTTGCGGGGGGGGGGGGGGGGTGGGGGGGGGGTGGTGGGGGCCAGGCAGCCAGCCAATCCGCTCCCAGGGGGCAGGTCGCCCATTCAAATATTATAATGAGGCTGGTGTGCTGCAGGTTTAACCACCATTTTAAATTTAACTGTGACAGTCTGGGTTTCACAGGACTCGGGAAACCCAACAGCTAATCGAAAGTGAAGACTGCTGGATCCAGAGGGTCAGTGTCTTCATACTTCCCTCCTGGACCCCACCCCTCCATGATACAAGCCCCCCCCCCCCCACGGGGCCCCCCAGACCCATCCTCCCCCCAGGCCTCTGATAGCCGTCCAGCCCTCCTCCCCTCTCCCCACGAGGTCTCCAATCATCCTCCAGCCTCCCCAGATGTTCTCTCCCTCCACCCCCAAACCCCCCCACCCCCGGCAATCATCCTCTGACCTCACCCCGATGTTCTCTCCCTCCACTCCCGATCCGAATCCGGCCCCCCTGATATTATCTCCCTCCTCCACCAGCCCCCCAATGCTCGAGTCCAGTCCCCGACTAACCTCCGGGCAACCACTCGAACTCTCCCTCCCTCCACTCTGCGGTCCAGTGCAGACGGAGCGGCTGGCTAGCTGTGGCTGAGAAACATGAAGCTTCCCATGCAAATCAGGCTCTGCCATTGAACTCATCAGGACCTGTGGGAAACATGTTTGCCCAGGTTTCCCAACTGCTTCTGAACCACCTCCTCCCAATTAAAGTTCCGGCCTATGCATTGGCCGGCTATTCACCCATGAGGACTTCATAAAAAAGATAAATATATCCTGCTCTTACCCAACACCTACACATTCACATGTAGATTCTCCAGCAGAGCCATTGAGTAGTGACCAAGAGCAGGAATCCAGGCTGATTTCCCCATAACCCCAGCTCATTATGTTAATAAAGGATTAGACCTGTTATTGGGTTAGTACTGCATCAGGTAATTCCTTTACCCACTGACGAATTAATTCTAAATGAGATGAATAATCTTCATTAATGATTGTAGCATGAGAACAGTCTATACATTGGGCAGCAATTGGTATGGGTGATGCCAATGGAGGGTATTCACTGCAAATTCATCAAGTGATAATCAAGTGATGCACTGGTCAGCAGATAATACTCAGAAGTAATTTGGTGCAATGCAACATCTAGCACCAATTCCTGAAAATTTAGCACATGTGGTGTGATTTGCTGACTGAGCACAATGAGGCTATCCTGGGTTGGTTCATTCTAACCGAGCCGATTGTAGCCTGAACATCTCCAACAATGGCTCTTTCCGCCGCTGCACCATTCCCTTTGGAGTTCCCGATTGGACTTGATCCCCTCCTCTTCCTCATCCTACACGCTGCCCATCCACAGACCGAGGATTAGCTGACAACACCCAGCTCCATCTCCTCTCGACTACCTTTGCTGCTTCTGTTGACCAGACTCTCTCATCGCCGAGAGCATGCAGAAACCAAGCGCAGGCAGCGGAAAGAGCGTGGGGCAAACCTGTCCCACCCACCCCTTACCCTCAACGACTATCTGTCCCACCTGTGACAGAGACTGTGGCTCTCGTATTGGACTGTTCAGCCACCTAAGGAGTCATTTTTAGAGAGGAAGCAAGTCTTCCTCGATTCCGAGGGACTGCCTATGATGATGATGCTTGTCTGTCTTGAATGAGCCATCATTTCCTCCAGTTAAATGTTGGGACGACGCACACCATCATCTTCAGACCCCACCACAAATTCTATTCTTGCCGCCGATTCTGACCCCAAGGTCTGACTCCATAATCCTCCATCACAAAGAGCGGCTAGTTCCACCTCCGCTCCTGCCTCAGTCCATCTGCTGCTGAAGCACTCATCCATGCCTTTGTTACCTCAAGACTTCCAATGCTCCCTTGAAGAGCCTTCCATCCTCCACCCTCTATAAAATGCAGCTCAATTAAAACTCTGCTGCCCATATCCAATGCCACATCAAGTCCCTCTCACCTCTCACCCCTGTTCTCACTGACCTAAAATTCTCATCTTTATGTATATCATCATCATAGGCAGTCCCTCGGAATCGAGGAAGACTTGCCTCCATTCTTAAAATGAGTCCTTAGGTGGCTGAACAGTCCAATATGAGAACCACAGTCCCTGTCACAGGTGGGGCAGACAGTCGTTGAGGGTAAGGGTGGGTGGGACTGGTTTGCTGTATACTCTTTCCGCTGCCTGCGCTTGATTTCTGCATGCTCTCGGCGACGAGACTCGAGGTGCTCAGCGCCCTCCCGGATGCTCTTCCTCCACTTAGGGCGATCTTTGGCCAGGGACTCCCAGGTGTCAGTGGGGATGTTGCACTTTATCAGGGAGGCTTTGAGGGTGTCCTTGTAACGTTTCCTCTGCCCACCTTTGGCTCGTTTGCCGTGAAGGAGTTTCGAGCAGAGTGCTTGCTTTGGGAGTCTCGTGTCTGGCATGCGGGCATTGTGGCCTGCCCAGAGGAGCTGATCAAGTGCGGTCAGTGCTTCAATGCTGGGGATGTTGGCCCGGCCGAGGACGCTAACGTTGGTGCGTCTGTCCTCCCAGGGGATTTGCAGGATCTTGCGGAGACATTGTTGGTGGTATTTCTCTTCGTGATTTCGGCCCTCTCTGTAACCTCCTCCAGCCCTAGAACCTCCCAGCTCCCCCACTCTTGTGCATTCTCTTTCTCTTTACACAGCACTGGTGGCCATGCCTTCAGCCACCTAGGGGCCCACTCTGGAATTCTATCTGTAAACCCCTCTACCACTTCACCTCCAAGACCCTCCTTAAAACCCACCTCCCTAAAGCCCCTTGGGGATTTATTCTATGTTAAAGGGACTCGGGATGGGCAATAAATACCAGCCTTTCCAGCGACGTCCTCATTCTGAGAATGAATAAAATATCTATAAATATGTTTTGTGTTGCTGGTCTAGTTATTACCGTGGCTTTACATGTAAATTATGGAGGCAGTGCAAGTTCTGGCTCCTGCGTGGATCCTAATAATAATAAAACACTTCCCCAATAATCCAGTCAGATTATCATGTATAAAGAAAAGAAAAATTGAGCCATGGATTAAAATGTTCTCTTTCATGCCTGTGTTAACCAGAAAGAAGAGATGGAAACGATTATGGGCTCAGCAGGCCAATGTGTGAGTTATTGTCACACAAGGAGATTTTCTACATTGATAAGAATGTAGCTGCTGAACACAGACATGCGCTATTAAACTTCACTTCTGCAGAACAGAAATTCAGCACTTGATGGATGTCAAGCAACCTTGCTTGATCAGTCGAAGGCATATTGGCACACAGCACCCTCTCTTGGTTGTTGTGCAAAATTCAAATTGTGGTCACCATAACCAGTGTAAAAAGGAGCAACGTGTGGCGGTCCCGGAACAAGACCATCAGCAGGCCGGGGCCATTAGAGGGAGCAGCGTGCGGCGGCCTACCACTGCAGGGAGCAGCGCGTGCTGCTGCAGGAGGGCGACGGCTGACTGCAGTGCGGGCAGGTACAGTGGGAGCGGCGAGGTCGGGGCGAAGGAGCGGCACCCCACACTGCGATATGTGTGCGCAATAGGTCCGTGCAGCAGAGCTGCTCTCCAGTCGTCTCGGTTAACCTTTGCCACTGGACCAAGACCTAGCTCTGTCGAGCCCGTGTGGTGGCTGATGTGCAACGGCCACCCCACGTTAAAAAAAATCCACGCACAGGTATCTTCCACCCGTCAGGATGTAGGTCGGGATCCGGAATATTAGGTCCTTCTTTGAAACACCTGTGAACTCATCCCTTTTCGGCGTGGAAGCAAGTCATCTTCGTTTCGAGGGACTGCCTATGATGATGATATTAAAAGGAAGACTAGCATTTATATAAGCACCATTCACAACTTCAGGATGTCCCAAAGCGCTTTACCTTTGAAGTGCAGTTACTGTTGTAACGCAACAGCCAATCTGCACACATCAAGGACCCACAAACAGCATTGTGATAATCACTAGATAATCTGATATAGTGATGTTACTTGAGGGATAAATATTGGCCAGGATATCGGGGAGAACTCCCCTGTTCTTCTTTGAAATAATGCCTTGGTGTTTTTTACATCCACCTGAGAGGGCAGATGGGGCCTCGGTTTAACATCTCATCTGTAAGACATTAAGTTTTTGTATTGAGAAACCCGAGTAAAGAGCCAGTGATACATCGAGTCTACAGCACAGAAACAGGCCATTCGGTCCAACTAGTCAATGGTGGCATTAATCACAGGTGCCTAACATGGACCCCAACACAACTGAAAAGAATAGGAGAGAAGACAAATTAAAAATAAGGAATATTGTTAGGTGACATGAAACTTGGGATTCGTGGACCTGGGACATGACAGTGGTAGTGTTACAAGCTGGCTAACTAAAATGCCGAGATTGGAACATTATCCACAGAAAAATGTATCTCCTTATACCCAACCAGTGTCTTGTGGACCAACAGCGGTCAGAGCAGGGTGAGGTAAATAATTGTGGCGAGCAGTATATAAAGGTCAGAAAACTGGATTTAAAAAAGAATTAAAATTAAGGTAGAAGTATTTTCTAAGAGGGGCAGTAGCGTGCTACCCAATCTTTGCCCATTAATGTTCTCCAACGTGTCTTGGTAAGCCATTCAGTTGTAAAACATCTGCCTCTGGGCCACCCAAAATTGCACCGGCTTGAATCTGATGTGCTGCTGGTCTGGGGCGGGCCTTGTCAGTTGTATTTCAGTGAAGCCGGGCCCTCAGAATTGCACAGATCTCCCGCTGTACCTCCCGCATGGCTCGCCCACACATTCCGCGAAAATGACAAAATATCACATCAGTAAATTGGTCGATGCGGAAATTGCTGCCGCACTTAGGCTATGTCCGTACCTGGTCAGAAACCACAATTTAGGTCCCAGACCACTTGCGAGCAGCGAGTATATTAAAGAGTAACAGGAACTTGTTACAAGACAGTTTCAGATCTCCTGACTCAGACGACAGATAATTATCTCCAACTTTGATCTTCCGGTTTATAATGTCAACTGAATTACTTTAAGCAACACTATTCATAACATGTTCCTGCCTGTGTGTTATTCTGTTTAACGCTCATCATCATCATCATAGGCTGTCCCTCGGAATCGAGGAAGACTTGCTTTCACTCTTAAAATGAGTCCTTAGTTGGCTGAACAGTCGAATACGAGAACCACAGTCCATGTCACAGGTGGGGCAGATAGTCGTTGAGGGAGGGGTGGGTGGGACTGGTTTGCCACACGCTCTTTCCGCTGCCTGCGCGTGATTTCTGCATGCTCTCGGCGATGAGACCCGAGGTGCTCAGCGCCCTCCCGGATGCATTTCCTCCACTTAGGGTGGTCTTTGGCCAGGGACCCTCAGGTGTCAGTGGGGATGTTGCACTTTATTAGGGAAGCTTTGAGAGTGTCCCTTGTAATGTTTCCTCTGATCACCTTTGGCTCGTTTGCCGTGAAGGAGTTCTGAGTAGATGCTACAGGACATGATGACTCCTGTGCTGTGAGGGTCAGGTGGCAGAGTGGCCAGGGTTAAATAGTGGAGTTGTGAGGATACTCGAACATTCTGCTGTTTGCCTTTGGAACTAGGGAATATGTATGAGGCACTTTTCCTCAGGAAACTAAGGATCTAAGGGGTGAAATTAAACATCAGCATGGGGCGTATAGCAAGCAGTACTGGATCTGATGCCTGTTACACACATCGGGTGGGATGTATAGCGGGCCTCCAATCCGCTACTGCCCATGTTGCAGCCTCGCCAAAGTTGGATTTCACACCAGTAACGTTCCTGATAGAGTACACGGTAAATGGTCTGTGGAAGGAAATAGCTTAATGGGCCAAATTTATTCGGTGCCTTGCTTTAATTTGTGTCTTGACCAGAAGTTAGATATGACAAACAACTCCTCTAATGAAGCTGAGGATAAGTGGCCTGTAAGTTGTGCAGTCTATCCGGCATGCTGAGATATTCATCAAACTTCCGAGATGACTTCGGCACATGACTGGCGAACAATTATTTTGTGTCACATATGAAAACTGAAAGGAGGAGATAGTTTATTGCTGACTTATATCCTGCTGACATGCAGGAGATAGTCAAGTGGCATGTTTCCTTATCATCATCGCAATTCAGGGCGAACAAGTTTGGAATTTGGTCGGGCTCTTGTACCTAATGCGATCTGTAGCATGTCTCAGTTCACAAAGCTAACGAAATGACAGCTTACACTTACTGCTTCCTGCAGGCTAAGTGCTTGCGTTGCTATATAAATGAGAACTTACTCTTTAACAGCTCAACAGTTTGAAGATGCTGCCTAACTCATTTATAGACCTGGAACAGATAAGTGTGTGTCCTTGTATGAAATGGCTGATGTCTGGTGGGGGGGTGGCGGGGCGGGGCGGGGGGGGGATGTGGTGGGCCGGGGGGGGGGGTGGGGATGTGGGGCGGGAGAACTACCATTCAACCTCAGGAGGGGAGTATCGGCTGAGCAATCCACAAAAATAACGAGACTTACCGGTTGGCTTCTTTTCGGTTAGAACATCAGCTGGTGCAGGAGGATGACGGCAGCAAAGAGTGACGTCACCAAGATCCAGGGTCGGTGATTGGTGCGCGGGCAGATACAGCAGGAGCGGCGAGGTCGGGGCGAAGGAGCGGCGAGAGATTGTAGAGGGATGTGACCGGGACCCGGGAGAGGCACGAGTTCGGGGCCAGAAGACGCGAGGGCTCAGGGGCAGCACGGGCCCAGCCCACACTGCGATATGTGCGCGCACTAGGTCCATGCAGCAGAGCTGGTCTCCAGTCGTCTTGGTTAATCCTTGCCACTGGACCAAGACCTAGCTCTGTCAAGCCCGTGTGGTGGCTGGTGTGCAACGGCCACCACATGTTAAAAAAATCTACACACAGGCATCTTCCACCCTTCAGGATGTAGTTCGGGATCTGGAATATTAGGTCCTTCATTGAAACACCTGTAAACTCATCCTTTTTTGGTGTGGAAGCAAGTCATCCTCGATACGAGGGACTGCCCATGATGATGAGAATGCCAGCCGACTTGGAATGGAATGTGCGTGGTTTACCTTTGCCCCATACCTACCTAAAATAGCAACCAGGATCCTGTATACATCATAGGACCCCGGTTTGCATTTTAAATGGGCCTACCCCTTGACCCAGGGGGGCACCCTGGCCATCCAGTAGTAGGCCCTAGAGAAGCGACAGCAGGAAGGGAGCATTCTGTCTTCCCCATCCATTTCTGTCAGACAGGAGGCCTCAAAATCCCCCCCCCCCGCCCCTTATTTTGACAAGGAGGCCATCACTACAGGAAGGCCTCCAATGTGTGATGCTGGAGGCATTTTGCATTTGTTACTGATTCTTCCTTACTACACAGTATAAATGCACACGAGGCCCATGCTTGAGAGAAGGTCAGTCTGTGACCTGTCCTTTATTCCTTAGCACTCAAGTGCTGGAAGTGGGTGGAGCTTCCCCTTTTATACCTGAAGGTCCAGGTTAGGAGTGTCTCCCACCTAGTGGTCATTGTTCTCACAGTGTACAACTTAGATCAGATTATACATGGGTTACAATGCTGGTTGAATACATGACATCACCTCCCCCCCCAAAGTTTTATTGGGATCACAGGTTGAGTCTCTCTGGTGGTTTACGCTCCCTTGTAGAGCGCCTGAGTTGGGACTCCGGTTGTTGGGCACTGGCCTGAGTGTCTGCTGTTTGCGGTGCCTCAGGCCTGTCCGGACTGCCCACAGTGACTGAGCTCTCGTCCCTTTGGTTCCGGTGTTCGGTCACCTGTGGTGGAGTAAACTCTACATCGTGTTCTTCCTCTGCTTCTTTTATGGGGTTGCTGAACCTCCTTTTTGTTTGATCCACGTGTTTGCGGCAGATTTGTCCATTGGTAAGTTTAACTACCAGAATCCTATTTCCCTCTTTGGCAATCACAGTGCCTGCGAGCCATTTGGGCCCTGCAGCGTAGCTGAGGACAAAAACAGGATCATTTACATCAATACATCGCGCCCTCCCATTCCTGTCATGGTAGTGATATTGTGACTGGCACCTGCTCTCGATAATTTCTTTCATGGTGGGGTGTATAAGGGATAGCCGGGTTTTGAGCGTCCTTTTCATTAGCAGCTCTGCGGGTGGAACCCCTGTGAGCAAGTGTGGTCGGGATCTATAGGCCAACATGAGGCGTGATAAGCGGGTTTCTAGGGAACCCCCTTGGATTCTGAGCATCCCCTGTTTGATTATCTGCACTGCTCGTTCTGCCTGGCCGTTTGAGGCCGGCTTGAACGGTGCCGTTCTGACATGGTTAATTCCATTGCCTGCCATGAAGTCCTGGAATTCAGTGCTTGTGAAGCACGGGCCATTGTCGCTGACCAAGACGTCCGGTAGACCGTGGGTGGCGAACATTGCCCGTAGACTTTCTACCGTGGCAGAGGCTGTGCTTGAATTTAAAATGACACACTCGATTCATTTGGAGTAGGCGTCTACTAAAACCAAAAACATTTTTCCCATGAAAGGATCTGTGTAGTCCACATGGATGCGTGACCAAGGTTTGGCGGTCCATGGCCAGGGGCTAAGGGGGGCTTCCCTGGGCGCATTGCCCAGCTGGGCACACGTGTTGCACCTGCGAACACAAAGTTCCAGATCTGCGTCTATCCCTGGCCACCAAATGTGTGACCTGGCAATTGCCTTCATCATGACAATGCCCGGGTGCTCATTGTGGAGTTCTCTGATGAACACCTCTCTGCCCATCTGGGGCATGACTACGCGGTTTCCCCACAGTAGGCAATCGGCCTGAATCGAGAGTTCATCCCTGCGCATGTGAAATGGTTTCAATTCCTCAGGGCATGCCCTGTACGTGGCTGCCCAGTCCCCATTTAGGACACATTTCTTGACTAGTGACAATAGCGGATCTCTATTTGTCCAGACTTTAATCTGATGGGCTGTCACGGGTGAGCCTTCGCTTCCGAAAGCTTCAATAGCCATGACCATCTCAGCAGCATGCTCGGTAGCCCCCTCAGTGGTGGCTAGTGGGAGCCTGCTGAGTGCACCGGCGCAGTTTTCGGTGCCCGGTCTGTGCCGAATTGTGTAATTATAGGCGGCTAACGTGAGTGCCCACCTCTGTATGCGGGCCGATGCGTTTGCATTTATGGCTTTGGTGTCGGCCAAAAGGGACGTTAGGGGTTTGTGATCTGTCTCCAGCTCAAATTTCCTGCCAAACAGGTGCTGCTGCATTTTCTTTACAGCATATACACATGCGAGCGCCTCCTTTTCTACCATCCCGTAACCCCTTTCTGCCTGGGACAGACTCCTGGAGGCATAAGCTACCGGCTGTAACTGACCCTTGACATTGACATGCAACACACACCCGACACCATAGGACGACGCATCGCACGTTAACACAAGTTTCTTACATGGGTCGTATAGTGTTAACAGAGTGTTGGAACATAACAAATTGTGTGCTCTATTAAAAGCCCTTTCCTGGCTGTCCCCCCAGACCCATTCACGACCTTTGCATAGGATCACGTGTAGCGGCTCTAGCAGTGTGCTCAATTTGGGAAGAAAGTTACCAAAATAGTTCAGGAGCCCCAGGAACGAACGCAGCTCCGTCGTGTTACGGGGTCTGGGTGCTCTCTGGATCGCTTCCGTCTTGGACGCAGTAGGGCTGATCCCGTCTGCTGTTTCAGTGGCAGCCCTACCCGGTCCAGTCTGCGTAGCACCTCCTCCAGGTTGTGGAGGTGTTCTTCAGTATCGTAACCCGTGATGAGGATGTCGTCCTGAAAAACCACCGTCCCTGGAATCGACTTGAGGAGGCTTTCCATATTTCGTTGGAAGATCGCGGCGGCTGAGCGAATCCTGAACGGACATCTGTTGCACTCAAACAACCCCTTGTGTGTCGTGATGGGGATCAGCTTCTTCAACTCACTCGCCAGCTCCTGGGTCATGTAAGCTGAGGTCAGGTCCAATTTTGAAAAAAGTTTGCCACCGGATAGCGTCGCAAAGAGGTCCTCCGCTCTCGGTAGCGGGTACTGGTCTTGGAGTGACACCCGATTGATGGTGGCCTTGTAATCACCACATATCCTGACCGACCCATCCGCCTTGAGCACCGGCACGATCGGGCTCACCCAGTCACTGAATTTGACTGGCAAGATGATGCCTTCCCTCAGCAGGCGGTCCAATTCGCCTTCTATCTTTTCCCGCATCACATATGGCACCGCTCTGGCCTTATGATGTACTGGCCTGGCGTCCGGGTTTATGTGAATCACTACCTTCGCCCCCATGAAAGTGCCGGGTTGAAATAATGAGTCAAATTTGTCCAGGATCAGTGAGCATGATACTCGCTCCACAGAGGAAATTGCATTGACATCGCCCCATTTCCAGTTCATGACAGCAAGCCAACTCCTCCCCAGTAGTGCGGGACCATCCCTGGGACAATCCAGAGTGGCAACCTGTTCTCCGAATTTTTGTGGGTCACGACTACCATGGCGCTGCCTAGCACCGGAATGATCTGCTTTGTGTAAGTTCGTAGCTGTGCGTCAATCGGCGATAATTGTGGTCTCCTGGCCTTGGACGCCCACAACTTTTCGAACTGTTGATACCCATCAGGGACTGGCTGGCCCCCGTGTCTAGCTCCATTGATACTGGGATGCCATTGAGGAGCACTTTCATCATTATTGGTGGCGTCCTGTGTATGAACTGTATACGTGCTCCACATGAACTCGCTGAACTTCAGCTTCCAGCGATTTCCCCCAGCGTTCACTTCTGCAATTTCTGCAGGTATTTTGCTCATCTCTGCAAACTCCGGCTGAGTGTGTGCCTCCATGCCTCCAACATGAGCTGTTGTTTGAAACAAAAAGTCCCTTGCCAGTCGATCGTCCCTGACTGCCACTGTGACTGTCCTTGAATGTGCCATTAACAGGTGTTGATGGCCCCATTACTGGCCGCATTGTCCCTTGCAATGGCGTGAATCGCCGTTCAGCTTGCCATTGTCTCTGTTGAACTCCCCCTCTGGGTTCAATTACATGTTGGGGCATGCCTGACTGCCCTTGTCTGCCTGGAGAACTGTGTGCTGCTTTAACAATGTTGAATCTCTGTCCCAACCATTCCTTAACACAGTACCTCTCGTCTGTTCTGCTAGTGGCCATGCTCGCGTGGTTTAAATCCCAGTTTCTCGTAGCCATTGATACGTCCTTACTATACAGTATAAATGCACACAAGGCCCATGCTTGAGAGAAGGTCAGTCTGTGACCTGTCCTTTATTCCTTAGCACTCAAGTGATGAAGGTGGGTGGAGCTTTCCCTTTTATACCTGAAGGTCCAGGTTTGGAGTGTCTCCCACCTAGTGGTCATTGTCCTCACAGTGTACAACTTAGGTCAGATTATACATGGCTTACAATGCTGGTTGAATACATGACAGATGGTGTCTATTTGAGCACAGGGAGCACCGTTATGTGCAATGTGCAGTACAGTTGCTGAAGCAAAAAAAAGTCTAGTAATCTCTTCAGCCTCACACAATTGTGAAGAACTCAACCACCTTACGCCATTCATACACTGCGCACAGAAATCGCCATGGTCCCGGCCCGCAAGACCATCAGCAGGCCGGGGCCATTAGAGGGAGCAGAGTGCGGCGGTATACCACTGCAGGGAGCAGCGCGTGCTGCTGCAGGAGGGCGACGGCTGATTGCAGTGCGGGCAGATACAGCGGGAGCGGCGCGGTCGGGGCGAAGGAGCGGCGAGAGTTCGTAGACGGATGTGATAGGGGTTCAGGAGAGGCCTTTCTTTTTTCTTTGGGACTTGATTTTGAATCCACCACAGACTGATGTGAAGAATGTCGACCTTGTCTGCTAGTTGTAAATGGGGCAGTCTCAAAAAGTTCTTAATGAGTCCACAACATAAAACTGAATATTAACTGGCACAAGGAGAGCAGATAGGAAAGGCTGATGTGGGAAATGGAAATGTCACACTCGCACACAATGGGCAGTCTTCGGAGCTGGGACTGAACAGTGCAGAGGAAGCTTCAGTCTGCTTTTAACACTTCACTATCTCTTCTGATCTTACAACATCTCCATTGCTGAAGTCACCTCAAGATGCTCGGTGTCTTTTTGCATGCCAAACATTTTCCCCCTCAAGAGCTTTTAGTAGACAGTTGAATCCAGTCATGACTTCAATACTGCTCCTATATGGGAGGAGGCTCTTCCAACATCTTCATTGCACTCCTGGACAAGGTACAAGAAAACGCTCATCATGAGATATATTATCTCTCTCTCACTTCTACTTTCCAATCCCTCTCTTTCTCCCTCCTTCTTGGAATTGCCTTATTTTTCACTGTTATTGAGACTGCCCCGGCCATTCCATCTCTGAATTATGCTCCCTTTTCCCTCCTAAACTGCAACACACTCCCTTGCACACTCTTCCCCCCTCTCTCCTCCCCCTGCCCTCCCTGTATGTGTCCAGTCCAGAGGGTAGGTAAATGACTTGATCCCTGACAATTTTTTTGTCGAGGGAAATGCTAGGATGTATCTCTGAACTAGCCTGGCATGAATCAATCCATAATTTCTTGTCAGGAAGACAGTAAATGTTGGGGCTCATGGTCTACAGGGCTGTAATAATACCCAGCCTCCTGTATGGCTCAGAGACATGGACCATGTACAGTAGTCACCTCAAGTCGCTGGAGAAATAGCACCAACGATGTCTCCGCAAGATCCTACAAATCCCTGGGGACGACAGATGCACCAACATTAGCGTCCTCGACCAGGCCAACATTGACCACACTTGATCAGCTCCGCTGGGCAGGCCACATTGTCCGCATGCCAGACACGAGACACCCAAAGCAAGCGCTCTACTTGGAACTCTATTCACGGCAAACGAGCCAAAGGTGGGCAGGGGAAACGTTCCAAGGACACCCTCAAAGCCTCCCTGAAAAAGTGCGACATCCCCACTAACACCTGGGAGTCCCTGGCCAAAAATCGTACCTAAGTGGAGGAAGTGCATCCGGGAGGGCGCTGAGCACCTTGAGTCTCATCGCCGAGAGCATGCAGAAATCAAGCGCAGGCAGCGGAAAGAGCGTGCGGTAAACCTGTCCCACCCACCCCTTCCCTCAACAACTATCTGTCCCACCTGTGACAGGGACAGTGGTTCTCGTATTGGACTGTTCAGCCACCTAAAGACTCATTTTAAGAGTGGAAGCAAGTCTTCCTCGATTTCGAGGGACTGCCGATGATGATGATGAACCGTGGGACCTCTCCTATAAGACAGATTGAAAATTAGAGAATAAGTCACACACAATGTAGCCAGAGGGCCTGGAAGCAGGCTTCTTGTCTGCCTTGATAGGCCAGTGTAATTTGGGTGGACCTGTAAAATGGGAGCAGCAAGAATTCTATTGCTCTATTTATTTGTTCCGGAGGATGTGAGCGCCGCTGGTAAGGCCAGCATTTATTGCCCGTTCCTAATTGCTTTTAGAAGGTGATGGTGAGCCGCCTTCTTGAACCGCTGCTACACATCAGTCACGAGGACTCAAGGAGTAGCAGAAAAGAAATGGAAACAACATATTTACAAAGGATATTTAATTTTCCAGTATTTGCTGAATTAAAATAGTGCTGGATATAGAACATTGAAACATAGAAACATAGAAATTTACAGCGCAGAAGGAGGCCATTTCAGCCCATCGTGTCCGCGCCGGCCGACAAAGAGCCACACGGCCCTCGGTCAGCAGCCCTGAAGGTTACATATAAACCTATAAACAATGACGGAAAGGCAAAGAGCACCCAGCCCAACCAGTCCGCCCCACACAACTGTGACACCCCTTACACTGAAACATTCAACACTCCCCCCCCAACCGGAGCCATGTGATCTCCTGGGAGAGGCAAAAACCAGATAAAAACCCAGGCCAATTTAGGGAGAAAAAATAATCTGGGATTGCATGGGGAAGGCAGCTGGTAGCACTACACTGCCATTTTAACTCCAGTTCCCACCGGGCGAGCAGGGTTAAAATTGGTTCTTCTGCTTGTAAAGCCCCAAAGACCACAAGTCTGGAAATTACTAATCTGATTGGTTCATACTGACAACTTTCAATGGCACTGAAAAAAGATGTTTTGTCTTGAGAAAGATGAACAAGCTGTCACGGGGGATTGCACTCTGGTCTTTAGCTTAAAATGATGATGGTTGGCATGTTTGAAGAAAGACAGAGAGCAAAAAACAGAAAGACATCCATCGGGTTCTTTTATCGACAAGAACTCCAACACACCTGATTTGTTGATATTTACTGCGAGCACCATCGGAGCAGGCCGGGGAGCGGAAGGAGCAGCATGGCATCATACCACTCCAGCGAGCAGCACGTGCTGGAGCAGGAGAGCAACGGCAGTGAAAAGGGACGTCATCAAGGTCCAGGTCGGTGATTGGAGCATGGGCAGGTACAGCAGCAGCGGCGAGGTCGGGGCGAAGGAGCGGCGAGAGAATGTAGAGGGACACGATCGGAGCCCAGGAGAGGCGTGAGTTCGGGGCCAAGAAGAGGCGAGGGCCCAGGGGCAGCACGGGCCAGCCCACACTGCAATATGTGTGCGCACTAGGTCAGTGCAGCAGAGCAGGTCTCCAGTCGTCTTGGTTAACCCTTGCCACTGCACCAAGTCCTCAGTCTGTCAAGCCCGTGTGGTGGCTGGTGTGCAATGGCCACCACATGTTAAAAATTCCACGCATAGGCATCTTCCACCCTTCATGATGTAGTTCGAGACCTGGAATTTTTAGGTCCATCATTGAAACACCTGTGAACTAGAGGGACTGCCTATGATGATGATGATTGACTGCACCCTGGTGATCCAGTGTGCCTGGCAACAGACCCAGGAAAATCTCTTCCATCTGGTATCTTAGCACATCTCAGAGTGCTCCACATACTATAAACGACTTTGAAGTGCAATAAGTTATTATATAGCAAACATGAAAAGCCATTTTGACAAGCTCGAACAAATAGCAATAAGACAAATGACTAACTAAACTGTTTTTGTTTGATGATGAATGTGCGCCCTTGTGTCTGTGTTTGTGAATCTTCCTGTGGGAAATGCAGCCCTCTAGAGGATGTCATTATTTCACAGCACATTTGTCAGTGACACACTCAGGTTCTCTCTAATTCCCAGAACCGTTCAGAATAACCAGCAACTGAAAAAACATCTGCAGCTCAATTCCAAAATGTACTGTAATAAACTGCAAAATACATCTATATAGTATTTACTGCACGAGCTCAATTGGCGAGTCATTTGCTTGCTGCTATTTTACTAGAACTAATTTTTCATTGGGCCCTTGCAGACATCAAAACAAGATGTTAATCACATCTAGGCTTACCTCCAGTTTATTACTGAGGAAATGCTGCATTGTCAGCTGGGTTGTCTTGTAGAAAGACGTAAACTGATGCATTTTTTTCCTGCTCCCCCTGATTTACAATGTCACACTAGTACACAATGGACACTTTTCAGTGAAAAGCAAGGAGTAGAAACATAGAAAATAGATGCAGGAGTAGGCCATTCGGCCCTTCGAGCCTGCACCACCATTCAATATGATCATGGCTGATCATGCAACTTCAGTACCCCATTCCTGCTTTCTCGCCATACACCTTGATCCTTTTAGCCGTAAGGGCCACATCTAACTCTCTTTTGAATATATCTAATGAACTGGCCTCAACAACTTTCTGTGGCAAAGAATTCCACATGCTCACAACTCTCTGAGTGAAGAAGTTTCTCCTCATTGTGGTCCTAAATGGCTTACCCTTTATCCTTAGACTGTGACCCCTGGTTCTGGACTTCCCCAACATTGGGAACATTTTTCCTGCATCTAACCTGTCCAATCCCATCAGAATTTTATATGTTTCTATGAGATCCCCTCTCATTCTTCTAAATTCCATTGAATATAAGCCTAGTCGATCCAGTCTTTCTTCATATGTCAGTCCTGTCATCCCGGGAATCAGTCTGGTGAACCTTTGCTGCACTCCCTCAATAGCAAGAATGTCCTTCCTCAGATTAGAAGACCAAAACTGTACACAATATTCAAGGTGTGGCCTCACCAAGGCCCTGTACAACTGTAGTAAGACCACCCTGCTCCTATACTTAAATCCTCTCGCTATGAAGGCCAACATGCTATTTGCCTTCTTCACCGCCTGCTGTACCTGCATGCCAACTTTCAATGACTGATGTACCTTGACACCCAGGTCTCGTTGCACCTCCCCTTTTACTAATCTGTCACCGTTCAGATAATAGTCTGCCTTACTGTTTTTACCAAAGTACTCACACTTTGGTTAATATTTCCCCCTCCACCAATACTACCAATAGGTTCATTGCTCATTCATCCCATGGCTGTGGGATTCTTCAAAATGTCTGCTGTGATTGCCTACATAATGACAGTCATTGCACTTCATGATAATTTATTGTATGTGAAGCACTCAGATGTAATAAGCTGTGAAGCCAGGTCGCTGATTTCAGTGCGGGCAGGCACAGCAGGAGGGGCGAAGGAGCGGCAAGAGTCCGTAGAGGGAAGTGACCGGGGCCCAGGAGAGGCGTGAATCTGGGGCCCAGAAGAGGCAAGGTCCCAGGGGCAGCACGGGCCAGCCCAGAGTGTGATATTTGTGCGCACTCGGTCTGTGCAGCAGAGCTGGTCTCCAGTTAGTCTTGGGTAAACCTTGCCACTGGACCAAGCCCTAGCTCTGTCAAGCCCGTGTGGTGGCTGGTGTGCAACGGCCACCCCACGTTAAAAAAATCCACGCACAGGTATCTTCCACCCTTCACGATGTAGTTTGGGATCTGGAATATCAGGTGTTCTTCATTGAAACACCTGTGAATTCATCCCTTTTTTGGTGTGGAATCAAGTCATCCTCGCTTCGAGGGACTGCCTATGAAGATGATGATGATGTCATAAGGCATGCTGGTACAAACTGGAATTGGAATCTCAGGGAAGCAGAACAATCGTGAAGGAAGAGTTTGAAAGCAATATCCTGATTGTCTCAAAACTGTGCTCAAATTCAATTGAGACTGGTTGGACATGATTGCGGTTGAAATTGTAACATTTTGGTGGAATAGAAAGTTCTCCACTTTAGTTTACGTCTCTGGCACAGATCAGAGTAATTAGCTGTGGTGCAGAGATAGCAATCTCTCCTATGAGTCAGAAGGTTGTGAATTCCAGTCACCCACCAGAGACTTGAGCACGAAATCTAGGCTGACACTCCAACGCTGTGCTGAGAGTGTGCTGCAACGCAGGAGGTGCTGTCTTTCAGATGAGAAGTTAAACCGAGGCCCCTCCACTGCTCTCTCAGGCAAACTCAAAAAATCCCATGAGATGATTTCATAGAACAGCAGGGTAGTTCTCCTTGGTGTCCTGGACAATATTTATCCCTCAATCAAAATCACTAAAACAGTCACTTGGTCTAATTATTACATTGCTGTTTGTGGGGCCGTGCAGTTCGCAAATTGTCTGCTGTGTTTCCTACATTACAATATAACAGTATAAATTAATTGGCTGTAAAACACTTTAGGGCATCAAGAAGTCCTGAAAGGTGCTACATGAATGAAAGTAAGACTGTGGCTCATACAATGGCCCCAAGTTTCGGCCCGCGCCGAAAACGGCGCACATCCGAGCTGGACGCCTGCTCTTTGCGCCTAAAAGTGCGCTAGAAAAAAACTTCGATATTCTCCGGTTCCTCAGAGCTCGATCTCAGCTTGGCGCGGCACGCTCTTCACAGCAGGGGGGGCGGAGCCAAACACTCGCGCCGATTCTGTAAGTAGTGGGGGGCGGGTCCAATTTAAATGAGCCAAAGTGATGCCGGCAACCCTGCGCGTGCGCGTTGGAGCGTGCGCGCACGCGCAGTGTCAAACAAACATTGGGACTCGGCCATTTTTAAAAGGACTCGGCTGCCGGCCAGCCACTGACGCCGCTGCTATCCCATGGCCGAATGGCCTCAGTCCCCTTGGAAAGCTGCGTGCCTCCGGTGTTGATCCTTCGGCTGCCGGCCAGCCACTAACAGAATGAAGGCCTGCCTGCAGCACAGCAGCTCAGCTCGAAGGCTGCTTGCTGCCGCTGTTGGGGCTGCCATCGAGACACTGACGCCACACCCCTGCCTGTCTCCAACATGAAAGGCCTGCCTGAAGCACAGCAGCTCGAAGGCTGCTGCTGTCTCACACAGGTAGGAACATGGTTTATTTAATCTTTTCTTTGCTTATAAATTTTTATTCAGGTTGGATTTATTTGTATAATATTTGTATAAGTATAACTAAGGATTAATTGTAGAATTTAATGACTTCCCTTCACCCCGCCCTCCCCCCCCCCCACCTCGTTCCCTACGCCTAATTTGTAACCTTGGCCTGATTTTCTAAAGTGTAGGCAAGGTTTTTTCGAGCGTACAAAAATCTTCACTTACTCCATTCTAAGTTAGTTTGGAGTAAGTTTTCACTCACGAAACTTTGAAAACAGGCGTAAGTGGCCGGACACGCCCCCTTTTGAAAAAAAAATCTGTTCCAAACTGAAACTGTTCTAACTGACTAGAACTGGAGCAAACTAAATGCCGAGAATTTGAATGTCTAAGATACTCCGTTCTACACCAGTTGCTCCAAAAAATCAGGAGCAACTGAGGCCGAAACTTGGGCCCAATAAGAGCAACTTTTACTGAGCAATAAAAATGAGATTCCGTCTGTAGTAAGGATAACAAAGTGCTTGTGGAATTTATGATTCTTTCGATCAATGTCCTAGTTACAATTTTCCAATTAATTTCAGGTCGTCATCCATTTATTTTTTGTATATTAGATTGCACAATAACAAGAATACAACCAATAACAAGTGTAACAAGGAGAAATAGCTCACCAAATAGTATCATTACAGTTGTACATGGCCTTGGTGAGGCCACACCTTGAATATTGTGCACAGTTTTGGTCTCCTAATCTGAGGAAGGACATTCTTGCTATTGAGGGACTGCAGCGAAGGTTCACCAGACTGATTTCCGGGATGACAGGACTGACATATGAAGAAAGATTGAATCGACTAGGCTTATATTCACTGGAATTTAGAAGAATGAGAGGGGTCTCATAGAAACATATAAAATTCTGACAGGATTGGACAGGTTAGATGCAGGAAGAATGTTCCCGATGTTGGGGAAGTCCAGAACCAGAGGTCACAGTCTAAGGATAAGGGGTAAGCCATTTAGGGCCGTGATGAGGAGAAACTTCTTCACCCAGAGAGTGGTGAACCTGTGGAATTCTCTACCACAGAAAGTAGTTGAGGCCAGTTTGTTAGATATATTCAAAAGGGAGTAAGATGTGGCCCTTAAGGCTAAAGGGATCAGGGGGTATGGAGAGAAAGCAGGAATGGGGTACTGAAGTTGCATGACCAGCCATGATCATATTGAATGGTGGTGCAGGCTCGAAGGGCCGAATGGCCTACTCCTGCACCTATTTTCTATGTTTCTATGTTTCTAATTACAGTGTAGAAAAATAGTGCACTAAAGCCTGAATTGTTAGACACCACCCCGATCCCAATAAAATGCAGTTTTTATTTGGCCTTAAACCATTCCTTGTTGGTCTGTTATGATTGTCATGGTTACAATCTATTGCAATAAGAAAAATAATTAATGGTTTGTTGATAAAGCATACATATGAAATGTACAGCTTCTGAAATGTAGGAAGCCAAGTCATCTTATGGGAGCCACTGTTAAACTATTGAAAGAAAAGTCAATAAAAATGTAAAATTCTAACAAGCCTGTAGAGCCTCTTTTGCTTTAAGAGCTTCCACAGGATCAGAAATTCCATAGCGCCCCATTTGGGGCAATAACTTTTGAAATCTCCAAAAAGTAACGGCAGGTGCTAATCATTTTCTGCTCCTGGGGATTTCAGCTTTAGCGCCCCAAGAGGGACGTGGAGTGCTAAATCGAGCGCTAACCACTTCTCTTAGGGCGCTAAAGTGTGAGAGCAGGGCGGTAGTGGCAGAGTGCTGGACAATGTGGAGTGCAATGCCACCGGCACCAGAGGCTGCTTTCCCTTCCTTAAAGGGAAGGGCCAATGATGGTGGACAGCATACTTCTGTTCAGTTCTGTGTTGCCAGGCGACCTGCGCGACTGCCATTACAGCCCCAAACACTCTCAGAGAGTGGAGGGCTTGGCCATCTCGCAGCAATGAAGCATCGAAAACTTTCAGCAGGCTGGTGCCAATAACAAAGTTTGGCCGACCTGAAAACCACTGCCTTTAATTAGCGCTCCCCAAGCAGCCAACCGAGGTGACAACGCCTCCTCTTCCTGCAGTTGTTGTCGCCCGGCGATACAGTCGGGGGTGGGAGCCAATTTCACATTCGGGGCGGTATCGGGACGCTGCGCACTTTACGATGTCACGATCTGTGACGCGTTAGAGGCCCAGGTGGTAAGTGTTCGCACCAGCGCTAAATGGGCGCTGAAGTTCACGGGCGTCGCAGAACTCACCATGCCGGGATGCTAACCCCTCAGTGCTCTGCACCCCTCCGCCACCCCCAGGGGCTCATGGGAAGCAAAAAGCAGTGCACTAAGGGCATTATTTTGGCTAAACCAGTTTAGTGTTCAAGATTGGAAGCAATTTTCATGGAACAGTGTATGTGGGCTCCTTGCACCCACTTCCACCGAAGGTGTGGAGTGTTCTGGCTGAAGCACAGCAGCACATTGCAGGATGGCTCAGGGACCGAGGGAGAGGGCACACAGGCTCTCGGATGCAGCACAGGAGACCCTCGGGGAGAAGGTCCTCGGGGAGGATGTCATGTATTTAACCATCTTGCAATGACATAGTCATGTAACTGTAACTCACGTACACTGTACCTGTATCCTAGAACTGCACACCCTGACCACAGGGGGTGAACTTGCGGGAGACACTCCTCACCTGGGTTTCCAGGTATAAAAGGGGAGGTCCCACCCAGGGTCAGCACTCCTTGGTCCTGGGAATAAAGGTGAAGGTCACAGAGTGACCGTGTCTGATATATATATATGCCTCGTGTGAGTTTGTAGTAAGGTGCAGGGACACTACAGAGGAGGTTCTGGGGGAGGAGGTCCTGGGAGAGGAGATCCTGGTGGAGGAGGTCCTGGGGAGGAGGTCCTCTGGGAGGAGGTCTTCTGAGAGGAGGTCCTCGGGGAGGAGGTCCTGGTGGAGGAAGTCCTCAGGGAGGAGGTCCTGGTGGAGGTCCTGGGGGAGGAGGTCCTGGTGGAGGAGGTCCTGGTGGAGGAGGGATGTCTTGTGGGGGATGGGGGAGGGGGGTAGGCTGCCTCCTCGGCCTCCTGTCCCTCTCTCCTGCAGCAGCTGATGCTGCTCTGCCTGGCCTCCTGTCTCGCTGCCATTCCTTGTCCAGACCAAGAGGTCCCCGAGCAAGATGACCATGACCAAGCAATCCCTTTCCCCTATAAGGGTGGAGTAGCCCAGCACTTACTCTTTTTAGGTGATGTCCTCAGAGAATTTCTGGAATAAATGTTGCTCGAGGTTTGGTGAAGTCTTGACAAAGCGTCCCAGAAAGTCTCCCGATGTATTTCAGATGCCCTCTTCACAGCTCCGGCAGCAATGAACATGAAATGGTGTGTATAACTTTAAGCAGTGCTTTGAAATCGACATCAATGCCGTGTTCACTCCTGTTCAGCTAGTCGCTGTTAGGAGAGGGCGTTAGTTGAAGCGCTCGCCACTAAATTGTCGTGCAGCCTCTTTAACGAGCGCTAGCAGCCCTCTTAAGTAGCAAGCAGTTGTTTAACGAGCCTCCAAGTGCTGGTTTCCACTCCTTTACCAAGGTGGTGTTTTGCAATCATCATCATAGGCAGTCCCTCGAAACGAGGATGACTTGCTTCCACACCGAAAAGGGATGAGATCACAGGTGTTTCAATGAAGGATCTAATATTCCAGATCCTGAACTACATCCTGAAGGGTGGAAGATGCCTGTGTGTGGATTTTTTTAACGTGGGGTGACCGTTGCACACCAGCCACCACACGGGGCTTGACAGAGCTAGGCCTCGGTCCAGTGGCAAGGGATTATCCAAGACGACTGCAGACCTGCTCTGCTGCACGGACCTCGTGCGCGCACATATCGCAGTGTGGGCTGGGCCCGTGCTGCCCCTGGGCCCTCGCCTCTTCTGGGCCCCGAACTCGCGCCTCTCCTTGGCCCCGGTCACAACCCTCTGCGAACTCTCGCCGCTCCTTCGCCCCGACCTCGCCGCTCCTGCTGCACCTGCCCGCGCTGCAGTCAGCCGTCGCCCTCCTGCAGCAGCACGCGCTGCTCCCTGCAGTGGTATGCCGCCGCACGCTGCCCCCCCCCAATGGCCCCGACCTGCTGATGGTCTTGCAGGCTGGGACCGCGTCGAATTCTGGGCCAGGTCGCCTAACGCTGCTCCCTCTAACGGCCCTGCATTTTGCACTAAACGCAGGCTAAACCAACGTTGCAGCTTAAGACCCCACTTTGGCCACCTCAGTAGCTCTTTATCACCTAAAGTATCTGCCGAAAATCCCCCTGC